>NW_026585687.1:4878538-5063363 GCF_907164565.1 Psammomys obesus
TATCTATCTATCTATCTATCTATCTATCTATCTATCTATCTATCTATTTATGTGTGTGTTTGTTTATATGTGTGTGGTCTCACATGTAACTTGTGACATACATAAAAGGCAGAGGAAAACCTGTGTGTGGTTCTGTCCTTCCACCATGAAGGTTCTGATAATAAAACTTATACCATCAGCCTTGACAAAAAGGTGCCTTTATCTGCAAAGCCATCATACTGGCCCAGTTTCTAAGTTATTCACATTATGGATAAAGAAGATAATTTATATGATATTTGCTGTGGTTTAAATGAGAATGGGCCTATGGGCTCATATATTTTAACACTTGGTCACCAATGAGTGGAACTATTTGAGAAGGATTAGGAAGAGAAAGTGTGGCCTTATTGGAGTGGGTGTGGCCTTGTTAGAGGAAGAAAGAGTGTCATCTTTAGTAAGCTTTGAGGTTTCAAAATCCTATTAACAGGCCTAGGTTTTTTCTCCTGCAGGTTGCCTGCAGATAAGGATGTAAGGCTCTTAGCTACTGCTCCAGTGGCATGCCTGTCTGCTTCCATCTATGATAAACATGATAAGCATGATAAATTTAACACCTAAAACTGTAAGCAATATTTTTTTTAATTAAAGTTGCCTTGGTCATGGTGTCCCTTCACAGTGGTAGAAGAGTAATTAAGTCAATATTAATACTTTTAAATTTATTGAGATGTATTTTGTTGTTTATTCTATGGTCTCCACTGGATAGATAAAAGAAAAATTTGATTTTCTTTGCTACAAAATTCTATATCTAATTTTTTCAAAGTAGGAAATCTTAAATATGTATCTTAATTATGTAAAGTTATTTTTCTGATTCTTTTATTTTTTTCATTTTTTCTTCACAATTTATTCATTTTATATCCCAATTGAAGCCCCCTCCCTCAATTCCCCCAGTCCCACCCACTCTCCCTCTTTCCCTCATCCCATTCCCTTAGTTCACTGAAAGGGAGAGTTCTCCACTATTGCCATCTGTCCATAGCTTCTTAAGTCTCATCAGGACTGCTTGGATATTCTTACTCCATGGGCTGGTAAGGCATCATCATTAGGGGCGAGTGATCAGAAAGCAATTAACTGAGTTCATGATAGAGACAGTCCCTGCTCCCCTCACTCAGAAATCTACATGGAGAAGTTGCTGACAATCAACCACACTTGAGCAGGGGGTATAGGTCCCTGGGTTCAGATCTTTTAGTTTTGTTGGTCTCCTTGTGGGGCTTCTGTCTCCTCCATGTGCTTCTAATCCCACCACCTCTTCCTCCATAAGACTCCCTGCTCTCTGCCAAAAGTTTGGCCCTGAGTCTCAGCATCTTCTTAGATCCCTGTTGGATGAATCCTTTCAGAGGACCCTCTATAGTAGACTCCCATCCTGTTTCCTTGCTTCCACTGCTTCTGGTGTCTATCCTGTTTGCCATTCTGAATAAGATTTAAGCATCTTCCTTAGAGTCCTCCTTAGTGTTAATACGTGGATATTAGTGGAATAATATAGGACAGCCATCTACTAACCTTATTATGTAAAGCTAATTACCTTCAAAAATTAATTTAGACATATTAATCATATTACAGTTACTTAACAGCTATATGTAGTTAGTGATTACCTTATAAACATTCTCAAAACATTCTATTGGACAATACTAAACAAATTATATTTTATTATTAATCATAGTGATAGAATGCCACTGTCTTGCACATACATAAAAGAAAGCATTCTAACATTGCATTATATCCCTAGACTTCATTCTAAGACAGGGACTTGTTATGCAGTATAGATTAGCCAGGAGCTCCTGATCTCCTCCAGCCTGATTACTGAGATTATAAGCATGAATAACCTTTCCTGGTCCAAAATATTTTCATGTTTAAGAGCGTAATAGATGTCTTCAGATTATCACACCCAAACAGCATACATAAGTCTTTTAGTAGCCTATAAAAATTTCTCTAAAAGAGACCACATACTGGGCCACAAAATAAATCTCAACAAATACAGAAGAACTGAAATAACTCCATGTATTATATCTGATCACAGAACAAAAAAGTTTGAAATCAATAGCTAAAGAATATTTAGAAATTCCACAAATTCATGAAGACTAAACAACACATTAACAAATGATGAATGGATCAAAGAAGAAATCAAGAAAAAAATGGAAAAAAATTACTGGAAATAAATACAAATGAAAACACACCAAAACCTCTGGGATAGATTAAAGGCAGTCTTAAGAGGGAAAGTTATAACTCTAAATGAGAATATCAAAAGATCATAGAGAGCACAAATAAATAGTTTAATGATAAATCTAAAGAGTTTGCAAAAACATGAGAAAACTAACCCAAATGCAGTATATAAAGAGAAGTAACAAAAACCAGGACACAAATTAATAAGCAGAACCACTTAATAAAGTGGAAACAAACAAAAAGCAACAGAAAAAATTAATGACTTTATAACCTGGTTCTTTTGAAAAAGATAAACAAGATTGACAGATCCTTGACCAAATTAACTGGCCAAAACTAAAAGAAAGAAAGAGAAAAGACAAATTAATAAAATTAGAGATGAAGATGGAAATATGGCAACAGATGTCAAAGAAATACAAAAAAATCATGAAGGACTATGCTAAAATATAAGACTGCATTAAGCTTGAAAACAAAAAGAAACAGATGAATTTCTAGGTATATCAAGTCACAAAAGTTAAACAAAGAAAAGTTAAACAACTTAAATAAGAAGTATGGAGACTGAAACAGCAAAAGACTCTAACTTTAAAAGCAAGGTAAAAATGGATTCTAAGGTGAATTCTACCAAGCTTTCAAAGCACTGTAACCAATGCTTCTTGAATCATTCATAAAATTAGAAGCAGAAGAACTGACAAACTCCTCTATAAATGCAGTGTTACTCTAATAGAAAAGCAGGTACACTACAACAAGCAGAACTAAAGGTCAGTATTCTTGTTAATTATAGACACGGAATTCCTAGCAAAATATTTGCAAATAGAGTACACGTAAGTATTGAAAGAGATCATCTACCATAATCAAGCTGACTTTATTCTGGAAATGTTAAGATGGTTCAATATATGTAAGTCAGTAAATATATTAAATCATATCAATGTACTGATCATCTCAGTAGATGCAGAAAAGTCCTTCAGTAAATTTAAGCATGCTTTCAAGATAGAAAGTGTTAGAAGGAATAGGATGGGATGAGGCATACTTCAACAAAATAGATTGTTTCTTACAAACCCATATCCAGCAACATTCTAAATGGAAAAACAAAACAAAACAAAACTCAAAGAAATCCATCTGAAATCAGGAATGAGAATGGGTAGGCCTACCATTATTACTCCATTTCAATCTGGCACTTGACATGCTAGCAAGGGCAATAATACAAGAGGAAGATATTAAAGGAATAAAAATAGGAAACAAAGTCATATTATTTATAGTTGTAGATGAATACTAGATACACCTAATCCCCCAAAATTTCACCCAGAAACTTCTAAACATGATCAACACTTTCAGTAAATTGTAGGACATGGAATTAACTTATAAAATCAGTAGCTTTTCTACACATCAATAGTAAACATGTTGAAAAAGTGACCATAGACACATCCCCATTCCTGCTAACCTTTAACAAAATATCTAGGAAGAAATCTACACAAGAAGGTGAAGAACTTCTGTAACAAAACATCAAATATCTAAAGAGTGACATCAAGAAAGATACTCAAACATAAAAAGTCTTCCCGTGCTCACGGATTAATAGAATTGATTTTAGAAAATGATGACTTAAAGTAGTTTCCAGGTTCAATGCTATCCTAATCAAACCCTCATGAATTCTCCACAGAACTATCAAAAAGATTCTAATATTCCAGGGATCACAAAAGACGCTCAGTAGCCACAGTAATCTTAAACAAAAACAATACTGTTGGGTGAATTTCCCTAACAGATTTCAAATACAGAGTTATAGTAATAAAAACATAAAACAAAGATATATTACTCAGTGCAACAGATGACCTAGTTTTAAATGCATGAAGTTCAACCTGCCTAATAAGGAAAAGAGATACCAAAAACATACACTGGAAGAAAGACAACCTCTTCAGCAAACAGTATTAAGGGAAATTGTGTGTTATTCATGTGGAAGATCAATTAAACCCATATCTGTTACTGGACACAAATTTCCAATAGATCAAAGACCTCAAAGTGAAACATGAAATTCTGAAACTGCGAGGAAAAAAGCATAGGCAGGATCCCACAGAATAAATGTGCAAGAAAAGATTTTCTGAATAATATTCCTGAATTACTGAATGAATATTACTCATTCAGTAATTAAGGCCTATTATTGACAAGTGGAACTTCATAAAACTAAAATGTTTCTGTAAAGCAAAGGAACATATCAATTGGGTAAATAGGAAGTCCACAAAGTCCGAAAGAATCATTTCAGCTCTGTATCTTGATAGAGGATTCATATCCAGAATACAGAGTGAAGTAAACAAGCAAACCCAATTTTAAAAAATGGAACTATCAAATTTGAAGGTAAATTGATATTCTAATGAGTGAGGCAATCCAAATTCAGAAAGATCAATGACATATGATTTCTTGCATCTATAGCTCCTAGTTCTAAAGTTTCAGATATGAGTATATAACCTGGAGTAGCCACAGAAAGCAGGAAAGTAAAAACAGATCATGGGGTAAAGCAGTATGTATTTTTAACCGCTGAGCCATCTCTCCAGTCCTGTTAATGTTTTAAATTTTTATTGTTGAGACAGTCTATGTTGCATCATTGTGTAGGTCAGGCTATCTTCAAACTCATAAATCTCCTGCCTCCCTGTCCCAAACAATTTAATTATAGGCCTATGCGTCTATGCCTGCATGAGTTTATTTTTGTTTTATTTACCCTTAAGCTTCCTCTATTATATCCAAATCTGTGTGATAAAAAACTTATGTGTCTAGTAATATGAAAATAGACAGAGTAAATATTGTGGTGCTTAAAAACCTAATAAATTGATTAAACGTATCATCTGAGTGAGGTGGGGGGATGAAGTGAGGAGGGCAGTAGGAGAGGGTACTAGGAGAGACATTTGGAACAGAGTGGGTCATCTCTGGGATGAGCTAGAAACCTAGGGCATTGGAAACTCCCAGGGATCTATGAGGTGACCCTAACTAACACTCTTAGTAATAGGAGTTATGGAGCCTGAACTGACTATCTTCTGCAACCAGGCTTCCAATGGAGGACACTAACTCAACCACAAAACCTTAGACTCACAATTTGTCTTGCCTAGAAGACGTGCAGAGCATCATTTGAGGGAAGGTCAACCAATGATTGGCCCAGGTTGAGAGCCATGCCGTGAGAGGGAGCCCACCCCTGACAATGTTAATGATATTCTGTTATACTTGCAGACAGGCACCTAGTGTAAATGTCAACAGAGAGGCTTCACATAGAAACTGTTAGAAGCTGATACAGAGACCCACAAACACTGAGTGGAGCTTCGGGAATCCTGTGGAAGCAAGTGAGGAAGGATTGAGAGGACATCACAAGAAGACCTAAGGAGTCAACTAACTTGGGCCCATGGGGACTCATGGAATGCATGCATGGGATAGTTCTAGGCCCTCCGCATATTTGTAGCGGTTGTGCAGCTGGGTCTTTATGTGGAACTCCTAAAGTGGGATCAGGGACTGTCTCTGAACTACCTTTCCCCTAACTGGGCTGCCTTGTCTAGCCTCAGGGAAAGAGGATGTGTTGCAGCTTGATATGTCAGGGCTCATTGATGTCCACTAGAGGCCTTTTCCCCAGAAAGGGGTGAATAGGGGAAGGACTAAGAGGAAAGGAGGGAGGTGAAGCTGTGATCTGTCTGTACAGTGAATAACTGTGTGTATAATTTTTGTAAAAAGAATTATGAATACAGGAACCATGCATGAGTTAAAAATGCTTCCTCAAGAAGAAAAGGATTATTAAATTAAAATCTCAGTGACAGACTGGGATACTCCCTTATAAGTCATCGGTTAGAGAGGCTCTAGGACCCATCCCCACCCCTAGTAACACAGATTACTGACATTTCTCTTGGTTGTTCTTTACAATTACATGGTAAGATACTATTTTGGAAGATACTACACACTTTGGCTCAGGAGAGAAATCAGTCTCAGACTAATTTGGAAACTCGCTTGTTAGTTTTTTATAATGCTGAATAATGACATGCAGACCACTGAGGGTAGGAAAGTAATCAACAATATAACCCTGTGGTAAACCCTGTGTGCTCCAATACTGATCTTCCAGGCAAGATCTTCCCACTGGTGCAACAGTGGTATGAAGGCTATACGAGTAACCAACTTTTCTGATGGAATTTCAAGCCTGATCCATGAGAGAGAACTCATGTATTGTACTATAAAACTGATTAAAACCTCATGGCTATGGAGATGATAGGCCCTAGGTGGGAACCTACTACTGCTCTTTTGACATTATCAAGCTATTTCTAAATATTTATGATTGTGGCCAAATATTAGTGTTTATCTGAACACTGACCAGAGAAGCTTCCTCAGTGGTAGGTGGCAATTAATTGAGACTTGTAACTGATCAAAGTGCCAAGTATATGTGACTTTTGAGTGTTCGGCCCTAAATAGCATATGTATATTTTCCCCAAGACTCAGGGAATATCACAGACGAGAAGGTGGAATGAATGTAAGAACCAGAAGACAAAAATAAGTTCCGTGAAACACTGTCTTCTAGACACAACGAGGCCATTTCACTCATGAATACACAAAATCTAGAGTTACCTGCCATGGATCAAGTCAACATTATAGCAGATAGCCCTAATGAGACACAGTGTATTATGGAGAGGTGGTAGGGCAATGGTATGAAAGTTGCAAAGGGGTTGTTTTATGGGTTTCCCTGCAGTGAGAGTTAGGTGAAGGACTTGAGGATGAATATAGACAAAATATATTCTATACCAGTATGAAACTGTCAGAGAGTAACCAAAAGGTGGATAGATTTTTAAAGCTTGGGGCTGTCCTTATTATAAGCATTGAAAGAAGCTCCTAAGCTTCTGTCCTATAGACTCAGTGACCCATTTTGTTCATTTCTCTTATTAATATTTTATCTATCTATCTATCTATCTATCTATCTATCTATCTATCTATCTATCTATCTATCTATCTATCCATCCATCTAGTGTGTGTGTGTGTGTGTGTGTGTGTGTGTGTGTGTGTGTGTGTACATAATATGTATCATGGAACACATACATAGGCCTGAGGGCAATTTGCAGAAGTCAGTTCTCTTCTTACACCATATGAGTTTCAGTGATCAAACTCAGTTGTCAGGGTTGGAGGCTAGGTCCTCTACCTGCTGAACCATCTTGCTAGCCCCATTATGTCCACTTTTATGGAGTTCAGTTGTAGGTATAAAATATTACAGATCATCATATGAGATATTTCTATAATTACCTGAGTGATCCCAATTAGTTGATATGATTTGTCCTCAAAAGCTGGGCTTTCTGGGGCTGGAGAGATGGTTCAATATTTAAAAGCACTGACTGCTCTTCCAGAGGACCTAGGTTCCATTCTAGGACATGCAATGACATGACAGCTTACGACGGTCTGTAACTACTGTTCAGGGGATTGGATACCCTCTTATGTCTTTTTTTTCTTTTTTATTATTATTACAATTTATTCACTTTGTATCCTGGCTGCAGCGCCTTCCCTCATCTCCCTCCTGTACCACCCTCCCTCCCTTTCTTCCCCTATGTCCCTCCCCTAGTCCACTGACAGGGGAGAGCCTGTCCTCCCCTACCATCTGACCCAGCCCATCAGGTCTCATCCTTCTTCTCTTAGGCCTAGTTAGGCCTCCTTCCCTGTGTCCCTAACAGGAAGAGGTGATCAAATCTGGCCACTGCATCCTTGTCAGAGACAGCCCCTGCTCCCCTTACTAGGAATTGCACACAGAGACTGAACTGCCCATTGGCTACATTTGAGCAGGGGCCCAGGTCCTCTCTACACATGGTTACTGATTGATTCATCAGTCTCTGCAGGACCCTCTGAGCCCACATCCCTTGGCTCTGTTTGTTTCCCTGTGGAACTCCTGTCTCCTCCAGGTGCTTCCATCTCCCCCTTCCTCCAGAAGACTCCCTGCACTCTGCCCAAATTTTGGCTATGAGTTTCAGCATCTGCTTTGATATCCTGGTGGGTAGAATCTTTCAGAGGCCCCCTGTGAAAGATGGCTCCTGTCAAGTTTCCTGTCTTCTACTTCCAAGTTCTATCCTAGGATAAACATTCTAAAATCCATAGTCCTAAAGAAGCTAAACAACAAGAGGACCCCAGGGAAGAGGCTTGATTATCATTCAGAAGGGCAGCCACTGTTCTTTTCTTTTTTTTTTCCAGTTGTATATAACCTCTTATGTCTTACATGCAGGCAAAATGCCAATGTACAAAGAAAAATAAGTAAATTATTTTAAACAAAGTTGGACTTTCTGAGAGGCCACTGAATGAAATGTGATTAAGGAATAATAGTAAGATATACAATATGGATGATTTTGAAGATAATATATGGAGCTCTTTGTCAAGTAACTAAAGGTGGCCTCTAGTGGCTTGTGAAAGCAATAAACAAACTATCCCCTATAACTTCCAGAAAGGAATACAGATCTTGATTTTGGCTTGATGAGAACCATGCCAGATTTCTGACCCACAGAATTAGACAGTTTAAAAGAGAACCTGTTTTAGGAAAATTGTTCTCAACCCTTTGAATTCCTATCAAGGCAGATCTACATTCTACTTCAAGATATTCTGACTACCCCAAAACTGAGTAAAAATAAATTCACATTCTCAAAAAAGCCGGGTGGTCTTCTGCCTTCTTTTGCCTTCCCTTATTCAGCTTTAAATCTGTTACTCCTGGCACATATATTAAGCATAGTCCACCTGTTAAATTGGGGATTTTCTCTATCTTACATCTCCAGTGGTGGGAAATTTTGCTCTTAGAAAGAATTTTCAGTAGAAATACAAAGAGACTCTTAGGGAGAAGAATAATTCAAATTTTCAAGTTTCCTTTGTTGTTACACTGAGCCAAAAGGTCTGTTTGACACCTTTGAAACACATCTACAACCACTTTTATAAACTGTGTTTGAGGGATTGTAGAGCAGGAGCATTATTCAGTATTTGCCTGAATGCCAGTACAAATTCCTTCCTCACCAGCAGGTAGCGGTACAAATCTAGAAAGATAGCTCCAAATTATATGACTTCTCTGGAATTCTGTTGAAATGCCAGCCCAGCTTTCATCACCTTGACATCTCACTGTGTAATCACCAAGTCTCTTCTTCCCTTCACTTGCCATAGCAACCTCCCCGTTCTTAGACTTCCAATTTCATCCATGGTTCCACAGCTACTTGTTGCATAGGCAAAAGCTCATAATCGCCATCTACTGGTCACAGGATTTCATTACAGACTATGGCTGTGAATGAGAATTAGCAAGCTTGTTTTTTGTCCACTCCTGAAAGGTGATTTTATCCTTTGATTTCATGGCCAGAGCATTTCTTGAAAAAGATGGAATTGCTGCTTGTCAAGGATTCTTTTCATAGCATGTACAACTTAGAGAGTTTTTTGTTTTGTTTTGTCTCCTAGGCGGTTCCCATGCTTTTGGCCCAGATTCATCTACATGTAGGACAACCCTGTTTCCTGAAAGCTGGGGCTTACTGTCAGCTCACCACTGATTACACCAGCCAACAATACAACTTAGGGAGTTTTAACCACAGTTACCAAATTATAATTTTCATAAGCCTCTTCAAGAGGGGAGAGAATTCACCAAAGTGCTTCTCCCACAGAGAGTATTTAATGAGTACTTGAGTAAATGTTTTTGAACTGTCCCTCTCTAACCAAGGGAGCAAATGTTCCCTTTCTATTTTCATCAATGTTGACTCACTGTCCTAATAATTGTGCAAAGCAATGTCTCATTCATTCCCCCAATTGGCTGCTAGCATGATTCACTGTTGATATTAAAACATTTTGAAACGTCTCCACTGACTCCATAAATTCCTAGAATAAAGTTCAAACTCTTTCTTTGACTTTATCACATCTCTTCTTTCTTAAATCTGAATGTTTCTTAATTTTCTCATTTCATGTCTCACATGTAACTTTCACAATCAAAACAAATTACTGATTCCCAAAACATGATCATTTCCCTGACTTTGTACCTTTGATTCAGAATTGGGCTCCACTTTCTGTTCTGCACTTTTTAAAGCTGATCCTTTTCACATGTTTATGTACTAACTGCCTTTCTTCTTTTTTTTAACTTAACATTATATTGATTAATGGCTTGTTATTGAATCTGCAGTTAGGTTGCAATTATACAGACTATATTTAACACTAAAGCATGGCTTGTTTTCTTCCTGGAATAAAAACAAAACAAAATAAAAACAAAAACAACCAAGATTTTATTTAATAGCATGTCACTGCCTAGAAATCTTGCACTTTTCATTTCTGTGAACTTATAGTAAGTACAATCAACACCAGAAGAAGCCTGCTGATGTTGCTCTGAGAATCTAATATATATGTGGCATCATTCTGAGTTTTGGTTTTGAAGTGAAGCTCAATGTTATAGTCAGTGTTCTATTCCTGTAAGGAGACACGATTACCATGACAACTTTTATAAAGTATTTTTTAATTTATTTTATTAATTACAGTTTATTCACTTTGTATCCCAACTGTAGCACC
Organism: Psammomys obesus; assembly: GCF_907164565.1. Taxonomy (NCBI): domain Eukaryota; kingdom Metazoa; phylum Chordata; class Mammalia; order Rodentia; family Muridae; genus Psammomys; species Psammomys obesus. The sequence continues at coordinate 4,889,222 of NW_026585687.1, forward strand.
CTCCCTCATCCCCTCCCAATTTCATCATCCTTCCCTCTTCTTCACCTCCAGTCCACTGATAGGGGACAACCTCAGGGCACTCAGCCACCCACCCACACACAGCACAGAGTTATTGGAAAAAGTTCCTGGGTTTCTGCAGGTTCCCAGTCACCATTGTAGATCCACTTGCCCGCCTTTCCTCTTAAGCCTGGTTTGTCAGCAACATAGAAATCCGAAGCCTAAGAAGACCTGATTCTTCTTCTTTCTCTGAATGCTTTTCCCCATGTTTTCTACCTTATATTATTTACATATATATAATATAATTATGTATATATTATTTGTTTCTACTATATTGTGTGCTTCATAATAACAATAGCAAATATGAATATTTATTGGCCAGTAGTAACAGGGTAGAGGTTCTTTCCAGGGTAATATAAGATCTACTATGCAGTAGTGGCCATATAAGGATTATTACTTAATGCTTTTGAAATTTTTATCTTATGTAATTATCTTTTTTTTTGAAAAAAAAAAAAAAAAAACACTTGCAAGAAGGTAAAAATCAGCCATTTTGCAAATTTTGGCTTTGTCACTTCACAGTTATGTTACTTTGGGTATATTAACCTATGTCTACTTGAGTTTCCTCATCTACATAGTGGGAATTGATAGTATATTTGTTTCATGAGTTCCTTGTGATTGTGTAAATTAATGTAAATACACAAAACAAAATCTGAAGCAGTAAACATAAATATGGTGGCTGTAGTTAGTTACAGAATAAACAGGCATTCAAACACAGTTTCTTATTCAATTCTCGAAATAACTCTGTGAAGTAACAATTAGTATTATTTTGTTTGTTTAGCCAACAGGAAGATAAAAGTTCAAGAAAGTTACCATTCTAAGGCCACACAGCTAGTAAGGACAGAATAAAATTCAAATTATGTATATACAGATCACATTAGAAATATGGAGAGCCAGACAGTGGTGGCGCACACCTTTGCACTTGGAGGCAGAGGCAGAGGCAGAGGCAGGCAGATTTCTTTGAATTCGAGGCCAGCCTAGTCTACAATGTGAGGCTAGGACAGCCAAGGCTACACAGAGAAACCCTGTCTCAAAAAAAGAAAGAAAGAAAGAAAGAAAGAAAGAAAGAAAGAAAGAAAGAAAGAAAGAAAGAAAGAAAGAAAGAAAGAGAGAGAAAGAGAGAAAGAGAGAAAGAGAAAGAAAGAAGGAAAGAAAGAAAGGAAGGAAGGAAGGAAGGAAGGAAGGAAGGAAGGAAGGAAGGAAGATTTAAAAAAAAAAGAAAAGAAATCTGGAGAGGTAAGAACATCTGTAAATCACGGGAAGCCCAGTCCCAACAGATACATCTATATTAAAGCTCCTGTATCTATGACTCAGGGAATATTGTGGGCTCTGGGGCCAATAGATTGTAGGAGCCAGAACACCTTTCCTAAGAACAGCTTCATAAAAGAGATCAGAATAATCAGAATAATTATCCTCTCCCAGGTATGAGCCCTCTTATTGGTTGTCCAGTGCATAATCGTCATCCCTGAAACCGTATGTACTTAAGCAAACAAAACAAACTCAGCAGTTTATAGTCATATGTATTTGTGAATACACATACATATTTAACATAACAATTAAAGAAAAAAGACTATCACCTTGAGAGTGGAGGATCACAGTAGCAGTTGGAGGACTGGTAGCTACGAGGGGGTAAGTCATATATTTCTATTTCAATTAAAAATGTTTAAAAAGAAAAAAAAATGAAAATGTAAACAAAGAAGAAGGTGCCCACAGGATAGATTTGAAGGATACCTTGCCACAAACCCCATCTACATAATTTAGTGCTATAAGTTAATATCATTGTCATTACTCCCTTCTGTAAGATAAGCATTACCTTTTCATTCTTGGAAAAAATAAACAGCTTAGGATAAATGAGTATTTAACTATTAACCTCACTAAGAATCTTGAAAGAGAAATCTCCAAAGTGGTCCATTTTTTCTCAGGCCAACTTTACTACATTGCACTCCACTTAGAGCATCTATTCTAACCCATTCTAAATTTAGGAGACTCACCACTTCCACTTCAAACCGCAAGATGGGCATAGTATCATCAGCCTCAATTTCAAATCCCAATTATGTTACTTTCTAATTATACCACTTTTGTAAAATCAGTAAGACTATTTCCTTATCTGTAAAATGAAAATAAAAGTTCTATTTTTACTCTCAGATGATCACTAATCAAGATACATAATATAACATTGTGAGTCAAAATTATATAAAAATACATTTCAGTCAAAACATGAAAATTTAAAGTTATAGTAATAAAATGATGGTCACAAATAGCCTGACATGTGGCAGATATTTAAACAATATTAGTTATCTTATTCCAAATTTTGTTGGCTTCAGTGCAGAAAGTCCCTGCCTTCATAAAGGAACTTATAGTAATACGGAAAAAAAAATCCTCCCGACATTGGCATGGTTTTGTTTTAGTAGAGTTTATAAATATGTTCTGTTATAAAGAGTTGTGAATAAGTTTATACCTACTGTATGTGTAAAGGATTGAGGATACTTACAAAAGGTTTTAGACTCATTTCTGATTATAGTACTTTCAATGACTAATGACGATGCTAATCTGAGTTTCTATATTTTATATAGAAACATATATAAGAAAAAAATTATTATATTTTTCTCTCTACCAAATTTAAGTGGGAATTCTCACAGTTGTCAAATATCCTGATTATTGCTTTTGCTTCTCATATAGTTTCTTTTCATCTTTAATTTTTTATATTAATTAAAGTTTATTCACATTGTATCCCAGCTTTAGCCTTCTCCCTCCTCCCCTCCCATACCACCTTACCTTCCTCATTTCCTTCTATGCCCCTCTCCAAGTCCACAGGCAAGGGAGGTCCTCCTCCCCTTCCATCTGACCCTAGCTTATCCAGTCTCATCCAAACTGGCTGCATTGTCCTTTTCTGTGGCATGACAAGGCTGCTCCCCATCCAGGGGAGGTGGTCAAAGAGCAAGCAACTGAATTCATGACAGAGCCAGTTTCTGTTCCCCTTACTAGGGTACCCACTTGGATACTGAGCTGCCCTGGGCTACATCTGAGCAGTGGTTCTAGGTTATATCCATGAATGGTCCTTGATTGGCACATCAGTCTCAGAAAAGACCCCTGTGCCCAGGTATTTTGGTTCTGCTGCTATCCTTGTGGAGCTCCTTAATCCAATTAAAAAGTGGGGTACAGAGCTAAACAGGGAATTCACTGTAGAGGAATATAGAATGGCGGAGAAACACTTAAAGAAATGCTCAACATCCTTAGTCATCAGGGAGATGCAAATCAAAATGACCCTGAGATTTCACCTTACATCCATCAAAATGGCTAAGATTAAAAAAAAAAAAATCAAGTGACAACACATGCTGGAGAAGATGTGGAGAAAGGAAAACTCTCCTCCATTGTTGGTGGGAATGTAAACTTGTACAACCACTTTGGAAATCAATTTGGCGCTTCTCAGACAATTAGGAAAGTGCTTCCTCAAGATCCTGCTATATCACTCCTAGACATATGTCCAAAATATGTTCAAGTACACAAAAAGGACATTTGCTCAACTATGTTCATAGCAGCTTTATTCATATAGTTTCTTAACCATGTATACTTAAAAAAATGGCCTTCCTGTTTGGTTTCTGAACAAAATATAAATGACAAACTCATCAGGAACTTTGATATCCATATCTTGATGAAATCAAGTTCTCGAGAAGTGACAGTCCCTACATGTATACACATATCTCTCCCAGGAAAATTTTCAGAGAAATGGGCTATAAAAAAAGGATAACATACCACAATTTCTGTATCCATTCTTCTGTTGATGGACATCTGGGTTGTTTCCAAGTTCTGGCTATTACAAATAAAGCTGCTACGAACATGGTTGAACAAATGTCCTTGTTGTGTACTTGAGCAAATTTTGGGTATATACCTAGGAGTGGTATAGCTGGGTCTTGAGGTAGCACTACTCCTAGTTGTCTGAGAAAGCGCCAGATTGACTTCCAGAGTGGTTGAACCAGTTTACATTCCCACCAGCAATGGAGGAGGGTAGAACTTCTGCTCGGATGTGGCCTGTGGTAGCTCAGTAACCAAGTAGTTTTCCAAAGTAAGGGGAACATGGACTATTTCTAACAGGATCTCAAGGGCAGGCTGTTTGACACCCCCCCCCAGGGGAGGAGCAGTCTGTTAGGCCACAGAGGAGGACTTTGCAGCCAGCCCTGAAGATACCTGATAAAACAGGGTCAGATGAAAGGGGAGGAGGTCCTCCCCTATCAGGGGACTTGGAAAGGGGCAGGGAGGAGACCAGGGAGGGAGTGTGGTGTTGGGGAGGGAATGAGGGAGCGGGATACAGCTGGGACACAGAGTTAACAAAATGTAACTAAAAAGAAAAATAAAATAAAATAAATAAAAAAACCAAAACAAACAAACAAAAAAGGATAACATGATAAATATGATCAAAATATAGTACTGGCAAATATGAAAAGGTCACAGTGAAATGCATTAGTTTATACAACTAATATATATGTATATATATTGATAAAAGTCAAACTATCTTTCAGTAGAGTGAAAATAAGCAGATTATTCAGGAAAAAAAAATGACCTGTGTTCAGGAGGTAGAAAGTAAGAAATACTTTGTGATTGTCTGCTTGTTTTTCTATTCTCTCTCTCTCTCTCTCTCTCTCTCTCTCTCTCTCTCTCTCTTTCTCTCTCTCCTACTTTCCAAACTACCAGTGATGCCAAACTTTGAGTTTCTGGACTTGTCAGTTAAAAAAAACAATCTTAAAGTTCTTAAACATTATTCTAGACAAAACTCAGGGCAACCAATTTTTCTATTAATAGCATATGGGCCTCATTATATGGTTTTCTTCTCAGGCATGTTGAATTATACTGCAGTGAAACAGAGGTCAAAGCAAGTTTTTTTTTTTTTTCTTGTGTTCTTTTTTTTTTAAAGTGGGTGAAATAAAGGGGGTGGTGAATTGTCATAGAAAATAGCCAAGTTAAAGAAAGAAAACTTTTAAATGATCAATTATCTGCTGGGACAGCAATAGAAAGCATATAATCAATTTTTTTGTGTGTGTTTCCCAGCACCAAGGGAAAGACAACAAGCAGATGTGGACCTTCACAGGTCTGAGCTAGATGGATTTCATGATGGTCCTACTTCTCTGTGTTTCATGTTAGTCTACTACCTGACATTAATCAATGTTTGGAAGCGCCCTGTATCAATACTCATAGTTTAGTTTGGTGATTTACTCTCTGATTTTTTGGCTCTTGTTTTCCTTTTGTTTGTGTTTCACGTGGGGTTACAAAGGTCAGTTACCCCAAGGAGCTATGAGTAATACTCTAGTTTCCATTTGTTGTTAGTCCTCAGCAACCCATCCTCACAGAGTTGTGGGATGTTTCTGCTCACCAACATGAAGACGGTAATTGATTTGTAGGAACAAACACTATTTTCAGTTCTGTTTAGGTCACCAACTAGTGTTTCTACTTGTCATTGAAGAGATTTTAATTAACACAGCACAAGTATGGCACTCTCCACTGTTCAATGTAGTAACCAGCAATCTTGAAATCTCTAGACTCTTCTGACCCTCGCTACCCAACATGCTCTCGGGTATTGGCAAAACTCCCCCAAATCTTTATCTTTCTTTTTTTTTTTCCTCTCAATTTTGGTTTTATTTCTACCCATCTCATAGAAAAATGATTTAATCTGTGTATCAGAGAACTATATTTTAATTGATCAAAGGAAATGCTGAGTTCCTTTCTATTTAAGGCAAAACAAAACTCTGAAAACAACTTAATGAATGCTACATTACTTTCAAGCAGTGGGCTGAACGATCTGTGTGTGATCACTGGACCACATAGTCCATGGTTTCTGGTTGCTGCCAAAAGTACTTCATGGAATTGTTTCCTGTTTCTAATGCGCTCTACAAGAAATTAAGGTGATATATATTTGTAATATATCTAATTAGAATTTTAAACAAAATGGCATTGGAAAACCTACATGTTTTGATTACCCACATCTAAAATTCTTAATACTTCCTTCAAAAGGGAGTGTTTGAACAGAGTTTATCCAAACAACAGCCTATACATCCTATGGGCAGACAATTTTAATAATAATACTTAAGAGAAAGGGAAGATTAAAATCTAATTGTGACTCACTGAATTCACTAATGCAGGCTACCACATTTTATTAGTTCTTGACTGCCAACATACATGGACTCTCACTAATCTCAATAGTAAGATGTATTGTTCATGAGCTGAAAGTGCAAATACAATTCGCCTCATTTTTTGAGGGGAGGGCAACTTAGCAAAGCCTTCATCTGAGTTATTTTGTCAACAAAAATTGAGTTTAAAGAGATGTCATCAATATTTTCACTTAAATCTTAAGGTTAGTTTTTCCATAGGTCAAAAGAGGAAATAAATGTAAGTTTAGATGCCATATGCACCTAAAAAAGAAATAAATAAAAGAATGAAAAGCCTGAACTACAGGGTTCTGTCTCAGAACTGTCAGTTTCCAGCTGTATGGCCCTGGGGCAAGGAAATGTGACTTGTTGCTATAGCCAGTGCCTGAAGTTTTGGATGGAAATCTGACACTTTTTCTCTTTCAGATAAATAAAAGTCTTTAAAAATTTAATTATCTTTCTGTTTTCTTTACTGAACCATTGAGGGAGACTTCAAATTATGACTCTTTGCCTCTAAATATTTCAGTGTGTATTTCCAAGAATAATCACAGAACCTTATAAAACAATGTACAATTATCAAACTCAGTACCTGTACCATTACATATTTTATTATTTCATATACAATTAATTTTCGAAGCCTTCAAACTGTAGGAAGGATAATTTCTTTAGATTACCCAAATAAAGTAAAAGAAGAACATGTTTAGTTTAGAGGAAGAGATAATACCATTGTGAGGATTCAGTGAATTTCAGGATCTTCTGTTTTCTCTCAGCGGAAACTCAGTTCAAAAGTTCCCTACAGTATGATGATCTGAAGAGCTGTTGCTCATTCTTTCCTTTTCTACTTTTCTTCCCTTTCCTCACTGAGATATCGTAAGGAAAAAGGGGGAAACTGTTCATAAAGTAAGTTTAGCAGATTAAGCTTATTGTTGAAAAGTAGAATGGTCTCAAGAATCTAGCTGAGGAGCTATTAGCATTTGATAGCTGCTGGATAAAAGGAGGGTCAGGTTTTTTCCTTTAAATTATGTATCCTTGGTAGGCTGATCACACACCAAAGCAGGCCCTATTCCCAAGGTAAGCTGGGAAACATAAATTGGATTCTATAAAAAAGGGAAATTAAAAATAAAAAGAAATAACTTCAAAGTTGGCTGAGAAGGAATTGTAAGGTTGGAATGGTGGTAAATGGAGAAGTTGAGGTAGGTGAATATGTTCAAAATACATTGCATGAAAATTTCAAAGAATATATATTTAAAAATCTAACAGCAGAGCTGGGGAGATGGCTCAGTGGATAAAGCACTTGCTAAGCAATCATTTGGAGTCCAGAATCCATGTAAAACTGGTATGATAGGATATGGCTGTAATTCTAGTACTTTTATTCTTATCTTAATTATGCTATAAGCATAAAAACTACTCTTGGTACCATGAAAGATTACAAAAACTGGGAGGGATGTAATAGTCCTGTCAAGCTTTGACACCCATGAACCACATCAGTGACCAGCATGGCACAATAACCCTCAGGGTGCAGTAAAGGCATACATAACTAGTTGGTAACCAACAGCGTTCTGGTTGGAACTTCAGATACTCTCAAAAAAGAGGAAAACCATGATTGGTACTAGAAATTTAGCTAACTACTCAGTGCTAGTAAAGTCAAAGTTATTGGAGAAGAATCTACAACCACTAATTTACTAAGCCAGCATAATCCCAAACAACAATGGATAAACATTTGTTCTTATACCTACAGATAAAAGTAGTTTTCACTCCTCATCAAGGAAACTTGTCTTTGCAACAGACCACCAAAAAAACTGCAAACAATCAAAATGCAGAGTTGTGGAGTCCAGTCTAGTAGATACACCTACAAGACACACCTTAGGCACAGGGGACATTGCAGAGAGGCAGTGGAAAGACTGTAAGAGCTAGAGGATCAGGGAGTTTTCTGTGATGCTGTGTTTTCTACTAATATTAGACGCTGCAGCCATAATCTGTATAACTAACATGATTTGCCCAAATGTGAGTGGAAAAGAGAAGACACTAAGGAATATGACAAAGTGGATGGGGAAATGCCCATGAAACCTCAACCCTATTCAAAGAAATATAGGTAACTGAGGAATGCTTAGAACAGGAAAGTTTTTTTTAATTGTTTTTATTTTATTTTTTTTTACAATGTATTCATTATATAGCCTGACTGAAGCCCCCTCCCTCAACACTTCCCAATCCTACCCTCCTTCCCTCTTGCCCCCTGTCCCTTTTCCCCAGTCCACTGAAAGGGTGAGTTCTACTTTGACATCTGCCCATTGCTTATCAAGTCTCATCAGGACTGTCATGATCCTCTTGCTATGTGGCTTGGCAAGACTGCATCACCAGGGGCAAGTAATCAAAGAGCAGGCCATCGAGTTCATGACAGAGGCAGAGGCAGCCCCTGCTCCCCTTATATGGGGACCCACATGGACATTTAGTGCCAATTGGATACATCTGAGCAGGGGGTCTAGGTCCTCTCTATGCATAGAAAGTTTTTTTTTTTTTTTATGTGCACTGTTCTTTCCCTTATCAGAGATTCTGCTGGTTTCAGCAAATACTGGCCTACAATGGGAAAACGGCTTATTTTGTTGAAATTTTGCAGGTAGAACAACTAAATGGTTGTTTGCTATATGAAGAAGGTACTCTGGCTAGGACTGAGGGTTCTAATACTATTACACCATGAATATGTTCATTTTACAAAAGTATATATCAATTAAAATAAGTTTTATTTAAAAAATAAAATGGACTCATGGAAACTGTTTAGAAGGTGATGGAAATCCTAGCCAGAAATGATAATGACTGGATGTGGGTGGTAGTAGTATGGGTAATAAGAAGCAAGTTTATCAAAATTATATTTTGATGAGGAACAGTAACCTGAGTATAAGGAATACAAAAAACACAAGATAAGTCCTGGGGATATCCAGGAGTTCTGAAGAATGTCTGGGGCTAGAAATAAAAATTAATTATTTGTATGTAGGTACTATTTAAAGGCATGGGACTGGGTGGGTGACAAAATGTAGAAAGACAGTAAAGTTAATAAAAGTGATATCCTTCAAATTAGAAGACAGAACATAAAATACGCTTGAAATAGGTGAAAATATGCTAGTAAGCTACCAAAATAAAAAATAACTATTAATACAAAGTACCATGACTGCCCAAATGTAAGCTGAACAAAGTTGACACAATGGAACTGGACGGAGACAAACCCAAAAACTTCAACCCTAGACAAAGAACTATAGGTAACTAAGTAATGCTGGGAACAGGAGAGGTAGTCTTTCCCAGGGAAGAAAGAGAACATTAATTGGTTGTTCAGAGCCTAATGATCAGTCTTGAAAACATACATACAAATAACATAATATGGACTGAGCAGGTTATATTCAAGCATACGTATATACATACACAAATATGTAAGCATGAAATAGCAATTAGTAAAAAGGGGGGCCATGAATTTGAGGGAGAGCAGTGAAGGGGTACATGGAAGGGTTTAAAGGGAGGAAAGGGAGTGGTGTTGAAAGTATATTATAATCTGAAAAATGACGTAAAAAGAAAACTTACAAAAGAAAGAAAAAACATAGTAGGCAGAGACAGGAGAGTTCCAGCAATCTCCCAATCTAGCTACGCTGACCTTTGCAGAGGCAAACAAAACAAAAAGTGACCCTATTTCAAATAAGGTATAGGACCAAAACCTGAGGTTTTCTTCTGCCCTTCACACTCATGCATGTGTACCTCCACGGTACCCCCCTCCAGAGTCCAACTCTAACAACAATAAATTAACAAATATGGACAATACAGATTCCTTTTCTATTAAACAGCAAAGAATGACTGCTTCAAATTCAATGACTACCAGTCCTTCATAAATCTAAGTGACTAGAAAAAAAAATTTGAGAATATTTACACAACAGTCACATTTAACAAAATACCAAAGTCTCCAGAAATCGACACTGGCCAATTCTATAATACAAAGATGATATAGGCACACGTGTGTGTATGCATATACACAACATCTACAATTAGAATAATTATCTCTAAATTTGTTTAAATCTCCTTAAAATATGGTAGAACATTTAGAAAAACAATTAAAACATAATATTCTTATAAGATAATAACAAAATTCAAGATGAGAAGAGAGATAAAAGTTATACTCTACATGAAGTGATATATATGTGTATATATATATATGTGTATATATATATATATATATATATATATATATGTACACATTCTAACTAATTATACCTAATCAGCTGACATAACACCTAAGACATCATCGTGAAAAATGCTTGATTAAATGAATGCAAACAGAAATGGAAACAAATAAGAGGATCAGTTTAAGGCTAAATATACTGCTTGCTTTCAAAATTGTCCACTTGTTTATTAACATTCCTTATATCAAGTGAAAATAGTCTAAATGCCCCAATTAAAAGGGAGACTGTAAATGCTGGATAAAGAAACGTAAAACATAAGTTGATATGGCCTATAAAATGTTCCCATCACATATATATATATAGTAATAAATATCTTAAGCTCTAAAATGATGATAATAGGAATACATTAATATAATTAATCAAATAAAACTGAGGTGATTAATAGCTTACAAGCAATGTGTAAAAGTGGAACAGAAGTGCTGTTTTCACAACAGTCACTTGAATATGTCAAGAAACACGTGGACAATTTTGAAAGTAGCTGTCAAGGCTAATAAAGTTCTAACAATTTACTGAAAGCAAATTGAGCTTTAAAAAGTACCAATACATTCTTCCATATGTTCTCAGCATGACCAATTACAAGAATAAAGTGAACCAAGTCACAAATTTGCTGAGAATTTAATCAGCAGGGTTTGCCAAACCATTTCTGAATAGCCTCTGCATCTTACTCATTTCATGTGATCACATTATTCATTATGTGGATAATAATGAATAATTATTATTCATTATAATAATTTCAGCTAAGTGGATCTTTGTACACAAATATACTTAAAATTGCAGTACAGAATTTAAATACTAAAAAATTAAAGCTCAAAGGATTTAGGGGAGAGAGAAAGCCATATGTTCTAACTTTTCTTAATTAATTAATTACAATTTATTCACTTTGTATCCCTGCTGCAGCCCCCTCCCTCATCTCCTTCCAGTCCCATTCACCCTCACTCTTCTCCCCCTATGCCCTTTCCCTAGTCCCTTGATAGCGGAGGACCTCCTCTTCTTCCCTCTGACCCTAGCCTATCAGGTCTTATAAAGGCTGGCTGCATCATCTTCCTCTGTGGCCTAGCAAGGCTGCAACCCAGAGGGGGAGGTGATCAAAGAGCCAGCCACTGAATTCATGTCAGAGACAGCCCCTGTACCCCTTACTATGAAAACCACTTGGAGACTGAGCAGCTTATGGGCTTCCTCTGAGCAGAGGGTCTACGGCCTCTCCATGCAAGGTCCTTGTGGTTAGAGTATCGATCTCTGAAGTCCCCCTTGTGCCCAGGTTTTTTGGCTCTGCTGTTCTCCTTGTGGAGTTTATGACCCCTCCAGGTCTTTCTATCTCCCTCTTCTTCCACAAGGTTTCTGGCACTCTGCCCAAAGTTTGGCTATGAGTCTCAGTATCTCCTTCAGTACCCTGGTGGGTACAGTCTTTCAGAGATCCTCCATGGAAGGCTCTTGAAGCAAGGTTTCTAGTCTCATTCTACAATCTCCTTTGATTAGATAAATTAGCATTTTGGTATTAATATAATAAATACTAGTTTAATATTTTCTGTCTAAACAATTGAAATGTCTGGGAACATTAACATTTAATCATGGAAACAAAGAACAACTGCAGAAGATGTCAGTATAGGCATTTTGGGATGTTCAAAGTAATTCTCTGTTAAATGTTTGAAGGAAAAGTTAGTGTTTAACTGTCATGGATTTTATCAAGTTCCAGGTCATATCAATTTATCTCGGTCTTTTCTAACAGGCTGGAACTAACATATAACATGAATGGAGGGCAAATTAAGGTTTGCATTTTAAAGGAGCTCTTGATGGTTGTTGACTCAATTTTTTATTACTTTTCGAAAATCTTTTTTTTTTTTTTTGTATGTAGGGCAGGAAGAAAGATGTAGGTGGACTTTGTGTTTTTGAAAGCATTCATTTCATCTATAAGGTAATGACACTTGAAGATACTGTATTTCCAGAACCATATCCTAAAAAATCAAGATCCTTTTTCATATATAAAACTTTTTTTTCTTTTTTTTCTCCCAGTCCCTCCCTCCCTCCCTCATCTCCACCGTGCCCCTTGCCAAGTCCACTGATAGAGGGGACCTCCTCCCCATTCTGTTTTATCAGGTATCTTCAGGACTGGCTGCAAAGCTCTCCTCTGTGGCCTAACAGGACTGCTCCTCCCTTGGGGGTGGGGAGGCCAAAGAGCCAGTCATTGAGTTCCTGTTAGAAATAGTCCTTGTTCCCCTCACTATGGGAAACCAATTGGTTACTGAGCTACCACAGGCTACATCTGAGCAGAGGTTCTTTATATAAAACTTTTAAACATCCATCCACAACCTCTCCATGTACTATTTATCTGCTCCTTTGGCATAATGCTTGCTTTAATTTTAAGACTAAAAACATTATTCTGACCTCATTTATTATTACATTATTTTTAGAATCAAGATGTGTTCATGCATGCATGTGTGTGTGTGTATGTGTATGTGTGTGGAGCTAATAGCTCTGAGGTGTCAGTTCTCTCCTTACCTTATGTGAATTCCAGGAATCAAATTCAGGTCATCAAGCTTGCACTCTAGGTGTATTTTACCTGCTGAGCTACCTCATTGTCCACTCCTGCTTTATTAACTCCTGAACTTTGAATCCTTTAAACCTGTTAAAAAGGACACACATACATACAAATTATATTGTATGTAGAAGCTAAACAATCAGCTATGGCTTGCACTTTTCTATTTGGTGATAGAAAATGAATAGCAGTTTGCACTAAATACAACCACTCTGGAAATCAATCTGGCACTTTCTCAGACAACTAGGAATAGCGCTTCCTCATGATCCAGCCATACCACTCCTAGGCATATACCCAAAAGAGGCTCAAGTACACAAAAAGGACATTTGCTCAACCATGTTTGTAGCAGCTTTATTTGTAATAGCCAGAAGCTGGAAACAACCCAGATGCCCCTCAACTGAAGAATGGATGCAGAAACTGTGGTACATCTATACAATGGAGTATTACTCAGCAATGAAAAATAAGGAAATCATGAAATTTGCAGGTAAATGGTGGGACTTGGAAAGGATCATCCTGAGTGAGTTGTCCCAGAAGCAAAAAGACACGCATGGTATACACTCACTCATATAAACATACAATATAGAATAAACCCACTAAAATCTGTACATCTAAACAAACTAAGCAAAAGACAGGACCCTAACTAAAATGTTCAATCCCCATCCTGAAAGGCAAAGAGAATGGACATCAGAAGAAAAAGAAAATAGGAAACAACCTTGGAACCTGCTACAGAGGGCCTATGAAAGCCAGAAGAAAACAGGAACAACCTTGAAACCTGCTACAGAGGGCCTCTGAAAGCTTCTGCAGTATAGACTGTCAAAGCAGATGCTGAGCCTGATGGCCAACTGATGGGCAGAGTGAATGGAATTTTATGTAAGAAGTGGGCAATAGTAAGAGCTGGAGGGGACGGGAACTCCACAAGGAGAGCAACAGAACAAGATAATTTGAACACAGGGAACTTCCCAGAAAATCATACTCCAACCAAGGACTATTCGTGGAGATGACCTGGAACCCCTGCATAGGTGTAGCCCATGGCAGTTCAGTGTCCAAGTGGTTTACATAGTAATGGGAAGAGGGACTGCCTCTGACATAATCTGATTGGCCTGCTCGTTGATCACTTCCCCCTGAGGGGGGAGCAGCCTTACCAGGCCACAGTAGAGGACAATGCAGCCACTTTTGATGAGAACTGATAGACTAAGATCAGAAAGAAGAGGAGAACCTCCCCTATCAGTGGACTTGGGGAGTGGCATGCATGCAGAAAGGGGTGGGAGGGTGGGATCGGGAGGGGAGGAGGGAGGGGCTTATGGGGGCGATACAAAATGAATAAAGTGTAATTAATAAAAAATTAAAAAATAAAAAAAAAAATAAAAAAAGAAAGGTCCCTAAGCACAAATTTCCGGATCCCCACGTCTCTGATGCATACAGTTTGTATAGTGCACAGGGAACCATAACTGATCACATGAACTCCATGTCTTCCAAAACCCAGGCCTGCTGTTTAATGGCTCACATCAAATCTTTGTTTTTAGTGTGGGACACAAAGAGCTCAGATATAGACAGTCACAAAGACGGGTACAGAATGTAAAATGGCAGCAAAAGCCTGGTATTCAAGATCAGTTCTTATCTTCAAATCACAGCTATGTTACTATTTTCCGGTGACTTCGAGTATGTAATTTTCTTTATAACTTCCATTTGTATTGTATAACCAATGAAGATGTTGGATGAATGGTGCTAAAAACTTTTCTAGGCCAAGGACCGTAGGAATTCCTTTAATTCTCACAGTGACTATCTCTACCTTCAGAAGAAGACTTTATAACCTCTTTTAGCTACAGGGTTTAGTTTATACTTCAAAGTATACGCTCAGGTTTTCTATTATTTGATTCTAAAAATATTATTCTTAGCAAATTGAATATCATTTTTCTGGGATGACAGTTGAAAATTTGATTCTCAGAGACTGACATGGATCAATTAGTGCTCTGATGTCTCAATGCTCAATGAAAATATGTCCTTGAAGTGTTCCACTCAGAACTTTTATGTTAGGTAACAAAATAATTTACATTTTACAGTAAAAATGAAGATGATGAAGCACAAAGGAAATTCACTTACTTGCCTGTTGTCTTAATTCAGGTTTCTATTACTGTGATGAAACACTATGACCAAAAAGCAAATTTGGGTGGAAAGGGTTTATTTGGCTTACATTTCCATACCATTGTTCATCATAGAAAGAAGTCAGGACAGCAACTCAAACAGGGCAGGAACTTGGAGGCAGGAGTTGATCTAGGGGCCATGGAGGGGTGCTGCTTACTGGCTTGATCCTCATTTCTTGCTCAGCCTGCTTTCTTATAGAATCCAGGACTATAGTGGGCTGGGCCCTCCTCCATCAACCACTAATTAAGAAAATGCCTTACAGGCCTGCCTACAACTTGATGGTACAGAGATATCTTTTAAATTGATATTCCCTCCTCTCAGATGACTTTAACTCATGCAAAAATGACATAAAACCATCCAGCACACTTGTTATCATGAAAGTGACAAACTCCATGGTTTTAAAGTATTACATACAACAAACATGTCACATATTGCAACTAAATGCAAGATTGCCTTTGGGAATAAAAGGTAAGAATAGAAGGAGCATATAAGTTAAAAAAAAATACGTTGGACATGCAGATAAGAAACAGGACAGGAGTCTACCATAGAGGGCCTCTGAAAGACTCTACTTAGCAGTGTATCAAAACATAGGCTGAGACTCATAACCAAACCTTGGGCAGAGTGCAGGGAATCATATGAAAGAAGGGGGAGTTAATATGACCTGGAGAGGACAGGAGCTCCACAAGGACCAAATATATCTGGGCCCAGGGATCTTTTCTGAGACAGATTTTCCAACCAAGGACCATGCATGGATGTACCCTCGAACCCCTGCTCAGACGTAGTCCATGGCAGCTCAGTATCCGAGTGGGTACCCTAGTAAGGGGAATAGGGACTGTCTCTGACATGAACTCAGGGCTGGCTCTTTGACCCCCACCCTCAAGGGAGGAGCAGCCTTGCTAGGCCACAGAGGAAGACAATGCATCTAGCCATGATGAGACCTGATAAACTAGGGTCAGATGGAAGGGGAGGAGGACCTGCCCTATCAGTGGACTTACAGAGGGGCAAGGAGGAAATGAGAGAGGGTGGATGGGGATCGGGAGAGAATGAGGGATACAAAGTGAATAAATTATAAATAATATAAAAAATAAAAATAAAAAATTTGAAAAAGTAAAAAAAAAAAAAGCAATATTGTTAACATATAGTATACAATTGTCTTCTAGCATCCTCATCTCTACTAGGTCCCTAAAACCAATGAAGCTGGAATCATTGCCATAGATACTCTTCTTTGAAATGAAAGGGGTAGAACAGTATCTAGAGGAGTTACCCCAGAAAACTGTAGTTAATTAGTATAATTTCAATTCAGGATTTTGTTTTAAATTGTTTTATAGGTTACAAATATAATCACACTATTTCCCTTTCCTCCCTCCAAACCCTCCTATATATTCCTCCTTACACTCTTTCAAATTTGTGACTTCTTTTTTTCATTAATTGAAACTATAGGCAAATAAATGCTGAGAGCAGGAAAATAGACTTCCCTAGGGAAGAGCTCACCAATTAGTTATCCAGTACCAAATGATCACCCCTGACACACCCCCCCACACACACACACACACTCAGGGATAGAGAGACAGAATTTTTAAGCTTTCCAACTGTAATGTGTAGTCAACGTTCAGAACAAATGTTCTTCACTTAGTAGCAATAGAATCTTCACTTATATACACTCCTATGCATAAGAGATATCATATATAAGTAGTTGAGTATGTAGTGATTTAGTGAAAAAGTATTCTCATTTTGAATACCTTTAAGACTTGTAAGGAAAATAAAATTTGGACTACTGGGGAGAAAACACAGAGTGTCATATTTCAATTGAACTTCAAGATATGCTAGAATTCTTTCTTGGATTGGTCTTACCATAGATTAGCAGCATACTTGCTAAAAAATAATCTCTTCACTTTCTTACAATTGAAACTTTAACATGAAAAATGCAGACAAGTGCTAAAGTGTTTACTTTTACTTGGTCAAATATAAATATTCCTGAGAATATTACAAGTAGTACAGCAAATGATCAGAGGTGTTTTCTTAGGGCTTTGGTTTATTAGTCTGTATTTTGTACAATGCTGTCTCTGGTGGACCTTGACTCTATCTTATTCTCCCAACTTTCACTGGGATGGAGGGTGCTTGTATGACTAGACAAAACACTTTATTTTATTTACCTCTACTTATTATTTTGTTATTAAAGGTACTGTCTTAAAAAATGATTCTGGGAAATGAATTAATAATCACATGTACAACTGTGACATTAATATAATGTTAACTGGCCTTTTTTAATATATCATAACAAAAATTAGACATAAATAAATGAACCATTAAATATGTTAAAAATTTCATATGAATGTATAAAAAGCCATTTTTCTAAGAATCTTTTTCTTTCAAGGTGTGAACATTTATGTGACTCATGAAGACTTATTTCGATTGTACTCAGAAATACAAGGTGAAGCTCTCAGCAAGGATAGCCTCCACATCTTGACAACCTGTTTCTGGCATTTTTTTTTTCCTGGCTTCCTTCATTCTCTTGGCCACAAGTTTATAATACTGTGTAGCTTCCTCATTTTTCTTAGTGCATTGTTTCTTCAGAGCAATGCAATGGAGTCTGTGATGCAGTACATGTGAGTAACATGATACTAAACCTTGGGTGCTTTGACCCTCAGCTTCTTTCTCAGATACCATGTTGTTTAGAGCCTTTTGATCCGCCAGCTCTTTGAGACCCTAATTGCTGGGGCACAGTGTCAATCCAGGAATATGCTTCTCTCCTTATTTCACAACTACATTGAGAACACTCATATTGGACCCACAATGCACCCATGAACAGACTTGTGCTTTCTTTTTCCAGTTCTCTTTGGCCTATAACAAGAATGACCTTTATGCAACAGCAGGAAAACACTGGCATCGTCAAGATACCTTGCTTCATTGGAAAACAAAACCTTGTTTGCCATTCCCACCATTTATCTAGACTATATAACCCAGAGCACCAGCAGCTACACTTTTGGGCATGCAAGTCTCAGAGAAAGTACCATGTTTGTGTTCATTTTCTACTTCCACGAATTTTTGACAGCTGGTGCCTAGGAAGGAGATATTCAGCTTCATCATGACCTGGCCATTACCTAGGAGACACCATAAAAAAGAGTTTTCTGGGAACTGAAACAATAATATATTGCAAAAGAAAATTTAAAAAAGAAACAAATCTTAATTTCTTTGAATTAATGTTGCAGAATTTTCCTACCTATAAAACAGATTGCCAATGAAAAGGCCTTAAAAATTAATGAACAGTCAGCATTAAATTATTGAATAAAATTGTAAAAATTTAAACTTAACAACTGATGAAAACAGAGTAAATAGTTACTGTGTTCCTCCATACATACTATGGTAGTTTGAATGAGAAATATCTGCCATAGTAGGCTTACATATCTGAAACGTTGATCACTGGTTTGTGCTGTTCTTTGGGAAGGTTATTGTGCAATTTTGATGGAGGAATTATGTCACAAGCAAGAAGCACTGAGAATGTACAGCCTAGCCTTACTTCTAGGTTGCTCTCTCTGCTTCATGTCTGCCATGGAAGATGCAATCTTTCAGCTTCCTGCTCCTGCTGTCATGCCTCCATGCCATGATGGACTCTTTCTTATCCCTCTGGACTATGAGCCCAAATAAACTCTTTCATATATAAATTGGCTCTGGCCATGGTGTTTAAATCACAGCAACAGGAAAGTAACTAATATAAGTTCATACCAGAAGGTGGGCTGCTGCTTCAGGTAGCAAAGCTGCTGGGGTTAAGCCAGCCAGGCCCTTTGAGTGTAAAGTTTCAGACATCTAACATGGAGCTACAGGATTTGCTTATTTGTTTGCCCTGCAAGCTTTTAGTCTTTCTGTAGTCCAGCATTTCCTCATTATGGCCCCATTCATCCCTTTTAAAATGATAAGGTCTATTCTGTGCTATTGCATGTTATTTGCTTTTAGATTTTATCGTTGGGGTGGCTACATTTACTAGGCCATGAGCCTATAAAAGACAGGGAGAGGAATGTGATGGTCTGAATGAGAAATATGGTCCATAGGCTCATGCCTCTGCATAATTGTTTCCCAGCTGGTGATGATGTTTGGGGGAAATTTTAGGGATATGGAGCTTTATGAAACAAAGTATGTCACTGGGGCAGGCTTTGAGAGCTTATAGCCCTGTACCTCTTTAAGTTTCTTCCCTCTGCTTTGTGTTTGCTACAGAACATGTGACAGCTCAGGTACCTGCTCTTGCAGCCACATTTACCTAACATGATGGAACCTTATCACTCTGGAACCATAAACTAAAATAACTTCTTTCTTCCATATGCCACTTCTGGATATTTTTGTTGTTGTTGTTGTTTATCACAGAAAAAGAAAAATAACTAATGCACATAACAAAAAAAAAATCCTCATTAATTATAGAAAATGATCTGAGTGTGGTGGCATACACCTAGAGACCAAGTCTGGAGACTCACTGAGTTTCAGGCTACTCTGGGCTATATATTCCTGCCCTGTCTCTAAAATAAACAAGCAAAAAACAAAATAAAAAAATAACAACATAAAACAGGGGCTGAACACATGGCAGAATTCAGAGAACTGGCCGCTCTTCTAGAAGAAATAGGGTTGAATCCCAGCAGCATCCACTTGTTTGTTCACAACTGTCTGTAATTTCCAGGGGATCCAGTGTCTTACTCTGGTCTCTGTCAGTACCAGAGACACACAAGTAATAAATAATATACAAGCGGACAAAACAGCCACATATTCAAAATAAAAATTTTTTTTTTCAAAAATCCCATAGAAAACAATACAGTGTATTTTGTGATACTATTAAAATAAGATGTCTGGGCTATGAAAACACTAAATAAACATGCTTTCTGTGTTTTCATTTTTACAAAATCAAATTTCATCACAGATAAAAACTGAAAATTACTTCCAACTAAAAAAAAAAAAAAAAAAAAAAAAAAAAAAAAAAAAACTATTTTCAAAAAAAAAAAAAAAAAAAAAAAAAAAACAACAGGCAAAGCCTTTATTCTACACATTATTCTGACAAAATTACTTTACTTAAGTAGTACTTCCATGCTAGATGTTTGTTCTAATGTTTGAGGAATATGCATAATATATATAAAACTAATGCTGGCTTTGTTAAAGACATCTACAAAAATATGACCCTGACACTTTTACACATAATATACAGAACTATAAAATCTTCCAATGTGGAAATTCCTTGGAATTTCTTAATGTACTGTGAAATACACAAGGCAAAAGAACACATCATGTATAAATAATGTTCAAACATTCCGGCATGTATGGTATTTTTGTAACTGGAGTGTAATTTATCTATGTCAACACACACAAATGATGTTTCAGAAACACATGGAAGAAACAGAAGCACCAGTCACTTAAGTTACACTTGATCACGAAGACGAGCAAGCCTCTGTGACAGTTCATCCTAGACGAAGCCAAAGGTACCAATTAGCAAAGGCTGTAACAAAAATACACCACTAACAATTTTAATCCCCTTATATTCTAAATACAATTTAAAGTCTTACTTATAAAATTCACGTAAACATTAGGCATTGGTTTTTTAGAGCATCAGCTATGAAGGTTAACAAAACAATATAAAAAATGAAATGTGTATTCAAATTGAAAACACCTACCATTACAGAGGTAATGGCTGCTCATACTTTGTTCATTTATGATGAATATCATAGTAGAAAAAAATACTCTTTATAAAAGGTGAATGTTAGAAAAATAGGTACATGTTTTCTTGTATGTGAATATATACATGTTTCACATAAAATATATATTCCCTAAATTATTAATATATAAATCAGGTTCATGAATCAAAATAAAATTCAACTTCTACCTGCTCTGTAGAAGCAACACTTGCACCAACTGAGCCTGTTTGACCCTGGGGGAGCTCCATATTGAGATCAAGCCTAAAGATAAATTTAAAAAGTAATCAGAATAAATGAATGTTAATATAGACATTTTATAATAATCAAATAGACACTGCAAACTTGAGCACTAAATCCTCTTATCACTTTTTTTTATTTTTTCAAGATAGGGTTTCTCTGTGTAGCCTTGGCTGTCCTGGACTCGTTTTGCAGACCAGGTTGGCCTCGAACACAGATCTGTCTGCCTCTGCTTCCACAAGTGCTGGGATTATAGGTGTGTGCCACCGCACCCAGCTGTTTTATCACTTTCAGTAAAAATAAAACCATATTTACATGTAAATTGAACATGAATGTTTTAAAATGATCTTGGATACATGACTGATGATTTTTAAGTATTTTTCTTGAGTTCAAATAATGATCTGCACAGATGGTAAAATATTGAATAGAAAAGCTAAAGACTGACAAATAAAAGATCAAAGTAAGGATCATTTATTGTACTATATTTCCAGGATATTCTTTGTCTTCTTTACTATGAAAAAACTTAAGAAACTGTTAAAAAAAATCAGCACAGTCTATATAAATGAAGCTTTAGGGCTCAGATCTAATATTTGTGTTAATTTCCATTTTAGTGTTCAGTTCCTGAAATTTCTTAGTAGGAACCAAAATTTTGTTTTTTATTAACCTTTTAAGAGTTTTTTCATTTTATTTAGATAATTTTATCATTTTAGAATCTAAAGTATAATTTTCTATTCATTGAAAATAGATTCTTTTCTCATACAATGTGTCTTGATTAGAGTTTCCTCTCCCTCTACTCCTACTACTTCTTCCTACCTCCCCTCCCTTATGGATCAACTACCTTTCTGTCTCTCACTAGAAAAGAACATGCTTCTAAGAGGTAACTACAAAACATAACAAAATAAACTAAAATAAAGCATGAACTATCACATGGAGGTTGGACAAGGTAAGCCAACAGAAGGAAAAAAGCATCAAGAGCAGGCACAAGAATCAGAGACTCACTAGTTCATACTTGTTCATATACTGAAAGCTATAATACATATGCAGAGGACTTGGTGCAGACTGTATAGGCTCCATTCTTGCTGCTTCAGTCTCTGTGAGCTCATATGAGCTTTGCTCAGTTGATTCAGAGGGCCTTGAGGAACCAAGAATTTTATCTAACTACACAACTAGGGTTTCAAAAGGTTTAGACAGCTGTCCAAGTTCACAGCACCCCAGTAAAAGAGATAGCATATACATAGATCTAGGTTTTTTCTTTGTTTACCTCCAGGATCCATGACCTTAATCTAATCGTTATTGCACTATTCCTTTAGGATATAAATTTTTTTCTGTTTGTCTTTAAAATAGTGTATTCTAATGTGAAAGTGCTACAAGTAAAACAGTAATTTAAAAAAGCATTATGGGTTGCTTTTTTTTTTAAAGAAAGACAAACATACTATACTAAAATTTTATTATGAAAATTGTTAATTCAAACAACTGGATACCTAAGAGTCCTTATAGTCAATATTAATATTTATATATCAGTGGTTCTACCTGCTTCTTTTTCTTCAGATACTGAGTTAGCTAATTTCTCAATACTGGTCTCATTTTCCCAAAGAATAGCTACCAATATCTAGAGAAGGATATAGATGACACAACTGAGAGAAACTGTGCTACTGACTTTTAGTGGGTAGATGCCAGCTTGCTGCTAAACATTCAGTGCTTAAGACCTTTGGTTCTTTACTCTAAGATGTCAGCACTGCAAAAGTTAGGAAATCGTGTTATAGCCTTATGAAAAGTTGCCTACTAATCTTTATTTAACTCTGATTGAGGTAAGGCTATAATATTTGATAATGTTCATTTTATAAGATCTCTATTACCATCTTTTGTTTTTTGAGAAAAGATTCCTCTGTGTAGCCTTGGCTGTCCTTTGTAAACCAGGCTGGTCTTGAACTCACAGAGATCCATCTGCCTCTGCTTCCCTGAGTGCTGAGATTAAAGGTGTGTGCAACTCTTCTGGGCTCTCTAGCACTATCTTTTTAAGTACAAGTACTCTCACTTAATCTTTAGGAAAAACAAAAACAAGTTTTTACTCTTTTATTACTAAGATAGAGTCTTATAACAAATAATGCTCGAGTTTATGATCAAATCACCCTTTACAATTATCTCTCTGTGCTGGCCTGTGGGCCTGTCACAATACTAATGGAGCAAAATGGTATACAACCTATCCTCCAAGCCTTGTTCTCAAACACTGCAAACCTCATTTAGCATTTATTAACATGGATTTAATTTACTAGTAATACAGTACTATTTTAAAAAGCTGATTAATATCAATCATTGTTCATTCTAGTCACGAGTTATTTTAGACCATAGAGCATTGTTTCTCAACTCTATTTTCTTAATTATTGCTCAATACTCTATTTCTTCAAGAAAAAATAGGGAGAATATATAAACTTTATTTCACCTTATTAATCTAGGTTTGAAGGAAGAGCCTAAAGTATTATGATTCAATTCTAAACATTTTATTGTTTACTACTGTTACTGATTTAAATATTACTACAGAGAACACTGATAAAGCATGATGTCTGTAACACAGATATCATGGTCAAGTTATTCCCCCAAATACGAAAGATTTGAAGACTCCATAAGACATTTCAATAACTATATGCAAAGGGGTACTGATTACTTAAGAAAAAAAAATAACCAGCTGTTACGTGTCATTTTTTTTTTATTTTTTGTCCTTTGAACATTTTACACAAAGTACTCAGTTTATAGGAATCACACTGGATTTATGCCTGATCATTGATATTTTTTCCCAAAAGCTTTAGAAACTATCTATACATTGATATATGTAAGTTATGTATAATAGAGATTAAGCAAATGTTTGAACATTCTTACCCTTGACCATCTCCAGCCATTTCTTCATATCACACTTGGAATGAATATATCTCCACATATTTTAAAGAAAAACCTACTATGGTTTGAAAAGACATATTTTAATGGCTAAAAGAGGGTAACTGTTAAAAGCCTTTGAAGCACTAACTCTGTAAAGAGTCAAAACCCCAAGTTGGAATAATGGTTTTAAAGACTTTTTTTTTTTTTTGGCTTTTGGTGTTTGGAAACAGGATTTCTCTATGTAGCCTTGATTGTCCTGGACTCACTTTGTAGACCAGGCTGGTCTTGAACTCACAAAGACCTGTCTGCCTCTGCTTCCCTGAGAGCTGGGATTATAGGGGTGTGTCCCCACTCTCAGCTTGAAGACAAATTTATTATTATTATTTTTTTTACATTTTATTCAATTTGTATCCTGGCTGTGGATCTCTTCCTCATCTCCTCCCAATCCTGTCCTCTGTCCCTTCCCCTTCTATTTGACCCTAGTCTATCAGGTCTCATCAGGACTTCTTGTAACTGTCTTCTTCTGTGGCCTGGCAAGGCTGCATCCTCCAGGCGGAGGTGATCAGAAAGCCTGCTACTTAGTTTATGCCAGACAAAGCTCCTGCTCCCCATACTAGGCAGCACACTTGGAGACTGAATCTACGGGCTACATCTGAGCAGGTATCTTAGGCCCTCTCCATGCATTGTCCTTGGTTGGAGTATCATTCTTTCCAGGGACCCCAGGGCTCAGGTTTTTTTTTGTCTTTGTTGGTCTCCTTTTGGAGCTCCTGTCTCCTCCAGGTTTTTCTATCTCCCCCTTCTCTCATAATATTCCCTGCACACTGCCCAAAGTTTGGATATGAGTCTCAGCATCTGCTTTGATACCTTGAGAAGACAAATTTTTTTAATCCATAGCAAGTTTTTAGTGGTGCTTATGCTTCTGTACAGGGCCTTACATATGCTAGGCAAAAACTCTTAGCAACACTCTAACCTCATATCACCAAACATTTAAGACATCTAAATATCAAATTAAGATTATTTAAAAGGACTTGAGTGAGGTATCCCAGTAGCAAAAAGATGACACACACGGTATATATTCACTTATAAGTGGATACTAGACATATAATATAGGATAAACCTACACAAATCTGTACACCTTAAAGAAACCAAGCAAGAAGGAGGACCCTGGGTAGGACAATCAATCCCCACCCAAAAGAAAAACAGGATGGACATTGGAAGAAGGAGAAAACAGGAAACAGGACAGGAGCCTACCACAAAGGGCCTCTGAAAGACTACTCAACAGTGTTTCAAGGCAGATGCTGAGACACATAACCAAACTTTGGGCAGAGTGCAGGGAATCTTATGAAAGAAGGGGGAGTTCATAAGACCTGGAGAGGACAGGGGCTCCACAAGGAGAGCAACAGTACCAAAATATCTGGGCCCAGGGGTCTTTTCTGAGTATGATACTCCAACCAAGGACCATTCATGGCTATTACCTAGAACCCCTGCTCAGATGTAGCAAATGGCAGCTCAGTATCCAAGTGAGTTCCCTAGTAATGGGAACAGGGACTATCTCTGACATGAACTCTGTGGCTGGCTCTTTGACCACCTCCCCCTGAGGGGTAAAACAACCTTGCCAGGCCACAGAAGAGGACAATGCTGCCAGTTCTGATGAGGCCTGATAAACTAGGGTCAGATGGAAGGGAAGGAGGACCTCCCCTACCAGTGGACTTGGAGAGCAGCATGGGAGGAGAAGAGGTAGGGAGGGTAGGATTGGGACGGAATAAGGGAGGGAGCTATAGCTGGGATATAAGCGAATAAATCATAATTAATATAAAAAATTAAAAAATGATAATTTACAAAAAAGAGAAGAGAAACAAACAAACAAACAAAAAAAACGGACTTGAGTAGCAACACCTTACCCAGCTTCATCTGCCATTTCTTGCAGCAGCATATCCACTTGGTTCTAAAACAAGAAAATATTAATTCATACTTTATAGGATTAGGTTTTGGGGTTTGGTTTGGCTTGGGAAACTAATCTATAATGTTTAAAATAAGGGCTTCAGAGAGGGCTCCGCAGTTCAATTCTTAGTAACCATGTCCAGAGGCTCACAACTTCCTTTAACTCCAAAATCTGGCAGATAAATAAAATCTCTGTCCTCCACAGGCACATTTTGTCACTAGTACAAAGTCTTCTGACCACTACATAATTGAAAGTAAAGCCAATCTTTTGGAAAATAAAGCAAACAACAAAACAAAACTCCAAACCAACCAAACAAAAACTCCTTGCAAAACTTTTAAAACAAATCTTTAAAAAAATAGACCCATATTTATCACTCTAAACAAAATTCAAGTCCAAGTGGATCAAAGACCTTAGCTATTCGAAGACAAAGTGGGGAAAAGTCTGGAATTCATTGGAATAGGACAAAACTTCCTGAACAAGACACCAACAGCACAGGATCTGAGATAAAAAAAATCAATAAATGGGATCTTATGAAACTGAGAGGCTTTTGTAAGTCAAAGGACACTGTCAATAGAACAAAATGGCAGCTTAAGGACTGGGAAAAGATCTTCATCAACCCTATGTCAGACAGAGGGCTAATATCTAAAATACACAAAGAACTTCAGAAATTAAACATCAACAAATCAAATAATACAATTAAAAATAGGGTACAGAGAAATCACAACAGGGGAATCATGAATGGCTGAGAAGCACTTAAAGAAATGCTCAACATCCTTAGTCATCAGAGAAATGCAAATCAAAATGTCTCTAAGATTCCATATTACACTAGTCAGAATGGCTAAGATCAAAAACTCTAGTGACAACACATGTTGGCAAGGATGTGGAGAAAGGGGAACAGCCCTCCATTGCTGGTGGGAGTGCAAACTTGTACAACCTCTTTGGAAATGAAATCTGGAGCTTTCACAGAAAATTGGGAATAGTACTACCTTAAGATCCAGCTATACCACTCCTGGGCATATACCTGAAAGATGCCCCACACTTCAATAAGGACATTTGCTCAACTATTGAAGTTGACATTTGCTCAACTCATTGAAACATTTTTTTGTAATAGCCAGAAACTAGAAACAATCTAGATGTCCCTCAACTGAATAATTGATACAAAAATTGTGGTACATTTGTAGGAAAATGGATGGAACTAGAAAAGATCACCCTGAGTAAGGTAATCTAGGCCCAGAAAGAAGCACATGGTATGTACTCACTTATATACGGTTATTAGACCTATAGTACAAGATAACCATACTACAATGCAGAGACCCAAAAGAGCTAAGTAACAAGGAGGGACAAAAGGAGGGGGTCAGAATGTCTTCCAGAAGAGGAAATAGAATAGACAGGAGAAGTGGATGAAGGGAGGGAACTGGGCAGGAGATGAAATAGGGAGAGAAAAAATAGGGAGAGATCAGATGTGGGGAGAATGAGGCAGGAGGTGAGAAGGCTGGGAACAAGAAGGGAAACTGAGAGGGAACATCTTTTTGTCAAGCTGGGGGTCTGCAACAGGGTAGGTTCCTGGGAGGCTATGGGTGTGTCTCTAGCTGAGACTCTTAACGGAGGAATGAAGACTGAAGTGACCACCTCCTAGCCAGGAATGACTAATGGAAGGTGGGGAACAACAACCCACCGATAAAAACTTTGATCCAAAAATTACCCTGTCTACAGGAAGTACAGGGATAAAGAGAGTATAAAGATTGAGATTATGTCCAACCAATAATTGACCCAACCTGAGACCCATCCCACAGTAAAGAGCCAGCCCATGGCACTATTAATGATGCTCTGCAATGTTTACAGAGAGGAGCCTAACTTGACTGTTCTCTGGGAGGTGCCAGCAAGAAGCTGCTGGGAGTTTCACGCAAGCATGGGGTAGAGCTCCAGGAAGTGTTAGGGGAAAGTTGGAAGGACTTGGAGGGGACAGAAACCTCACAAGACTTAGTCTAACCTAGTCCCATGGGGGCTTTCAGAGACTGAGACATCAGTCAAGGAGTACACATGGTCTGGACCTAGGCCCCCTGCACATATGTGGCCGATGGCAGGTTGGTTTTCATATGGGGCGCCTGGCGAATGTAGGGGTTGTTGGTGGTGCTGTTTCTAACATGGACTCTATTGCCTGCTTTTGGGTCACTTCCCCCTGGTAGTGCTCCCTTGCCTGGCTACAGGGGATGAGAATATGCTCAGTTTTGATGTGATGGGGAGATTTGACACCAGGGGAGGGGGCAACCCCTTTCCTGTGAGGAAAGGGAGAGTAGAAGAAGAAAGGAGGGGAAGGAGAAATGGGAGGGGGCACCCTTGGGATGTAAATAAAATTTTAAAATATTTTTTGTCACAAGAGGGCACTACACCATTTCAGAGAGTAACTCCCTGAATGTTGCATCAAAGCCTAAAACTGAAGTTGTCTAAACAATGCTGACAGTGAGATTAGCATATAGTTCATATATCTGAGTGATACAACACTGCAAAGGAGTGATCCAACTTAAATCTCCATTATAATCCGTCTTAGTTGTATGTCATAGATTTAAATTAGCTTAGATTCATTATTCTGTAAAATAACACAAATCTGACATTAAAATGACTTTTGACAAAAAAAAAAAAAACAGCAGACAAAATATACCTACATTATTTTACCTATGGCACAGAACTCTATGAGGGTTTGACTATAGGCTTAACCAATTACAAAACATAGACATTCAGAGAAGCAATAGTAACTGTAATATTTTTTTATTTAATTATTTTTATTTTTATTAATTACAGTTGATTCACTTTGTATCCCTCCTGTACCTTCCTCCCTCCTCCCCTCCCAATCTTACCCTTCTTCTTCCCCACCCTTGTCTCTCTCCCAGTCCACTGACAAGGGAGGTCCTCCTCCCCTTCCCTCTGATCCTAGTCTATCAGGTCTCATGAGTAGTGGCTGCATTGTCTTCTTCTGTAGCCTGGTAAGGCTGCTTCCCCTTCAGGGAAGGTGATCAAAGAGCAGGCCAATCAGTTTCTGTCAGAGACAGTCCCTGTCCCCATTACTATGGAGGCCACTTGGATACTGAACTGCCACCTGTAATTTACAGACTTTTCAGCTTGTTATTATTTCTACAATTCAGGAAGCTAACTATATGGCACTTACACTGTGTTAGGCATTACTTGTAATCAAGAGGCAATTTAAATTATATGAGATGTATGTATGTTATATATAGAGAGACTATAAATAGGGAAATTGAGTATCACTAGGGTTTGATGTCTACTAGAAATCTTAGAACCAATCTCGTATGGATTCCTGCTTATTTTGTTGTTGTTTTCTTGAGACAGGGCTTCACTGTGTAACTGAGGTAGTCTAGAATTCCTGAAACTTGAGGTTCACTAGTTTCAAGCTTTCAAGTCCAGGGCTTACAGATGCACACCATCATATACAGTCCTACACCGAAGTGTTTACTATAGTATAAGAGTCCTCCTTATAATATGCTTAATCAAAAATCTCTTCTTGGGGCTGGAGAGATGGCTCAGAGGTTAAGAGCTGCCCTTCCAGAGGTCATTAGTTCAATTCTCAGTAACCACATAGTGGCTCACAACCATATAAAATGAAATCTGGCATGCAGATGTAAATACAAACACACATTTTATACATAATACATAAATAAATCTTTAAAAAATCTCTTCTCATTTTAAAAGTTATTAAAAATATTTTGAGGATACAAGAAGAAATTCTAAAGTGTCATTGTTTTAAGAGTAATAAGGTACATGGCTTAAAGGAAACTAATTCTCTTATTGTTGGTACCTTACTTTTGCTTGTTTTTTAACCATTTCAAAATGTTTTCAAAATGTAAAAAAAATTAAAAAAATAATAAAAAACACATAAACAGGTTTTGTTTATATCCATATCTAAAGTAGCACTGTCTTGAAATTTAAATACTGTATTATTCTACAATTTCCTTAATCTTCTAAGATTTAGTTTTATTGCTATCTAGATATTTAGTTCATTCAATATAACTCTTTGATGGATACTTATAATATGTAAGCATATTAAATTTAGCATATATATTCACTTTCTGGACATTCATTTTTCCTTAATTCCTATCCTAGACAATGGTTAAATAAATAACCATGTGTATGTGTAAACTTCCGGGTGAATGAGCTTGGAAGGGGAACCCCAGGGTAAGTATGCATATTTTCATTTACCCAATTATGCCCAACAGTATGAAAAAAGTCAATATGTGTTTATATTATTTTACATGCTATTGAGTCATTGATGAGTAACAGATTATTAGTTCTAAGAAAAGACAGAAAGAAGATAAAAGAAAGAAAGCATTTTATCTTTTTTTTAATTCATTTATGTTTTAATTAATTACAATTTATTTACTTTGTATCACAGCCGGATCCCTCCTCTCCCAGCCTCCCTCTCTTTTCTCCTCCCATGCCCCTCCCCAGGTCCACTGATAGGGGGAGGTCCTCCTCTCCTTCCATCTGACACAAGCCTATCAGGTCTCATCAGGACTGGCAGCATTGTCTTCCTCTGTGGCCTGGTAAGGCTGCTTCTCCCTCAACGGGAGGTATTCAAAGAGCCAGCCACTGAGTTTATGTCAGAGACAGTCCCTGTTCTGCTTACTAGGGCACCCACTTAGAGACTGAGCTGCCATGGGCTACATCTGTGCAGGGGTTCTAGGTTAAGCTAACTAGGGAAATAATGACACTTACAGAGGTCTTAAATCAAATGGACTTAATAGATGTCTACAGAACTTTTCACCCTAACTCAAAATATACCTTTTTTTCAGAATCTCACAGAACATTCTCAAAAATTGACAATATAGTCAGGCACAAAGCAAGCCTCAAAAGATACAAGAAGATCGAAATAATCCCTTGTATCATATCAGACCACCATGGCCTAAAACTAAGCCTCAACAATAACAGAAATAACAAAAAACCTACATACACATAGAAACTAAACAACTCTCTACTCAATGACAGCTTGGTCAGGAAAAAAATGAAAAAAGAAATTAGAGACTTCCTAAAATTCAATGAAAATGAAGGCACAACTTACCCAAACTCATGGGTCACAATGAAAGCAGTGCTAAGAGGAAAGTTCATAACACTAATTGCCTCCAGAAAGAAGTTTGAGACATCTCGTACAAGCAACTTAATAGCACACCTAAAAGCCCTATGGGGAAAAAAAAGCAGACACACCCAAGATGAGTAGGTGATTGGAAATAAACAAACTCAGAGCTGGAATCAATAAATTAGAAACAAAGAAAACAGTTCAAAGAATCAATGAAACCAAAGCTGGTTCTTTGAGAAAATCAACAAGATAGACAAACCCTTAGCCAAACTAATGTCAAAGCAGAGAGAAACTAACCAAATCAGCAAAATCAGAAACAAAAAGAGGGGCATAATGATAGATACTAAGGAAATCCAAACAATTGTTAGGTCTTACTACAAAAGCCTATATGCCACAAAATTTCAAACTCTAAAGAAAATGGATAAGTTTTCTGAGAGATTCCATTTACCAAAATTAAATCAAGGTAAATAGAGTAAATAGATTAAATACTCCTATAACTCCCAAAAAAATAAAAGCTGTCATCAAAAGTCTCCCTTCCAAAAAAAAAAAAAAAAAAAAAGGCCAGGGGCAGATGGTTTCAGTGTAGAATTCTATCAAACCTTCAAAGGAGAGCCAACTCCAATTCTCTTCAAACTATTCCACAAAACAAAAACAGAAGGAACATTATCAAACTCATTCTATGAAGCCACAATCATCTTGATACCTAAACCACACAAGGACACAACAAAAAAGGAACTTCAGACCTATCTCTGTTATGAATATTGATACAAAAATACTAAATAAAATACCCACTAACCGAATCCAAGAGCACATAAAATATATCATCCAACATGACCAAATAGGCTTCATCCCAGACATACAGGGGTAGTTCAATGTATGGAAATCCATCAATATAATATATAATCCTAGATATGAACAAACTGAATGAAAAAAAAAAAGCATGATCATATCCTTAAATGCTGAAAAAGCATTTGACAAAATCCAACACCCATTCATGTTTAAAGTCTTGGAGAGATCAGGGATATAAGGCACATACCTAAACATAGTAAAGACAATACACAGCAAGCCCATAGCCAACATCAAACTAAACTGAGAGAAACTTAAATCAATCCCACTGAAATCAGGGACAAGGCATGTTTGCCCAGTCCCTCCATATCTTTTCAACATTGTTCTTTAAGTCCTAGCTAGAGCAATAAGACAAGTAAAGGAGATCAAGGGGATACAAATTGGAAAGGAAGAAGTCAAAGTATCACTATTTGCAGATGATATGAGAGCATACATGAGCAACCACAAAAATTTTACCACAGAACTCTTTCAGCTGATAAACACCTTCAGCAAAGTGACTGGATACAAAATTAACTCAAAAAAAAAATCTGAAAGCCCCTTGTATAAAAAAAGACAAATGGGCTGAGAAAGAAATTAAGGAAACAACACCTTTACAATACCCACAAAAAACACAAAAAATGTTTAGGTGTGACTCTAACCAAGCAATTGAAAAGCCTGTAAAAAACTAAAACAAAAACAAAAAACCTTCAAATCTCTGAAGAAAGAAATTGAAGAAGGTATCAGAAGAAGGAAATCCTAGCTCGTGAAGAGCTAGGATTAACATAGTGAAAATGGCCATCTTATCAAAAGCAATCTACAGATTTAATGAAATTCCCATTAAAATACCAGCATCTTCAACAAACAGTGCTTGTCTAACTGGATGTCTATATGTAGAAAAATGCATATAGATCCATATTTATCAACCTGCAAAAACTAAAGTCGAACTGTATCAAAGACCTCAACATAAAACCAGACACAGTAAACCAATTAGAAGAAAAAGTGGGGAAGAGCCTAGAACTCATTGGCACAAGAGACAACTTTCTGAACAGAAAATCAACAGCACAGGCTCTAAGATCAACAATTAATAACTGGTACCTCATGAAAATGAAAAGCTTCTGTAAAGCAAAGGACACTGTCAACAGAACAAAACAACAGCCTACAGACTGGGAATAGATCTTCCCCAACCCTATATGTGACAGAGGGCTAATTTCAGAATATATAGAGAACTCAAGAAATTAAACACCACAAACCAAACAATCCAATTAAAAAATGGGGAACAAAGCTAAACAGAGAATTCTCAGTAGAGGAATATCGATATTACTTAAAGTGATACATGCTGGGCAGGTTGTTGGGAAAGAGGAACCCTCCTGCATTGCTGGTGGGAATGTAATCTTGTACAACCACTTTGGAAATCAATCTGGTGCTTTCTTAGACAATTAGGAATAGTTCTACTTCAAGATCCAGCTATACCACTCCTGGGCATATAGCAGAAAGACGCTCAATCATACAACAAGGACATTTGCTCAACTATGTTCATAGCATCTTTATTCATAATAGCCAGAATCTGGACACAACCTAGATGTCCCTCAACTGAAAAATGGATACAGAAATTGTGGGACATTTATTCAATGGAATACTACTCAGCAATTAAAAACAAGAAAAGCATGATATTTGAAGGCAAATAGATGGAACTAGAAAAGATCACCCTGAGTGAGGTAACCCAGAAGCAGAAAGAGACATATGGTATATACTTACTTATAAGTAGATATTACCCACATAATATAGTATAATCATACTAAAATCTATAGTTCTAAAGAAGCTAAACAACAAGGAGGACCCTAAGGAAGAGGCTGAAACCTCATTCAGAATGACAAACAGGATATAGACTTTGGAAGTAGGAGAGGACAGAGCCTTCCACAGGGGGCCTCTGAAAGACCCTACCCATAAGGGTATCAAAGGAAATACTGAGACTCATAGCCAGACTTTGGGCAGAGTACAGGGAATCTTATGGAAGATGGGACCTGGAGGGGACAGGGGATCCACAAGGAGACCAGGGGACCAAAAAAAAAAAAAAAAAAAAAAAAAAAAAACACTTGGGCCCAGGGTGTCCTTCAGAGAGTGATACTCTAACAAAGGACCATGCATAGAGAGGACCTAGACCCACTACTCAGATGAAATACATAAACCGGTCAGTTTCCAAGTGGGTTCCCTAGTGAGGGGAGTGGGTTCCCTAGTGAGGGGAGTGGGTTCCCTAGTAAGGGGAACAGGGATTGTCTCTGAAGTAAACTCTGTGGCAGATTCTTTGATCACCTCCTCCTAGAGGGATGTTGCTTTGCTAAGCCACAGAAGAAGATGATACAGCCAGCCCTGATGAGACCTGATAGGCTAGGGTCAGATAGGTCCTCCCTTATCAGTAGACTCTGGTGGGGAGGGGGTGCATATGGGGAGAAGAGAAAGAGTGGGTAGAACTGGTAGGACGGGGAGTTAGAGCCTGGATAGAAAGTGAATAAGTTGTAATAAATAATAATAAATAAATAATTTTTAATTAAATTTTTATTTTTTTATATTGACTACAGTTTATTCACTTTGTATCCAAGCTGTAGCCCCCTCCCTTATTTCCTCCCAATCACACCTTCCCTCCCTCATCTCCTCACATTCCCTTCTCCACATTCACTGATAGGGGAGGTCCTCCTTCCTTTCCATCTGATCCTAGTCTATCAGATCTCATCAGGACTGGCTGCATTGTCCTCATTTGTAGCCTGGTAAGGCTGCTTCCCACCTCAGGGCAGTGGGGTCATCAAAGAGCCAGCCACTGAGTTCATGTCAGAGACAGTCCCTGTTCCCATTACTAGGGCACCCACTTGGAGACTAAGCTTCTATGGGCTACATCTGTGCAGGGGTTCTAGGTTATATCCATGAATGGTCCTTGGTTGGAGTATCAGTCTCAGAAAAGACCCCTGTTCCCAGATATTTTGGTTCTGTTGCTCTCCTTGTGGTGCTCCTGTCCTCTCCAGGTCCCACTAAGAAAAAAAACAAACAAACACAAACAGGCCATCTTCATTTTCCTTCCTGTCTGGCATTGCAATTTCCCCAGTCACATCCCTAGCCCTGTAACAGACCATTTACAGAGGCTTGTCTTCCCTCTGTCTTCCTTCCTTACAGCCTCCACCCAAACCTGCAATGGACCCAGCTTTCTTTCTTCCCACTGACCCTCTCAGATCCCTCTTCTAGACAAATCAAGTTCCTTTTGACAACTGGCTGATGCCTAGAAACAGTCTCTTAATTGGGAATCCAGGGTCCACAAGAGGATAGAAAGCAGGTAGTCTACCTGGGAACCTAGTGTCCACAAGAGGATAGAAAGCAGGTAGGTCATCTTTACTATCCTTCCTGTTCTCTATAATAACTATTCTGCCTCATTTCTAGACCTGTGGTAGACTACTTGCCGTGACCTGTTCTCTCAATCTGCTTCCATTCCTTGAGGACTCCATCAATTGAAATTTGCAGTGGACCCAGCTTTCCTCCTTCCTGTTGACCTTCTCAGCAATCCCTGCTTTAAGTTCATTCCCTTTCTTTCCTGGCAGGTCCCCAATACTAGAAAATACCCAAGACCCCCAGTGGCTACACTTCGCAGGGACTCAAGAAGATGAAATGCACTATCCTTCATGTCTTCCATTATAGTCTCTCCATTCTGCCCCTCAGCCTGGTAACAAGTACCTCCTCACAGGTGCCCCTCCTCCAACCTCAACTTCATTCATTTCCATCTCCAAAACCTGGGTCGGATCCAGAGTACCACTTGCCTTTTCATCCTTTGCTCTCTAGATAATTCTTTGACTTACTGTAATCTATTTGCAGGATACCCCCTTCCTACCATACCTTCAACCCTCTTGACAGGATCCCCTTAGTTCTTTCCTGAAACCTATCTCAGGCTTTTCTCAATTCCACTCTGCCATCCATCAGACCACAGAAGCACTCCCTTCCAGGAAACCCAGAACCATCACATTTTCCTAAGATTCAGAGAGGGAACGAGAAAGCAAGGAACAGAACACCCACCCAACAAAGACAAGGCCAGACATCATCACCTAGAATCACCTCAATCATCCCAATCCCAGATGCCTAAGCTCTAACACAAAAGCATAATCATTAACAGCCAAGACCAGCTACCAGAACCCAGACACCTCACTACAGTAGGCACTGAGAATTGTAAACACAAGAACTTTAAAGCAGTTATTATGAACATGTTCAAGGTCCTTAAAAAGGGTATGAATGAAACCCTTAATGAAGTCTGTGAAAACACAAAAGGTGAAATGAAATGATGAATGCAGTTCAAGACATGAGACTAGAAAGAAGAACACCAAAGAAAACTCAAACTAAAGTAAAACTGGAAATAAAGAATGTAAGAAATCAAACTAAAACCTCAGTAGAGAGAATACTAAAGACAGCATCTTAGTCATTGAAGGCAAGATAGAAGAAATTGATACCGCTGTAAAATAAAACGTTTTAAAAAATGGTCAGTCTGCCCAAAGTTTGGCTATGAGTCTCAGTATCTGCCTCAATACCATGCAAGGGCAGAAGCTTTCAGAGGCTCTCTATGGTAGGCTCCTGTCCTGTTCCCTGTTTTCTCCCTCCTCCGATGTCCATCCTCTTTGCCTTTCTGAATGGGGATTGAGCATCTTAGCCAGAGTCATCATCCTTGATTAGATTCCTTAGGCATACAGATTTTAGTATGTTTATCCTATATTATATGCCTAATATTCACTTATGAGTGAGTATAGACCCTGTGTGTCTTTCTATTTCTGGGATACCTCACTCAGGATGATCTTTTCCAGTTCCCAACATTTACCTGCAAATTTCATGATTTCTTTGTTTTTTTTTTTTTTTTTTTTTATTGCTAAGTTGTATTCCATTGGGAATCTTATGAAAGAAGTGGGAGATAGTAAGACATGGAGAGGACAGGAGCTCCACAGGAAAGCAAAAGATCCAAAAAGCCTGGGCACAGGGGTCTTTTCTGAGACTGATACTCCAGCCAAGGACCACTCATGGAGATTGCCTGGAACCCCTGCACAGAGGTAGCCCATGGCAATTCTCCAAGTAGGTTCCATAGTAATGGGGACAGGGACTGTCTCTTAAAGGAACTGATGGTCCTGTTCTTTGATCACCCCCCTCTGAGGGGGGAGCAGCCTTACCAGGCCACAGAAGAAGACAATGCAGCCACTCTTGATGAGACCTGATAGACTAGGATCAGAGGGAAGGGGAGGAGGACCTCCCTTATCAGTGGACTGGGGGAAGGGCACAGGAGGGGAAGAAAGAGGGACGGTGGGTTTGGGAGGGGAGGAGGGAGCTACAAGTTGGATACAAAGTGAATAAACTGTAATTAATTAAAATAAAATAATTTTAAAAATGCAAAAAAAAATGGGCAGAAAACATCCAGGAAATCTAAGACATTATAAAGAGACCAAATCTACAGGGTAGAGCAAGGAGAAGAAACCCAGGTCAAAGGTACAGAAACTATTTTCAACAAAATCATAGAAAAAAAAATACTAACCTAAGGAAGGATATACCTATAAAGGTAAAAGAAGCATCGAAAATACCAAATAGACTGGAACAGAAAAGAAACTCCCTACAACACACAATAATCAAAGCATTGAATGTACAGAACAAAGAAAGACTATCAAGAGCTGCAACAAAAAAAAAGACCAAGTAACAGTAACAGCAGACTCATTAGAATAACAACTGACTTCTAAATGTAATTCTAAAAGCCAGTAGGGCCTAGACAGATGTTCCAAAAGCTTTAAGAGACCACAGATGCCGGCCCAGACTACTACACCCAGAAAATTATCAATCAAAATCTACTAAAGCCAGATCAAGATTACATGATCAACCTAAATAGACCTGTTAACCCCAATAAAATAGAAGCAGTAATTAATATCCCATTAAAAAGAAAAAGCCCAGGGCTGATGGATTCAGAGTAGATTCTAGCAGATGTTCAAAGCATTAACACCTAATACTTCTCAACATTACTTAATTTTTTTAATGAGGCCACAATTATCCTGACACCTGAACCACATATGAACATAGATGTAAATTTTTTCAATCAAATATTCTCAAACTGAATATAAAAAAGGACATATCAAAAAGATTATCTATGATCAAGTGGGCTTCATCCCAGAGATGAGTTATGGCTCAAAATATGTAAATTTATAAATGTAATCTACCACATAAACAGGCTAAAAGATAAAAAACAAAACAAAAAAAAAAAAACATTCTCATTAGACGAAGAAAAGGTAAGGTTTTGGCAAAAGGTAGCACCTCTTCATGTTAAAAGTCCTAGAGATACTAGAGATACAAGGGACAGAGAACAACATACTAAATACATATACATTAAGCCCACAACCAACATAACCTAAGTGGAAAGAAACTCAAAACATTCCCAATAATATCAGGGAGAAGACAAGGCTGCCCACTCTCTCCATATCTGTTCAATATATTACTTGAAGTCTTAGCCAGAACAATAGAACAACTAAAGGAAATCAAGGTGATACAAATTAGGAAAGGAAGAAGTGGCAGTATCTTTATTTGTAGATGGCATGATTTTATATGTAAGCAGCCCTAAAAGCTTTATCAGAAAACTTCTACAGCTAATGAACACTTTCAACAAATTAGCAAGACACATTAACACATAAAAATCAGTAGACCTCCTATATACAAATGACAAATGGACCTTCATAATAACCTCAAAAAGTATCTTGGGTTAACTCCAACCAAGTAAGTGAAAGATTTGTATGACAAAAACTTCAAGTCTTGGAAGAAAGAAACTTCATGAAAGCAGTAGTTGGAAAGATCTCCCATGCTCATGGATTGGTAGAATTAGTCAAAATACCCATCTTATAAAAAGCAATCTACAGATTCAAAATTCCTAAACAATTCTCCAAAAAAATTGAAAGGACAAATGTCAGCATCATACATAAATACAGAAAATCCAGGATAGTTAAAATATTTCTGAATAAAAAACAACAAAAAAACAAAACAAAACCTTCTGGTAGTATCACCAATCTCAAACTGTACTACAGAGCTATAGTAATAAAAACAGTATGGTATTGGCATAAAAACACACATGTTGATCAATGAAATTTAATTAAAAACTCAGACATAAATCTACACAGCTATGGACTTCTCTCATCTTCGATAAAGAAGCCAGATATACACACTAGAGGAAAGACATCTTCAACAAATGGTGCTGGTCAAATTGGATAGTTATGTATAGAAGACTCTAAATAGATCTAGACTTATAATGTTGCACAAAACTCAGTTCCAAATGATCAAGAACATCCATATAAGGCCAGATACTCCAAATCTCATAATAGAAAAAGTGGAATAGTCTTGAATTCATTGGCAAAAGAATAGACTTTCTGAACAGCAGCCAATACCATACGCACTAAGATCAACAATAAATGGGACTTCTTGAAACTGAGAAGCTTTTGCATGGCAAAGGACACCATCATTCAAGCAAATCAGTGGCATACAGAAAGGGAAAAGATATTTACCAATCACACATCTGATAGAGGACTGATATCTAAAATATATAAAGAACTGAAGGAAAGGTACACCAAGAAAACAACCCAATTTAAAAAGAGATACAGATCTAAACAGAGTTCTCAAAAAATGGAACACAAATGTTCAACATACTTAGTCATCAGGAAAATGAAAATTAATTTGAGATTTTACCTTACACCAGTCAGAATGACTGAAATCAAAACACCTGACAGCTTGCTCTAGTCACACATAAAGGGAACACACATCCATGGCTGGTCAGAATGCAAACTTGTACAACCATTACAGAAAACAGTGTGGCAGTTCTTTAGGAAGCTGGCAATAGATCTACCTTAAGGTTTAGGTATACCTTTCTGAGTATATATTCACAAGAGAACACTTTAACCTACTACAAAGACACTTGCTTATCCTTGTTCACTGCTGCTCAATTCATAATAGCTAGAAACTGGAAATAACCTAGATGCCCACAAACTGAAGAATGGAGAATGAAACT
The DNA here is from genome assembly GCF_907164565.1 of Psammomys obesus. Classification (NCBI taxonomy): domain Eukaryota; kingdom Metazoa; phylum Chordata; class Mammalia; order Rodentia; family Muridae; genus Psammomys; species Psammomys obesus. The sequence continues at coordinate 4,928,973 of NW_026585687.1, forward strand.
GTGACATATTCACACAATGGAAAAAGTCATTCGGAGTGAAGTTATCTAGACACAAAAAGACAAATATAGTACATATTCACTTATATGTGTATGTTGGCTGTTAAGTCTTTGATAAGCATGCTACAATTCATATCACCACAGAAATTAGGTATAGAGTAAGGAACTAAGTGGGATGGAAGGATATCCTTAGGAAGAGGGAAAAAATAGTTACAAGTGGACAGGATAAGAGGGACTGGAACAGGAGGATCATATTGGAAGAGGAGGAGAAAAGAGGGGTAAGGGAGGGAATATGGTGTGGATAAACTAACAATAAGGGCTATTTGAGGGGTTACGTGGAAACCTACTATACAGAAATTGCTTATATATACAAATACAAATGAAATCACCAAATAAAGGGAGACAAAGCCCCAACTAGACATTTATTATCACCAAAATGAAACCTCCAGTGCCAGAAATGGGTTGCATATAATTGAGTTGTTGGCTAGAGGGCTTGCATGGAAAACCCTAACATCCCAGGCTAATGTTAAGATTACTGATTGCTTTCTATGAACTTATGGTAAGGCCCCATTGCTGAAGACAATACCTAAATAACTCATGGAACACAGAGAAGCTGAGCTGATCCCTACTACAGCCTTCATCCTACTGACTAGGGTTCATGGTGCTGTAAGGTTCTGTTCATGCTACCAGAGAAAAAAGGAAAACACCAATCCAGCTATAAGCCCTTTGATCTACAATGGCATCCTACCTACATAATAGTTGGTATAATAGTGGCACAAAAGCTGTGTTAGTAACCAACCACTGTCTGATTGGATTTAAGACCCACTCTTGAAGGAACCTGCACACATGGCCAAGAATCTGGGACTAGGTAGGCCATGGACATAGGGCAAAATAAAATACTATTATTCTTCTAAAGAAATATAACAATATAATGACTCCTAATGGCTTTCGGCTATATCTATAGATATGTAAACATTGATCTAAACATTAAACAATATATGTATCAAAATATGTTACACAAATATTATGTGCCTAAATTTTAATTTCATTAATAAAATAAAAGCATTAGCAAACATGTGTAAATAGGCTCTAGAGTCCAATAAAATCACTGGAATTCTAACCCATGCTAGGTGTTAGGAAACATTATTCTCTACAATATTCTGAAAAATCTGAGGGTAGAGCAGTAACAAGCTGCTTATCTGCATCTGGGATATATTGTGCTTATATAAGGTAAGGAGATGATTTATATTCATAAAGCCACTGTATTTTTAAAAGTGGGTAATTCGAGGCTGGAGAGATGGCTCAGAGGTTACAAGCACTGGCTGCTCTTCCAGAGGTCCTAAATTCAATTCCCAGCAACCATATGGTAGCTCACAACCATCTATAGTGAGATCTGGTGCCCTCTTCTGGCATGCAAATGTACATGAAGACAGAACATTATATATATATATATATATATATATATATATATATATATATATATATATATATATATATAATAAATAAATATTAAAAGAAAAAGAAAAAAAAAAAAACAGCAACTGGCCCAACTGGCTTAGCTACCAATCATTTCTATGTTGTGTTCTTTCCATGCATTCTCTAACTCGGTCCACAAAATATCTTAGAGGGCTATAACATGTAATGTCATGATACAGTGCTTACCCGGCATATGCAAGTTCCTGGGTAAAGCAAAAAGCAGGTGATTTCTTATTTTGAGAGAGGTTCCCATCATGTAAAGCAGACTGGCCTGAATTTACTCCGCAGCACAGGCTGGTCTCAATCTCTTAGAAATCTGGCCTCAGCTCCCAAGTACTACAGTTACAAGCATGTGTCACTATGCCCAGATCAAGTCATTTTTAAGAAACCATTCTAAGTAATGATATACTCACCTGTGGTGTTGTTAGGGTTGTAGTGCTACTCATTGTATCTTCCATTTGTTGTGTTTGAACATCCAATGTTTCAAACTGATGCTCAAATTTGTCCATTAAGGCAGAAATCTATAAAAATGTGGTCATAAGAAAAATGTGTTAAGAAAATGTGCTGTTTGAACATCAAGTAATAATGGTAATTGTTTATATTTTTACCTTCTCAAGGTTCATACTCCTCAATGTAGCATCCATAGATTTAACAACACCTGCCATGGATTTTGTCACCTATTTGGAATATAAAACTGATTTAAAAACATGTACATTTTGTAATTTTTAAATATAACATTTATGTATCAACTTAGAAAATTTGTCTATTACTTCCTTAACACTAAAATCACATTATGTATCTTGGTACTATTTTATATTATATTACTAGGTACTGTTTTATATTTTTGACATTTCCTTAGTAAACAGTTGAAAAGTCCACTTCTAAAGTCCTTTTCATCACAAAGTCTAATTTTCCAAGAAGTTCTTTTTTTTAACACCTTGTAAGACCTTGCAATGGACTGACTTGTTATTTTTGTAAGTCTTTCTCTTCTTATTAAACTCAGTCATTTGTTAATTTTATTGTCAGGAGCTCAGTCTTACCTTGCCCATGGTTACTGCAGTTTGAACTCTGGCTGCCACAGCATCAACCCTAGCACTCATTCTCAAGAAATTGATTGCTTGGTTTTTCTGACGGATTGCATTTTCTGCATGTATTCTTGCAACTTCAGTATTGCCCTTCTGAATGGCCTGTTTTAAACAGAAGTAAAGAGTGTTGGAGAAAAACAGCAAACTAAGACACCAGAGAAGAAAAAGAACAAAAGTATGGATATTTTAAAAATGTAAATGACACCTTATTAACTATATTCTATAGGAGCTTTTATTTGGCTTTTTAATAGGTAATAATGGTTAAAACAGTAAAGGAATAATTTACAATCCTTTTTTCCTTTAATCTCATGATTAGAAAATACACATGTATTAACAGTTTAAGAAATGAGAATATACTGGACATGGGACATGCTTTTAATCCCAGCAATCTGTAGGCAGAGGCAAGCTGACTCTTGAGTTTGAGGCCTGCCTGGTCTACAGCAAGTTCCAGTCCAGCCAGGGCTACATAGTGAGTCTTTGATTTAAAAATACAATAGAAAGAAACTAAAAGTTAAAAATTTCTCCTAATTATATTACTATGCTATTTTCACTGTTATTATTTTAGTATATACTATCCAAAGATATAAACACATTTATTATTATATAGTTTGTAACAAAAACAGGCACTGTATCTAGTTCTCTCTAACGTGAAAAAAAATCACCAAATTAAAAACACAACATTTCTAAGGGCTGCATCATGCAGATGTGACATGCACTAAAAGGACTACTGATCATATATAAAATGATTCTAGGTATTACACAGACATTAAGCAGTGTCTGTATGTTTTTACTGAATATACACATGAAAATGCAGCAAGTAACAGGAATCCAGCCTTTTCCTGCCATAATACATCAGTTCAAGGATAAAGCTAAAAGAAAAACAAATTCATCTAAAGAAAAAAATATTAAATAGTTCAGACTTTGTTGTCCTCTAACAAAACAAAGTACAATGGGTAATATAGAAATGACAGAAATATAAGAATGACATGCCATTTTTTCTTTTAAATCACTCAATAGCTTTATTTAACATGTGTAAATATGGTAAACCCAGATTCCTATGTGATCCAGTCTCAGAAGCAGCACATTGCTCAGTAAACAATTAAAGAGTAAGTTTTGTAATTCTGTTCTTTTTTTTGGGGGGGTGAGTATTTTAATTGTTTTCTTATTTTTATTTGAAAATTTCCATACAATATATTTTTACTATCATTTATTACAATTTATTCAATTTGTATCCGGTTGTGGTCCCCTCCCTCATCTCCTCCCAATCCCACCATCTTTCCCGCTTCTCCCCTTATGTCCCTCCCCTAGTCCACTGATAGGGGAGGGCCTCCTCCCCTTCTATTTGATCTTAGCCTATAAATAGCAACTTTATAACTCTCCTAGTATATGTAGCTTTACATACTTTACGAATGTTTTCATAAGACAAATTCCTGGATACTCAATTACTGGATACAGATGTATATTGACATTTTATTATACTTCTTATGATGCTTACAACAATTTTCATTTTCTAGAATAGTGTTATTGCTTTATTCACAGGTAAACATATCAACATAGGATATTATTATTATAGTCCATCATGATCTAAGAAGTAAAATGTACTTTTCCATGAGATAGAACTCATACCTGACACTGTATGTGTAGCCAGACAAGAACCTGAAACTAGATAGGCCAGAGACATAGGGAAAAACTAAATACTACGTTTTTATTAAACTCTGGTTCTCAATCTTCCTGATGTTGCCACACTTTAACACAGGTTCTCATACTGTGGTGACCCTAACTATAAAATTATTTTGTTGCTTCTTCAAAACTGTAATTTTGTTACTATTATGAGTCATAGTGTAAATCTGATATGTTTGATATCTGATATGCAAGCCCCAAAGAGATCTCAACCCACAGGTTGAGAACCACTGTATGAAAGGAAGGTAGCAATAAAATGTCTCATAATGACATTATGCTGTACTCATGGATCAGCCATCATCAGAGAAGCTTCCTTCTGCAACAGACCGGAACAAATACATATTCAAAACCAGACAGTCTGTACAGAATGAGAGATATTGGAACATTCAGTGCTAATTGTGATGTCTCTATCAAACCCTTCCCCTTAGGGTTCAGGGATCTTTGCTTGAAGATGAGGCAGAAAAAGTGTAGGAGTCAGAGGGGATTGAGGACACCAAGAAAACAAGGCCCTCTAAACATAATTGGACTGATGTACATGTGAACTCACAGACATTATGGCAGCAAATGTAAGGTCTGCATGAGTCTGCAACTAGATGCGGTCCTAGAGCCTCCATCCCCAACCAGAAGCTGGCTCCAATTGATAACCACTTGCCAAAACAAACTCAGTGGCATCTTTGGAGGTTCTTTGTCTCATAATGTTGGGTTAAGGCAGTTTATTATTTTTAACACCTTACAGGTCCTTTGTATATAAATATTATGGCTTCTGGTTTTATATTTTCATGGGAGACCTGTGTGTGTGAACCTATGTATTTCCTGTGCTTTTCTGTTGTTGTTGCTTTGTTTGTTACCTGTTTGTTTTGTTCTATTCCCACTTGTCTGTTTTTGTACTATTTTACTAGTGTTCCTTAGATGCCTACTTGTTTTCTAATAAGACAGGGAGATAGAAGAGGTGGGTAGGAACTGGGAAGAGTTGGGGGACAAGAATCCATAATCAGGATGTATACTGTATAAAAAAAATATATTTTCAATAAGAGGGGAAAAAAGCAGTGCCTCACTGAACTTTGACTAAAAGGGATATTGAACATGTTGGTAAGTACATGGAAAAAGGACTGCTTATATACTGTTGATCAGACTATAAAGTACTCTGGCCTTTTAGGAGGCAATATGGAAGTTCCTGCAAAGTTAAAAAGAAGTAGCATATGATCTGGTTTTACTCCTCCTGGGTATATACTCAAAGCCAGCATGCAATACTACTAATTATGGCACTATTTACAATAGCCAAGTTATGGAAACACTTTAGATGCCTATCCATAGATATGTGGATAAAGAAAATGGAGTATTTCACATACATTGGAGTACAGTTCAGTCATAAAGGATATAATTATGAGATTTGTACAGAAGTGGACAGAAGTGTCCATCATCATGGTAATTTTAATAAGCCAGACTCAGAAAGTGAAACAACTCCTATTTTATTTCAAGTAGAATCTAGATATGTTTTTTTAAAGACATGGAAATAGAAGGGAACATTTTGGTGGCGGGACCAATAGGAGGAGGGAAAAAGAAAAGTGTAGGTAATAGGAAGTGAATATAACTGAAGTATATTATATATTTGTATGGAAATGTTTTGTTTCTTTTTTTTTTTTAAAGACAGGAAGAGAGAGGGAGGGAGAATGAGAGAACATAATGTTGAGTATGTAGGTGGGGAGAATCTGGGAGGAGTTGGAGAAGAGGAAAAATATGATCAAAACACATTACAGGAAAAACATTTATAAAAAAAAGAAAAACCATAATCCCATTAACTTTTACATTACATAAAGTTGTTTCATAGCTTTTATCTGAGTATACTGCATATATTCCAACTTTTTGAACTTTTTCTTATTAAATGGCTATGTATTTGTTATATGTAATACAGGTTTTACTATATTGCTGAATAGTATTTCATTTTATATGAGATGACAGCTTTTAAAGAGATGTCTATTTTACTGTGCACTAAATGCCATTGTATCTCCAGGTAATTTCTCATCATTTTTAATTTTTCATTTCTGGTATCTACATATCTATTATAGTTGTTGCTTATTTGAATGAAATATCTAGGTTGCTGAATTATTAATCTATATTTCTACTACTGCAGAATATTTTTCATTTTGATATAGGCTCTCCTTAAGTTACCCAAGTGAGCCTTGCACTCTCAATCCTTCTGTGTGAGTCTCCCAGAACAGCTGAATAGCTGGGATGGTGGGCACATACTACAGGCTTGCTTCTCACTCCTGGATATAGCTATTGTGTTCCAACAATAATTGCTTTCTTGACTAATCATTTTCTTGTTTAATATGTTTAAGAGATTTTGTTTCAATGCCTAACTTTGTTCATGTTAGCTAATTAAAAATTTGTACAAAACACCTACGTGTGAATACAGCATTAAAGTGAAAAATAATACCTGATATTAAAAAGGTTTTCTCTCAACTCAGTCACTCTCTCTGGTAGTCTAGCATCTAGCAAATGAAAGGCAGCATTTTAGAGACTGGGTATTTAGTAGTGAATTCAAAGAAATACCTTGGTTGTTATGGAATGTAAAATCCAAATACAGAGTCTGATAAGATGACAATATACCCAAAATGTAGCACACACCTTTAATCCCATCACTTTTGAGGCAGAGAGAGGGCAGTCTCTGAGTTCCAGGCCTGCCAGGGCTACACAGTGAGACCCTGTCTCAAAAAAAAAAATAGTATGGAGAGAAATAGTAGGATATGACAATACAAAAAGGTTATCAATTTGAAAAAGAGTAAAAATGTGTAAGAGATAACTTGAAGGGAAGAACGGAAAGGGCAGAATAATGTAATCATAATCTTAAAAATTAAAATTTTGAAGAAAAATTTCTACTCTGGTTCTTGAAGAAGACCCTGTGTAAACAGGTTACTAGCACTGCAGAGAAGGTCAAGACATCTAAAGAAAATCTAAAAAAAGGAGAAATCAGTAATAACATCTAGTAATAAATTAGACATAGCTTTGGAGCCATTTTAAAATTCCAGGATTTTACTTGAAGAGATTAAGACATAGTTCTGAGCAGAACACTGACAGGATAAGACTTTTAATTTTAAAACACTTCCTGTGGTCGCAGGTGTGAAGATTATTTTATGGGGTTTGAGGGATGTAGCTTGGAATTTCAGTGGTAGAGTCCTTGACTGACAGGAACAATGGTGATGGGTTTGATTCCTAGCCCTGGGGGAGGAGGGACTAAACTAAACAAAACCATTATGGGAACAGAGTCAAAACAAAAAGGCCAAATGGAAGCTTATTTGCAGTAAGTGAGGTAAGATAAGGATGGCCTGGGTGGAGATAGGTACATTAGTGGTGGTAAGAAGTACCCGGAATCTAAGTATCTTTTAAAGATTCTAAATACCTTTGAAAGACTTTTCAAGGGTGAGATGTAGTGTATGAAACAAGAGGTTAACCATAATGCCATTCTAAGGCTGTTTGTTTTATCTGAATGACAGAAAATGTCTTACCAGGAGCACTGTACTGGACTTTAGCACATAAGGAGCTCTGTTTCAAGCTTGATTTATTTTCCTTGGTCATCCAAGTAAAAGCAATAAAGCAGTTGAAAACAGGAGTCTTCTGTTCAGCTATACAGGCTAGGCTAGAGTTATCCACCACCATGCAAATAAAGCTAGAAGACTAGTTGAACTCACTTCTGGAGTCAATGTAGGTCAGAAATCACAAAAGGAAACTATGGCAGTCAAAAGAACTTATCTTGGGCAGTGGTGAAAGTAATTTCCTAAAAGCAAAATCAACAAAGTGTTTGAAGGAAGGGGTAATGAGCCCTAACAAATGCTATTGGTGGTTTTAATAAAATGTGAATCAAGAAAGGAAGATTTGGGGCTGGAGAGATAGCTTAGTAGTTAAGAGCACTGTCTCCTCTTCCTAAAGATCCGGGTTCAATTCCCAACACCCACATAGCCGCTCACGAGTGTCTGTAACTCCAGTTCCAAAGGATTTGAAACCTTCATGCTAATGCACATAAAAAATAAATAAAAAAAGGAAAGGATTGTCTTTCTGCTTATGAGACCTGAGGCCCCTGAAGAGAATGATACCCCAACCAAGGACAATGCATGGAGAGGGCCTAAGACCCCTGTTCAGATATAGCCCGTAGATTCAGTCTCCAAGTGTGTTTTCTAGTAAGGGGAACAGGGGCTTTTTCTGGCATAAACTCAGTAGCAGGCTCTCTGATCACCTCCACCTTGCCAGGCCACAGTAGAAGACAATGTAAGTAGTCCTGATGAGACCTGATAGGCTAGGGTCAGATAGAAGGGGAGGAGGACTATCCGAGGGGTACAGGGAAGAAGGGGGGTGGGATTGGGAGGATACAAGGGAGGGGGGGACACAGCCAGGATACAAACTGAATAAATTTTAATAAATGATAATAATAAATAAACTCCAAAAATAGAAAATAAAGGAGTACGTTGAAAAAATATGAAAGGAGGCTTGGAATGAGGTAAAAACGTTTTTGGTTTCTACTCAGGTAGAGGTATAAGTGTAAACAAACAACAAAACAAAAAAAACTGAAATGGGGGAACTGAAGTTAATAAAAATAGGAGGCTATTTCAAAGGGTTTTGCAAGTAATGAAAAAGGTAGGGGGGACAGGAAAGGTACTGGGGACAGAGCCTGTTGGTCAACTGTTTATCTAGTACCAAAACCAAATAAATACACACCTCTCCCCACCAAAAAACTCCTTACACAAACAGTAGCAAAAACATGATAGCATCAAGAAGCAGAAAAGACTTTCATACAAGAGCTTTGAAAGATTTAAGGATGATTACACGTTAACACAATTTATTCAGCACACAGGAGAAAACTGATAATGTAAAACAGAATGTTACATGAGTAGTAATACTTGGAGGAACAGACATCAGCAAAAGAACATACTCCCTTTGATTCTTAGAACCATGGCAAGCGCATATATTTTTAGAGGAGGAAAGGACAGTCTATGGCAACTGAGGCTGCTATCTATACTGATCAAATATTTCTCAATGAACCTGAAAGCAAGAGCATCAGTCAAGATTGAGAAAGCGGATCTTGACATTTACAAAGAAAGAAGACATGATACGGTCACTGAAGTTAATGTAAGAATAAGTGAATTAAGGACATATATTCTAACCTATCATCACATCATAGTGACTCCCTGAAGTCATTTCACATCTAATAATTTGGAAAGATGTATAAAAGAACTTTAAAACACTCTTATGCAGCCTTTTTTTTTTTTTCTAAAATCAATCCTAAGGATACAATTAGAAAACGCCACAAAAATTTATATGCAGGAATAAGGTATTTAAAGTACCCAAAGTATTAGGACTGGAGATATAGTTCAGTTGCTGAGTACTTGCTAGTATGTGTAAGACCTAGATACAACAAGCAAAGAAAGTACAAAACAGCCATTACTTACATATTCAAAGACAGAGGAATAATTGAGTAAATTATATCCACATGACAGAATAATGTTTCATTAATATAAAAAGGATTGCAGATATTGCAGATAATTTACTAATGCCATTGGGGGCAACCTCAAATTTTAATAACAATAGGGATACATAAGCCATTTTTTCATCTCCTCCAAGTACTAACAGCAGAATTCTTTTTGTGTGTCAGGTACTAATAAAATACTTAGCAATAAATGATCGCTACAGGTGGAAGGAAACAAAAGAGTAAGCAAAGCATGTACCTTAATGAAAATAAAATGGATGATATTATGGGGCAAGAGGGTAGACTAAAGTACTTTCAGGTAAGTAGTTAGGAACAATCACTTGAAAATAAATGCTGTATAAAATGAATGAAGGACTAGAAGGAACCATCCCTACAAATACATAAGGGAAAACAAATCTGTGTAGGAAAAGGACATAAGTAATAAAACCTAAAGAAAAGGCTGAACTATATGTGCTGAGGTTTTGGACCACATTAAGGAGACGAAGCTGGGAATGTAGCCAGAGTAGAACAGAGAGGACCTTGCAAGACTGTAGGTTTTACATTAAATGTGCTGTGAGGCCACTTGGAAGCTTTAAACTAGGGGCTCTCACCCAGTGGGCCATGACCTCTTTTGGGGATTGAATGATCCTTTCACAGGTGATGCATATCAGATATTTACATTATGATTCATACTAGTAGCAAAATTACAGTTATGAAGTAGCAACAAAATAATTTTATGGCTGGGGATCACCACAACATGAGGAACTGTATTAAAGTGTTGTAGCATTAGAAAGGTTGAGAAACACCGGTTTAAACAAAAGATAAACACAATCATAATATGCTGTTCAAATTGACCACTATGGCCACCCAGGGGAGAAACAGCTGAAGAGGACGATGGTAGATAGAGATAAACCAGCTGGGAGGTAGGGTAAGAAAGGTAGCAGCTGAGAGAGAAGATAAAAAATGATGCAGTCTGGTTTAGGGTAAGAGTGGTAGAAGTGGTAAGACCTAATTTCAGGATCTATTTTGAATACAGACTTGTGGAAAACAAGCCGAAAAACATTAAGTAACAAAGACTCTCAGGCTTCTGGTTTGCATAAAAAGCATGAGTTCTTCTTTACTGAAATAAAAATAAGGGCTCAGAACCAAGTAATGTTTTTCTGTATCCAGAAAGCTGAAATCAAGCATTTAATTAGGAAAATATTAAATTTTCCTAAATAAATAGTAAAGTGCATTAAGTAGAAGTGATACAATCATAGGCAAATATACAAGTCTGGAGCAGAAGGCAGAATTGTATGCAAGGAAGACACATAACTTCAAATTCTTTCCTCTCACTCATACCTGAACCTGGTGTAACCAGGACTTCACCTCTGCTCTTACTAAAATCATTGCTGTCTTTCCGCTGCTCATATCCAACAAATCATTTTGAATTATCTTCTATCTTTTGCCTGTCGACCTTTTTCCCTTGATTTCCTCCCGTCTCTTTCAGTCCTGGATCTTCCCTAATTATTCCTTTCCAATCTTTGCTGCTTTTTCATTTATCTCCTCTCTCCTATCCCATTGCATTCCCCAGATCATTTTAGTTGGCCTTGTATGGTCCTCACTGTTTACTCTCTCCCACATATGCCCATGGTTCTAGCACTAAGTCTAATCGTATCTGTTACCTCCAAATGAAATCTACTTCTTAGATTCCTAGAAAAAAAATGTATTTCTTATTAGGCCACTACAACAAGTAACATATCTCACTTAGCATATCAAAAGCTCAACATTCTCTCAAACAACCTAATAAAATTTTGGTATTTTTACACTGAAACAAAAGCCACCACCCCCTTCTACCCATCTGCCCAAGCTGGAACTCAGAGTCATTCTTGATGACTTCCTCTTTCCCTCCCTAACCACTCATCAAAATCAGATTCTACCACATCAACAGCTTTTTGTTTTAAAAAACTTTAATTTTTATTAGTGCTTTGCGGCATGCATGTCTATATACCCCTTATATGCCTGGTACCCACAGAGCCTAAAAGAGGACATTGGATCTCCAGGAACTGGAGTTACATAGCTGTGAACCAACGTGTGGGTGCTGAAAAGTAAACCTGCGGTCTTCTGGAAGAACAGCAAATACTTTTTTTTTGGCTTTTTCAAACAGGGTTTCTCTGCGTAGATCTGGCTGTCCTGGAACTCTTTTTGTAGACCAGATTTGCCTCGAACTCACAGAGATCCACCTGCAAAGTGTGCACAAAAGTGCTTTTCACTGCTGAACAATCTCTTCAGTCCCTCAACAATTTTTAATTGTTCACTCTGTCTTTGTTCCTATCACTACTTCCCTACCAAAGGCAACCCATTCTTTTTTGTTTTAACAATTACCATTCAAATTTGAACAAGAAACTTTTCCCTCCATCTGTCTGTATTATTTTGTTTCTGAAAACTTTTTTAAATTTGTAAAATTTTCATATATGTACACTATATTTATAATATTCTTTCTCCTTCCAGCTCCTCTGTGCCCTCCCCATTTCCTCTCAAATACATGACCTCTTTTTTACTCTTACCTATATAAATGAATACATTTATAAATACAATCTGCTCAGTCCATTTAGTGTTGTTTATGCGTATATATTGTTAGGGCTGACCATTTGATACTGGAAAACAACCAATAAGGATGCTAATTTCTCTGATTCTCTCTCTCTCTCAGCAGTTACTAACTGCCTGTAGCTCTTTATTTAGGGGGTGGGATAACTACCAGGAACTACATAACTATACCTACAGTACAGAAAATACTATGACTTATGCAGGAATTAATGCTGCATGGTTTTTTTTTTTTAGGTCATGTGCCTGCTCCTTTATGATAGTGCTCACTGTAAGAGGCCAGTTCCCACAGTCTAAAGAAGTTAGGCCATGCCATCTACCTTTGCATCTCTCTCTCTCTCTGGAACAGTTAATTAAGAAGTTCTTTTGTGAGATGGGCATGATGGTTCATTACTGCAATCCCAGAACTAGGGGAGGCAGAGTAAGGTTGATCTCTGTGAGATCAAGAGCAGACTGGTCTACAGAGTGAGTACAGGACAGCCAAGGCTACACAGAGAAACCCTGTCTTGGAAAAACAAAAACCTGAAAAACAAACAAAACCAGCTGACAAAAGAGAAGTTCTGTGATTTTGTCTGGGTAGGTTTACCCCTCCCAAGGACCTGGGTCCTATAATATCCTTACCATGTAAGCTATCCCAAACTAATGTTATATCAAATGGAATTCTTGTAAAAGTCAGACAGCCCCATTCACTGTAGGAAGTCTCTGAAAACTTTCATTTTTGAATGTCTTCCCACCTAGCATCCTGTCCACAAAAGCTTCTTCTCTTCTAAGTTCAGTTATCCTTTTACAAGAAATTTCTCCATCCGTAGGTTTTAAATGAAGGCTTTCTTTTTTCTTCAAGACCCTGTTTTTGTTTGTTTTTAAAGACAGGGTTGCTCTGTGTAGCCTTAGCTGTCCTTGACTCCCTTTGTAGAGCTGGCTGACCTAGAACTCACAGAGATCTGCCTGCCTCTGCCTCCGCTAGTGCTGGGATTACAGGCATATGCCACCACACTCAGCTGAGGCCTTGTCTTTAATGTGCTATACTGTTCCTTTCTTGTGTTTTCCTCCCTTAAGGTCTGATCAAGGCTCAAAGACCCTCACTCTCAAAAAAGCTAATTCCTAAAGGGCAAATGTGTGTCAGTTGCTTTCCTGAACCAACAACTATGGTGTTCCTTTTTCTTTATCTTAATTTCCTATAAAATTTCATTTACAAAAAGATTGCAAGATGGATCTAAACTGCAGAGCAGAGTATGCTGATTCTGCTATGACACATTTGTGCCTTAACAAATAAAATGGAAAAGAGATATAAAATGATTCCTGACTCATTTTCGTACTTCCACATACATGTATACCTGTGTGTGCGCACATACACACTCAAACACACCTACAACCATGTAAAAACATACATACAAAATTAATAAACTGTAATTAATATATAAAAATAAAAATTTAATTAAAAAACATACATGCATAGAACACACACATATACACAAATAAAAAAAGAAAGAAAAGTTCCCAATTTTAATCTACCTAAAACATTTTTACACCCATCAGAATGGCTAAGATCAAAAAGTCAAGTGACAACACATGCTGGAGAGGTTGTGGAGAAGCCAGAACCCTCCTCCATCGCTGGTGGGAATGTAACCTTGTAGAACCAGTTTGGAAATCAATCTGGTGCTTTCTCAGAAAATTAAGAATAGTGTTTCCCCAGGATCCAGCTACACCACTCCTAGGCATATATCCAAAAGATGTTCAAGTACACAACAAGGACATTTGCTCAACCATGTTCATAGCAGATTTATTCGTAATAGCTAGAACCTGGAAACAACCCAGATGTTCCTCAGTGGAGGAAAAGATACAGAAATTGTAGTACTTTTAAACAATGGAATACTACTCAGCAATTAAAAACAAGATAATCATGAATTTTGCAGACAAATGGTGGGATCTAGAAAAGATCATCCTGAGTGAGGTATCCCAGAAGCAGAAAGACACACATGGTATATACTCACTTATAATTGGATACTAGACTATAAGATAGGATAAACATACTAAAATCTGTACACCTAAAGAAGATAAACAAGAAAGAAGACCAGGGGTAAGATGATCAATCCTTACATAGAAAGACAAATGGGAATGGCATTGGACATAGGAGAAAACAAGTAACAGGACAGGAGCCTACCACAGAGGGCCTCTGAAAGACTCTACCTGGCAGTGCATCAAAGCAGATCCTGAGACTCATAACCAAACCGTGGGCAGAGAACAGGGAGTCCTATGAAAGAAGGGGGAGTTAGTATGACCTGGAGAGGACAGGAGCTCCACAAGGACCAAATATATCTGGGTACAGGGGTCTTTTCTGAGACGGATTCTTCCAACCAAGGATCATGCATGGATATAACCTAGAGTCCCTGCTCGGATATATCCCATGGCAGCTCAGTGTCCAAGTTGGTTCCCTAGTTGGGGGAACGGGGATTGTCCCTGACATGAACTCAAAGGCAGCTGGCTCTTTGACCTCCTCCCCAGCTCCCAAAGGAGGAACAGCCTTGCTAGGCTACAGAGGAGGACACTGCAGCCAGTCCTGAAGAGACCTGATAAACTGGGGTTGATGGAAGGGGAGAAGGACCTCCTCCATTAGTGGACTTAGAGAGGGGCAGGGAGGAGACAAGGGAGGGAGAGTGGGATTGGGGGTGAATGAGGGAGGGGGCTACAGCTGGGATACAAAGTAAATAAACTGTAACTAATATAAAAAATAAAAATTTAATTAAAAATGATGAAGTCTAAAAATAAAATAAATTAGCACAAAGAACTTATGTTGAATTTTCCATGGAAAATCATTTTAACACATTTTCATTGTAAAAAAAAATGCAAACAATGGATTGGGGCAAACCTGGAATATAAACAAAGAAGGAATAGAAAACTAAGGAAGGAGTATGGGACCAGAAGTTATATGAAAATAAAAGGTAAACTGTGAAGAAATTTCTGAAGGAAGAACGTAGTTACAATGTACTAAATAAAAGCTCAAGAAATATTTCTCCCTGTCAGCCAATTGTCAGCATGAAACATTAGGATGATATAAGGATAGAATATTTTACACAATTAATATGTTTATGCTTGCTTGAAACTTGATACCTTAAAGTATCATGGTTTATTGTTATTAAAATCCTCAGCGTATAAAAACACTTTATCCAAAAATCTATTCGGGGTTTCTCTCTTCTTGTTAAGAGTTGTACACTTATTTTAAAATAAAGATTGACATAAAACACCACTGTGTGCACAAGGAATTCAGATACAGTAATTGGTACACATTCATTACACATAATGATGATGGTTCTCAAGATATTTTCAAACAAGTATATCATGTATTTTGACCATATTCATGTCCCACCTTCTTTCATCCTCATTCACTGTTTAAACAAATCCACATAGGTGTTTCCACTTTCTCTAAGTTTATTTTTCTATTATAATTCTCTTAAGTAAGAAAGGACAAAATGTCCCCCAAATCACTCAGTTTAAGAATGAGACATGCACTTATGAAGTAGCTGAATATCTGAACACAACATTAAAAAATTAATGTATAACCACATGGTAGCCTCAGCCCTGATGCCTGAAGAACTTCTACAGTCCCACTCTCACATACTTCCCCAGGTAGCAACCACAACCCCTGCTCTCACCCTGGCATGATAACCTAAATTTGTTAGAGGATACTGTAGGGATACACTTGAACATACAGGTACAAGAAAGTTCTATTTGCATAGAACTCTCAAAGTGCAAGAATAATAATACCAAAAATTAGAAACAATTTAGGTGTCCATCAACAAATGAATAGATAAAGAAAATATAGTCTAGGTACAGAATGCAAACTTATTTTTGTTGTTTTAGTTTAGTTTTGTTTATTTTTTTATCTTGTCCCTTTAATTTAACACTCTTTTTTAAAATTATACTTTATTTACTTTGTATCCCCCCTCTAGTTTCCTACCTCCTCCCCTCCCAATCCTTCCTTTCCTCCCCCTTCTCCTTGAGACAGTTTCTCCATGTAACAACCCTGGTTGTGCTAGAACCTGCTTTTTAAACTAGGTTGGCCTCAAACTCACAGAAATCTGCTGGGATTAAAGGTCTGTGCCACCACACTAGGCCTTACACAATGGAATCTTACCTCTTAAAAAAAGGCTCTCCCTCAGCCAAGGAAGATACCCAAAGGAAAGAAGGCCAAGAGGAAGGAAGTGCCCCATCTCTACCTTCATGAAACAACAGGAGGCAAAAAAGGTGGTGAATCCTCTGAGAAAAGGCCTAAGAACTTCAGCACTGTGCAAGAAATTCAACCCAAGAAATCTCACTCATTTTCTCAAATGGCCTTATTACCTCAGGCTACAAAGGCAAAGTGCCATCCTCTATAAGCAGCTCAAAGTGCTTCCTGCCATTAAGCAGTTTACCTAGGCCCTGAACCAGCAAACAGCTACCCAGCTGCATAAGCTTGCCCATAGTACATGCCAGAGACAAAGCAGGAGAAGCAAAGGGTGCTGGCCCATCCTGAGAAGAAAGCTGCTGGGAAAGAAAATGTCCCAACTAAGGGATCACCTGTCCTTTGAGCTTCGTCAAAACAGTTACCAACTGGTGGAGAACAATAAGGCTTAGCTGGTGGTGACCTGCTTGCCCTATGTTACAAGATGGGGGACCTCTACAGCATCATCAAGGGGAAGACAAAGCTGGGATAGCTAGTCCAAAGGAAGACAATAGTCCAAAGGAAGACATGCACTTCTGTTGACTTCTCACGTGTTAACTCAGAAGACAAAGGTGCTTTGGATAAGCTGGTGGAAGCTATTATGTCCAATGACAAGGACAGATAAGATGAGAACCACTGCAAATGGGGAGGCAAAGTCCTGGGACCTAAATTTTAGTTCTAAATCCATGGCTCCTACTATAAAGCTAAAAAAGGAATACAAAGGTCAAAGAATTAGCCACTAAACTGAGTTAAATATATACTGCTAAGTTTTCTGCACAAAAATACAATTTTAAAACTATCCTTTAAACAACTAAAAAGAGGACCTAGACCCCTGCTCAGAGGTAGACGATAGGCAGCTCAGTCTGTATGTGGATTACTGAGTAACAGCAAGGGCTGCCTCTACCATGAACTCAGTTGCCTGCTCTTTGATCACCTCCCCTAGCGATACAGGTCACAGAGGAAGAGGATCCGGGCAGGCCTGATGAGACTTGATAAGCTAAGGGTCAGAGCGCAGGGGAGGAGAATTCCCAGTTTCAGCGGACTAGAGGAAGGGGATGGGAGAAAGAAGGAGAGAGGGTGAGACCAGGAGGAGGAACCAGGAGGAGATGAGAAAGGGGGCTAAAATTGAGATATAAAATGAATAAATTATAAAAAAATAAAGAAAATTTTGAAAAATGTGATAAAAAAACCTAAAAACAAATCTAGTTGTTATGTTCTCAATAAGCAGGCTGCAGTTCCCCTAACCACAAGGGTTAAGTATACAAGAAGATATTAGGGAAGAGAGAAGGAGCTCCTTGGGAAGGGGAAATAATATAGAAAGTCATGGAAGAGCAGTGTGTTTTGTGCTCAGGGTGGAACAAGATAATTAAATGGGAAGGGGAATGAGAGGATCGTAAGTGAGGGAATGTGAGGGATGGATGGCTAAAAGTCATTTGAGGGGTCATATGAAAACCCACTACAATAAATGAATAAAGTAGGAGACAAAGCCCCAACTAGACATCCCTCCGTACCAAATAAAACCTCCAGTGCCAGAAATGGATTATATCTAATTGAATTGTTGGCTAAAGGAACCCCATGAAACGTCCCTTCCCCCCGCCCCAAATCCCAGGCTAGTGCCAAGGCTATTAGTTGCTCTCTACAAACTTACTGTAAGGCTCTATTGCTAAAGACAACAGTTAGATAACTCATGGAACAAGCTGGTACCGACCTAGAGACTTCAATCCTACTGACTAGCAATTATGGTACTGAAAAGTACTCTGCATGCAACAATAGGAACAAGGTAAACTCCAATCCAGCTATAAACCCTGCGATCTACAATGGTGACCTGCCTGCAGGATACACTGGTAGAGTAGTGGTACAAAATTTGTGGAAATAACTAACCACTTGTAGATTGGATTTAAGGCCCAGTCTGTGAGACGGAATCCTTATCCAACCCTGCCTGGGGTTGGTGAGGTGGCAAGAACTTGAGACTTGATAGGCCAGGAACACAGTGGAATTCCAAATACTATGTTCAGCTAAATGAACCCATCAATAAAATGACTTCTAATGACATTCTGATATACTCATAAATTGGTGATTCAATAATCCATCATCAGAGAAGTTTCTTCTTTCAGGAAGTAGATAAGGACAAATACAGAGACCCACAACTGGGCAATGTTCATAAAGTGAGAGACCTTTGAAAACATAGCCCTACATGGGATGTCTTCATCAAATCTCTCCACTCAAGGTTCAAAGAACCCTGTGGAAGGGGAAGCAGAAAAATTATAAGAGCCAGAGGGTATGAATATACTAAGGAAACAAGGCCTTCCAGACACAACAGAACTGATGGAGCACATATGAACTAACAGAGACTATGACAGCATGCATAAGGCCTGTACAGAATCAAGCCAGACTAGGTCCCAGCACTGAGAGGGTGTGAAAAGTAGATATGATTTCCCATCCCTAACCAAGAAGATATCTTTAATTGAAAAAACTTGAAAAGGAAAAATTTGCTTGCCTCAGTGGAGTCTCACTGGGTATATAAAACACTTAAGGGTAGGTCTTCTGCCTAATAGTAGATGGCCAATAGAAGTTATTTCTGTAATTTTTTTGTCTCATATTGCTTTATTTGGGCATTTCTTTTACTTATATATTATAGTCTGATTTTTCTTATTGGTAGCATGTGTATAAGTTTTTGTGCTAATCTTTTTAATTACCATGTTTTTTTTTTTTAATTTGCCTGTTTGTTTTCTAAAGAGTGTGAAAAAGCATGTGTGGAAGTGGATGGATGGATGGATGGATGGATGGGAAGAACTGGTAGCTGGGAAACCATGATCAGAATATATTACATAAACATCATTTTTCATCAACGAAATAAATAAAAAAATGGGAACCCTAAAATACAGGGCCCTCAGAAGAAACAAAAATGGCTAAGTAATATATTTTTTTTTAATGTTCAACATCCTTAGCTATCACAGAAATGCAAATTAAAACTACTTTGAGATTTCATCTTACTGCAGTCAAAAGATGAAGAAAAAACAAAAGCAACAACAAAACACATAACATCAGATAATGCTATTAATTACTGGTAAGGATGCAAACTAGTATAGCCACTATGGAAATAAGCGTGGAGGTTCTTCAAAAAGCTAGCAATAGATATATCATATATTTCAGCCTTTCTACTCTTGGGTATACTCCCAAAGGATCTATATCTGACTGAGATACTTGCTCATCCATGTTCATTGCTACTCTATTGACAATGGCAAGTAAATAGAAATACCCTAAGCACCCATCAACTAATAAATACATAATGAAAATATCTAATACTCTTCATCTGTAAGGAATAATAAAATTATGAAGTTACAGGTAAATGGATAAAGCTGGAAATAATTATTCAGATGGAGGCAGCCCATACCCAGAAAGATAAAAGCCACATTTTCTATCTCATATATGGATGATATCTTTAAAATTTTGAATACATTTGTTTCTACCAGAGTACACACAGGAGTTAAGAAACTTGGAGGAGGAGGACAATGGAGGGGCTTTCAAAAGAAGGATGATAAAACGTAGGAGGTACGAAAGATAATGAACAATGGAGCAAGAAGGATAGGTTAGGGTGGTAGATAGGAGGGCAAGGTACAGGAGGGAGTACGGGGTAAGGAACACAAAAGACCTTTGGTGTGCTGCCTAGATTTATGCCAATTTGGCATATGTACATACGGGCATTACCAAATAGACTTGGTGGGCTTAAAGTGAAAGCTCAAGAAACTGAGAGAGAATAGTGGAAGGGATAGAGGAGGAATTTACAGGAAGGAATGGGAGTGAATTTAACCAAAACACATCATATGTTTGTATGGAATTCTCAAACAAGAAAAAAAACTTAAAAAAAAAACATGTAAATACACATGTACAAAACCTAACTAACATAACATACTTGAAAAAGGGAGTATTCACAATCACCATGTTATTGAATCAGGTTAGTATCCACCAACAGATGAAAAAGGAAAATTGTCACTTTACACACATGTACACACACAATGGAGTTTATTTAGCCACCAAATGGAGAATTAAATTTTGTTTGCAGGAAAATGGATAAAATTGAGGAGAATAATAGTAAGTGAAGTTAAGTCAGATGCAGAGTAAGGCTATTTTCTCTCATTCATAGATCCACAAATTTATACAGATACACAAATTCAAATATGCATATAGTGCATGAAAGTAGAAGTAAGAGTTCTGAGGGTAATGAACAGAGTTGGGGTCAATAAAAAGACCTATTGGACTAGTGTGGCATGAATATTGTCAAAATACATGATATGCCTATTTGAAAATGTCTGTGAAACCAATCATAATGAATATATACTAATAAAAACTGTTTTACTATGCCTGATTTTTTGTGCAAATAGGGCTATTTTATGTCAAACAACTAATTTCATTACAAAGAACTGGAATTCTAGTATATTCTAAGCACAAATCCCAATATAACAGATTACCAATAAAACCTTCAGAATTCTATGTCCAGAGCTTCTTTGTTAGGCAATATTTCACATCTGTTCTGACTTGCTGGAGAAATTAAGCTTTTCCCAATGTGACTCCACTGAAAAAGGACTCATGGAAGTGTGAACCTACATCTCACAGACTGCCCCACGTAGTGATTTTCTTTGCTGAGTCTGCTTTGAAACCTTTTACTATATCCCTGAAGAAAACTACCTATTGTGTCCTTTGATTCCGGCTAGTAAATACCAAAGCAGAATATGCATTAATTATATAGAATGTTTAGAAAACCTTAGAAAATACAGGCATTAAAATCAGCCCAAACCTAAATATTATTTTATTTATAGGCTACTCAATAGAATGAAATCACCTAAGGATAGGTTTTATTTGCAAGTAACTCAGAAATTACACAATTTTGTAGGTATCTTTACACATATAAATAACAAAAACATTTAAGTAAAGAAGGCATTATCAAGTATGTACAATAATGATTTGTCTAAAGAGAAAATGCATAATTAACTACTCTTCTATATTTATTGGTACTTATTTTGTGAATTAGAAAAGTAATAATATTAAAAGTAGTCTACCTTTTTTATCTTGGCCTTTTCAGCTTTTTCTTCCTTATCACACCTCTTGGCATTCCTATTAAGTTCTTTTGCAGCAAACTTCATGTTAAATAAGTGTTCTGAAAATATAGGTTAAGGCTAGCTAGTCAAAGTCATCTGTCCAGCATAAAGATCTGCCAACTTGATGTTAAAATAATTAAAAAATGATCAGCTAATATAATTTATGCCAACTAATCAGAATATCTCTGAGGAAAGAGAACAGACTATTTCTTTTAAACTTTCACCCATAATCAAGTTAGTAGAAGGTATAATATTAATTGCAAAAGAAGAATGAATACTCTGAAGAAACGGGGTTTTAGTTGAGTTTAACAGTAGTAATATTCCTTATTTCTGCAATGATGCTTTGAGAATAAAACATTATTAATGTCATGACATTGTTGCTAAGAAACAATAACATTTGTTATAAATGAGCACTAAAAATCATCAAGTGTCAAATTCACCAAGAGCAAGAAACAGTTGAATAACTGGCACAGTGACTGACATTACTGGAAGGCTCTGAAAAACTAACAATAGTTCTTATTGAGGGAAGCCAAAACAAAAATCTGGAAGGCAGAACTGAAGGAAATAGAGACCATCTCATCAAAGAACACTGTTTACTAGCTTGTTCTCCATGGCTTTCCCAGATTGTTTTCTTATACCACTTAGGGCTACCTGCTCAGGGGTGGCAATGCAAACAGTGGGCTGGGTCCTCCCACATCAATTATTAATCAACAAAATGCCTCAGAAACCTGCCTACAGATGTTCTTTCTTTCCAGATGACTAGCCTGTGTCAAGTTGACAGAAAGAAAAAAAAAGTTTCATTCCCAGGACACACTTTGAAAAGCCGAATGTGGGGCTGGTGAGATGGCTCTGAACACTGTCTGCTCTTCCAGAGTTCCCGAGTTCAATTCTGAGCAACCACATGGTAGCTAACAACCATCTATAGAGCAATCTAATGCCCTCTTCTGGCATGCAGGTATACATGCAGATAGAGCATTCACATACATTAATAAAGAAATTTAATAAAAATTATATGATTCTTAAAAAAAAAAAGCTGAGTGCGGTAGAATACATTTATAATCCCAGAACACTTATTGAAAGATGGGAAGACTAGAGTCCAGAAGTTCTTGGGCCACCTATTCTGAAATACACAGTGCAACAGTAAGAAAGATCTTGCCTTTACAATGTAGATGGAAGGAAGTGACTCTCAAACACTGACTTCTGACCTCTCTATCTGTACTATAGTGCAGACACAAATAATAAATGGAAAACAAATAAAACCCAACAAAAAGAAACAATTTTAAAATCATGATGGGGGCAGAGTGATGGCTCACCAGTTAAGAACTACTTGTTCTTGCAGCGAATTTGTGTTTGACTCACAGCACCCAGAGTGCCTCACAGCTGCCTGTAACTCCTACTCCAGGAGACCTGATAACTTCTGCCCTACACAGGAACCAGGTATGTACAAGGCAAACAGACATACTTGCAAGGCAAAACATTCATACCATAAAAGGAAATTAAAATGTAAGTTAAAAATATCATGATGGATTAAAAATAATATACATGTATTTAATGCATAGACATAAACCATGCAAAACACACATAAACATAAAATAAAGTGAAAGAATCAATTAATGGTTTGTCAAATGAAATATGTCAGATTAAGATGAACATTAACATACATTCTGTCCTATGTTGATTGTAGATATATATGTATATGAGGTAATATATACACAAATACACACGGATACATATTACATGAAAGGCTAAAAGGAACTAATTATGGGGAGAAAGGGAACTAAATAGGAGATTTTTAAAAAAATAAATATTGTATATTTTCACTCATGTATATAATCTAGTTTTAAGCATATAAAAAGAATACATGAAAATAGAAGGGGAATATTCAAAGGAGGAAAGGAAGCAAGCCAGGAGGAGTAAGGAGAAAAAAAAATGCTACTGGAAAAGCATATTAACAATGTAGTATGATATACATGTTTTAATATGATAGAATTAAATGCATTATTTTGTAAACTAACCAAATGTAAAAACAAAAATAAAAACAACAACAACAAAACAACCCCCAAACTTTTAAAAGAATGCATGGAGAATAAGAGATGACCTTGCCCCCAATAGTCATAATAGACATAAGAAAACTTATTCTTTGGGCCATAAACTGAAATAAATATCAAAAAAAATCTGTCATCTGAACACAACTCAGTAGTTAACATATTTGTTTTCTTCATGCTTTTCTAGAAGAAACTAATGCTAAGATAAAAAGAATTAAGAATCTGTGTTTGAAATCTTAAAAAGTTTTCTATGTATAATCAAGGAGAAAAATGAGGAAAACTGTCTTCTATATTTAGTATTTAGTGACAATGAAATGACTGAAATGTAACTTTTAAATATAGTTAACTGGGAGTTTCTAGCCTTATAGTCTCACATTACAGAGAAAGACTGAAAATTAATGATGCAAACATTTACAACATAAAAGAGGAAAAGGCTATATGCTCCTAAAGGCCATAAAAAGGCAAAAAGAAAAAAAAATAAGTGGGTGAAATGATAACAGAAACCCAAAATAGAGTAGACAAGGTGATCAAAATGTCCAAAACTGAGTTCTTTATAAAACCTGACATGCTACTGTTGAAAGAGCAAAAAGTGGCATAACTAGAATGAGAAAAAGAATATGACTATAAAGATACTTTAAAATACTAAATTATGTCATTAACCCAAAATACTTGGAAGCCTTGGGTAAAATGTATAGTACTAGATCAATAATAGAAATAAACTTTAAAAAGTCTGAATAATTCAGATTTCTGTTGCAACACTTTACAATATTTTAACATTTAAATGAAGCTACAAGAGCAGACTTAAAAGTATTACTAGTGAATTTTGTCAAATATTTAAGAAAATGGCACCTCTTACCATACACAAACTCTCTGAAGTATTTGGAAAAAGGAAAAACACCTTTTCATTTGGAAACTAGACTTTAATTAAAGGCTACATTCACTCATTAGCAAAGATGCAAAAATATTAAACAATATTGGCAATCATTACAGACAGACTATATATTATAGATGCCTCATAATCATAATGAGTTTGTCTTAGAAATCCAAAGATAGTTTAACATTTTCAAAAACTAAAACTATCCATGCACTTTAATAACATACAAGTATTAAGAAAAACATGTAACATTCGGTGTATACAGAGGGCAATGAAGACCCAACATTCAGCTGATAATCAAATCAACTCTGAGATGAACTACTCATAATGAAATTCTAAAAAAAAAAAAAGTGCACCTAACCAAAAATCTATTACAAACATCATACTATTTATGAATAGTTAGAAATCCTCTTAAAATCAGGGATAAGAAAGTGACCTTGCTCTAATTTCTCTTAATGTATAACACCTTTCTGGAGTACTTGTATATATACAACAAAAAGGAATAAAAAGTACTCATTACAAAAGAAATAATCAAACTAACACTTTTCAGATAATATAAATATTTAAATGCATATATTCTCCAATACAACAACCTTATTCTTAGTCACATATCACCCAATTTTTCCCAATGTACACAGAACATATATTAAAAAATTATCATACTGGTATTTCTTATAATGATAGGGAAGCTAATCTCAATCCCATCACTAAAAGAATGAAAAAGTAAATTGTGGTATATAATACACTGAAAAACTACATAAGAATGAAAATGTGTTTTTAAACACTTAATGAATTATAACTAATATATTTTTAAAATAGTAATGATACTGCATATATACTATTTAAAAACATGAAATATATCAATATACTTTAAGAGTGTACAAGTTTTATGTAATATATAAAGAAATATACTAAAGTCATAATTGTCAACTTTTAGATAGTGGCAGCTGTAGAAAAGAAGAATTTAATTGATGATGTTTTATAGTATTTTCTAAGCCAAATAGAAGGCTCTTGGGAATGTTTTTTTTTCTTTCTTTTTCTTAACTTTCTTAAGAGGGAAGAATTAAAATTATAGGAGTTAAAAAGAATTTACAGAAGTTAGTGTTTGTTTAGCATAGAGTATGGATTTCATAAATTATAGCATCATTTACTAAGTCACCTATTTTAATTGAGAAATTTATATCAGAAGTTTTTGTCTTTAAAACATACTTAAAACTACTATGTGTTATTATATAATAGTTTTCTGTATTATAACATGCCAAAAAATTAGGATTCATAAAAGTCACTGTATATAAAGAAAGAAGTCTTAGTTTAAAATAGAATTCATCCACTTACTACAAAAAATTGTGGCAATATATTCTTTAAACTGTTAGCAAGTCCTATAAATACAACAGTTCAAAGGCTATTGTAGTACAAATGCCACCAGCCAGATTATATAATTCTCTTGATGACAAAAGTGGAATGGAAAAATATACTGGCAAGAGAAAGAAAACAAAAGAGTTTCAGAGAGAAGGCTGGACACTCTAAAGTGATGGCTCAGTGATTACTAGCATTTGCTGCTCCTGCAGAGGACCAGAGCTCAGTTCCCAGCACCTATATCATTTAGCTCACAATAATCTCTTACTCCAGTTCCAGGAAATCTGACATTCCTTTGGTCTCTGTGAATACCCGCACTCATGTTCATATACTCTGATACAAGTACACACACATTCAAGTAATTACAAATAAATACTTTTTAAAGTGCTCCACTAACAGCAATTCTAGCATAAGACAGTGGTACCAATACCACAGACTATGTATTTGATAAGTGGCATTATGCTTTCCATTTTCTGGCTTTTTAAGTTACCAGCACTTTGATTACTATTGTGTGTTTTTTAGGGAGGCAAATTTGGGATCAAAGAATCAAGTGAGACCATCTGAACTAAAAGCAACTTTAAAGATAATTTTATTTGAAACATAAACCTATTGATTAGTGGTTTTCAACCTTCCTAATGCTACAACCCTTTAATGTAGTTGTTCATGTTGTAGTGACACACCAACTGTAACATTATTTTCATTGCTACTCCATATTTGCAATTTTGTTACTTTTATTGCTCTATTGTTAGAGGCCTCTAACAGACAATCAGGGTATCTAATATGTGATCCCTGTCAAAGTGTCCTTTGACACCTCAAAGGGTTCTCAACACACAGGCTAAGAACAGCTGCTATAATAGTTGGATAAGCATGGAATAAGGAATAGAGAAAGAGATACTCAAATGCATTTTAACTGTTACAGGGAATTTCTCAGAATGTATCTTTAAATTGTATTGAAAGGAGGACCCAAATAAAGCATTAACAGCATTCTGTTGATTCTAAAAGCTATAAATTACATATACATTGGCAGAGAACCAATTTAATGGCCAAATTTGAAGTACTGTAAATACTGAAACTAATTCTGGTAAAGAGGTTACACTTCCATTGGCATTCAGTAAGGCTGACTTAACTGATTAGAATTTCCATGACTCTGGAGGGCTTGGAATTTTGCAGGTCAGGGGTCTAATTTACAATTTGCCTTGAGCTATCTTTAGTCCCCTTAACAGCCATTCCTTGATCACCTCTGTCTGGCCTAACACCCAGTGACTAAAAGATAAAACCTTCTGAAATGTATCACAGAGCAGCAGCTTCCACCAACCAAAAAGCTAAGAGTATTCTCAGACATGAGGCCCATAGCTGAGATTTTCCCTCTTTGCTATAAAAGCCACCTATCTGATGTCTCCACTCATGTATTATAAAACAGCCTTTATTTATGACTTTCTTCTGTTACAATAAAAATATCAGTGAACTATCACCATGTTGTAACATGGAGTTTGGAGAACCAGAATCTATGTTCCTAGGCCATGGTTAATTATATTTGGCTTCAGAATTAACTATGTTACCCCCTTTGAAGTGAGAACAGTTGTTTATGATGACAGTGCCTTGATAAAAACACATAAATGCTGGCAAGTCTGATACTGATATCTAACTTGTTTTGCTTTAGGACTTCAGGTGGGTGACTCATGTGATCTGCAATGACTAACAGCTAATTTCAAGGAGCTAGCTATCTCTTTGTATAAATACAGCCCCAGGTGATACCAGTCCAGAATTCCCTTTTTGAACTCAGAGCATGTCCAGTACTTATTATCTACTTCATTGGTCTGTAACCGCCTTCAAGTTAGAATGCCTATTAAAAAATCATAGCTACAGAAAATAGCCCCAGAACAATGCACAAAGTAATAGTCAAAACTGTGCATACAATTTTAAAACATTTAGTAAGTCCACACATCAGCATTCATCTGAATTAGTAGGAGTTACCTTGCAATGGTATTCATCTTTATCCTCATGTACGTGTGACCTCTGACCCGTAGATCAGAAGTTGCTCAGAGACAGTAGTATTCTTAACTTCATATATCCACTACATAGTTATATGACTTAGTCTATAATAAAGACTCAAATTCAAGTACATTAACAATTAACTATTAACAGAAAGTCATTTGCTCATTTTGTCTCTCCTATGCCTCCAGTGCTGTGTATGAAAATAAGCATTTTAAGATAAATGTCCCCATTCTCCAGGAATTCAGTCTAATGAAAGAGAGATAGGTAAACATGCTTCCAAGGGTGGAGCTGCTTAAATAAAAGGTAAAATGATGAGGAAAGGAACAGGAATAACTGGTAGAAAACACTCATCTTAACATCCTCAGGTGTTGGAAGGACATCAGTTTAGACTAGGAAAACAGAAAGCTTCCAGTAAATGAATTGCACTCAAATTAAATCCAATAGTATGATGACTTACAAGTGGGGTGATAAGAAGGGAGGAAAGATAGCACATACTACTGGAGTAGCCCTTATTTATTTACCTACTAATTTTTCATTCCTGTAACTCAGCACTAAAATCTATATAAAGTCACAGTAATTCAACCCAGCTTCAATTAAATTTTTAAAATGAGTTACACCATTGTACAAATAGTAGATGAGCATACTTATCCAAAGACAGGACAAAAAGTTATAAGGCTGAATTGTTCTATCACAGCCAATCTTCCCATACACTATGATGAGATTTTTACATTTTATAAACGGATATATTCTTCAAATTTTACTTCAGGTTATTTATGGAAGGTAGCCTGAGTCCCAATTATTTTCTGCCTCTAAACTGGGGGGGGGGGGGGGGGGGCTGGTTTATACATAAATGAACCAAAATGAGTAATCAAATGATTTGGATAGTTACACCTGACCATAACTTCATATAATAGATTGAAGGGCAGTTCATTTTTACTAGGTACAGGTTATTTATATTGAGGGTTCTTCTGAGGAGTATTATACAATACAGTTTTCTGGACCTGACTTAGCTACTGTACACAAGAACACACAGAAGTTGTAGTTACCTCTACAATACAGGTTCAAGCCCATTAAAGTCCCAGCACTAGTGGGAGAGGGGCTACTGGGGCCCCACCTCTAGCTGGCATTTGAAGTACTGGCACTTGAAGCTGTTGGAGTTGGGAGAATCACTTTCCTCAGGTGGTGACTACTGGAAGTTTGCCCATGCCTCAGTGGATGACCCCACACCCATGTGAATAGGCGCAGCACTAACTGGACTCTGTGAGTTAAAAAAAAAAAAAAAAGAACACTTTAATACTTTTCATTTAAAAGATATAGTAACCGCATATTTTGTTATTGGGAACACAAGGCAGGCTAGACAAAATAAAAGTAACCTGCATTATCAGAACAGCAAACAAAAACTTTCAACGTTATTGCCTCCAATCCTTCCAAATTATTTAGGAAAGAGCTAATAAATTTTAAGTTACTGGGGATTCAAGTATCTCACACTTCACAGTATGTTCATAAAATACACTTTGATAGACAGTACCATTTCTTTTTCCCTTAAAAATACCTTTCTAGGGTTGAAAGGTTAGATAATATGCTTTCCAAATGAGTCAAGTGGGTGACAGGGGATGTATGCCATGCCTTAAATCAGAAGGTTTTTTTTTTTTTTTTTTTTTTTTTTTTTTTTTTTTTTTTTTTTTTTTAAGAACTGGGGAAATAAAACTGATTCACAGTTCAGTGCTCTCCACTTTATTGTACTATTAAAGTTACAGTGCATTATTTTTTAAAGTGCAACTGAAACTGGAGCTTTCTCAGCCATCCATTCTTTTCATGATCTGCACCTTTCCTCAAAGGCTAACATTTTAATATTCGGCGCATCTTGGCTGGTCCTGCACAAGCTATGGTAGTAATATTTTCTCTGTGACATAGTTTAATCCATCACAAAGTTTACCTGTATTTCAGGTTTATAAACTAATGAAGCCAAAGATGGTCTAACATGAGCTACTGAACAATTACCATTACCCACATTTTATTTTTTTGCCACCTGGAAAAATAACCAAATTATTCTATTTTGTCTAATGCCAACCTCTGGAAGAAGTAAGGATTGCAGCAACGTGGAGCTGCTGTGATGGATAGAGTTATAGTAGTGAAAAACAATTTCATATTCATGACATCACCAGGCAGCTTTAGTCTCAGCTCATACTAATTGCGTAAATGGCTGCACAGGTTTTGCTGATGGACTTCTTGGCTTGAGCAACCTGAGCTTCCTCAAGCATGCAGCGGGAACAGAAAGCGAGCACAATTAGTTGCAATTGCCCAACCTCATCACCAGTCACCTGCATTCAGTAGACGGCAGTTCGCCAAAAGCTATTTGTCCACGTACTGCTTTCAGAACCTGCATCTCCGCCCCCAAACCGTAGGCAAACTCCAGGCGCCTCCCCCCCGTTTCAATTTCAATTATGCCAAAATTCACTGATAAGGCAGGTGACAGAAATCCTCCACAAGCGGCTGAACAGGCTCAATTATTTCGGTCTGTCCACAGGCTCCCCTGACTCTCCCTACATCCTACCATGGCTGCGGCAAGGAGGGAGGAGAGGGCAAAAAAGCCAAACCCGGCTGCAGGAGCATACCCTTCCGCGCCACCTCGCCTTTATTCCACACGCGGACCAAAAGGTCAACCCTCTGGCGTGTCCCCGGCTCCCCCTAGACCCCGGTAGCACCTTGAGCGACGGAAAGGATACTCTCCATGTTCGACATGATCTCACGGGTTCGCCGGGCGGGAGGAGGGGCGAGAGTCCGGTAACACGCAGGACCGGGGCAGAGGGACCCACAAGTGGTGGGTTGCTAGAGCGCGCGAAAGGTAGCCCTTGTGCCTGGTTTCGAGGGTTCCGAGCCCACTTCCTGTTTCGGTTTGGAACCCGCGGGCCTGGGACGACGCCAAAATGGCTGCAGTGAGTAGCTTCGGTTAGAAAAGGCTGCGGTCGCACGGGGGCGGTGGAGGTCTGAGAGTTTAAGCTTAGATCCCTCCCCCTTAGATGCTTCACGTGCGCTCTTGATAACTGCGTTTAACCTGGTCAGGCATCCAACCAGTCTTCTAGTTCTTTCTTTTGCCAACCGGGACTCTGCTTAATCTTCTTCCCCACCTCGTCCCTCTGCTTTCAAACTGTCTTTGGCATTCCCCCATCCCTTTTTCTCAGAGCTTAAGTCTTAAAGGATGAAGACAAAGGTATAGGACTTTTAAAGTACTTTTTAAAAATTCTAACAGTGTAAAAAAATGGCTTGAGGGGTTAGTGTGGTTGATAATGTTGAGGTTTTAAAGTTTTGAGAGCCTTAGAGTTTTAGCCTGGAAGGGGAGAAGGGAAAAGTTAGGCTCTGCTAACGAGGCAATATTGCTACGAAATACCTTCTCATACTAGTCGGGTTATTTTATTTTTCTAAAGCATATCTGATATATGATACAAAATTAATATTAAATCTTTATAATGAGTGGAAGTGGGTTATTATAAACAGCAGATAGTGCTTGGCGTTTCTACATTCAGCTTAACGAAAATGTCCAGAGGTGAATTTATTAGACACTCTCTCTGGACTTAGTAAAAGAGAATGTTAAGCATAATTTTGGCGTTTCAATTCAGTACCATAAAACTACATGTAGTCACATATTGTTCTGAAGGATGCTATAATTATAACTGATGAATTTCAGAAGTTTGGCGTTTACCTCGTCTTTAAATTCACCCTGTGTGTGTGCAATGTCATAAACTTTTTGTCCTTAGGATTATTACTTTTTCAACAGAACTGGCTCTAAAACTGAATATTTTCTTATTTTGTGTTAATGATAGTTGGTCATAAGCTTCAGACTGTTTTCTAACTATAAACTGCCGGTGCTTCTTTGAAAAAAAAAAAAAAAAAGAACACTTTTACAATACAAGGTTCTGTGAAAATGCAATCTAGAAATCATTCCATTAGGCAGAACCATGTAATAATTATTTTTAGTTTTGCATCTCATTTTATATTTGAAGAATAGTACTTACAAAAATTAAAACTGGAAATTTCGTTCGTTCTTTGTGTGAGTTAAAAAGTTGTATTTCATTGCTGGAAAACTAAGTTTAGGGGATAAAGGTAAAGATAGACGCTTTGAAAAACTTTCCTTTAGCACTTATTATTTTTAACATCATTTTGTCAATAAAACTGTAAGTACCATAACACTCTACCAAAACTTAAACATTTGGAAGTTTAAAAGGTTATTGGTAGTTATATGTATGTAATGTGTAAAACTAAACCTTAAATTTAAAAAAATCAAATTATAGAATTTCTCAGGAAGCAACTTCTTTGGATAAGTTCACGTATAATATAAGATATTTGTTTAGAGAGAGTATTTGCTTTTGCTGTCTGTTTTAATTTAAAAAATATTGTTATAGCCTATGCTAAATACATAGAAACTTAATAGGTATTTAGTTTTTATAACTTCTT
Organism: Psammomys obesus; assembly: GCF_907164565.1. NCBI lineage: Eukaryota > Metazoa > Chordata > Mammalia > Rodentia > Muridae > Psammomys > Psammomys obesus. Next base: position 4,961,268 of record NW_026585687.1, read on the forward strand.
TTCTGTTTTGAATCCCCAAAGTTACCCTTGTATGTTCATGAATTTCTGATTTTAAGGTTAGTTTTAGAAAAAAAAAATTTAACTTAGCCACTGAAATTAACCTGCTTAACATTTATGTGTATTTACTCACAATACCTGCTGGTGAAAGAAATGGCTGTTAAGATCATAAAGCAAGTTAGAAAAAAAATAGAAAATAGACTGTAGAATAAATTGTTTTATTGTTTGATACGTATTAAATAGTATTTGTAAAATACATAAAATATATGCACCATAATTTTTTGTCTATGACATTTAAAATAATTCATTTGTGACATGTCACCCAGTTTAAGGAAGAAAACTTACTGTTTTCTATAAATTCACCTGCATATACTTAATACACTTTTCTAACTTCAGTCCTCTTTTCAGAAGCAGCCTCTTGTTTTAAGTTCATGTATAATTTCCCTGTTTTTTTAAAACTAGTTTGCTATAGTGTTTGATTTCCAATCATTATATAACTTAGGGTAGCCTGCTTTTGGACTTTCTTACATAAATTAAATCACACTGCTTTGTGTTCCTATCTTGTCATCATAAAGTTCCTCAATTGTGTTATAATATGTAGTGGTGCTGTATTTATTTTGCCGCTCTGAAGTAGTATACTGCATGAATTTACCCTAATTTATCTGTTTTCCTAATGATGGCTTATTGGGTTGTTTTTAGGTTGATATGACCTTACATGTGTGTTCATTTAACTTTTATTTTGATGAAAGATAGCTTTTAAAATGCCAAGTGGTATCTATAAAAACTTTGCTTCTCTTAGTAAGCTTAGGCAAATTTATTTTCTCAGTTTTCTTATATTCATATGTCCTTTTCTTTTTAATAATCTTATTCTTTTGCTTATGTGACTGCCTTTCTATTGGGTGTAACAAAACACTGTCTCATCAAGTAAGGTGCTTCCTTTTAATATGGTTACCCATAGCTTCTTTGGGGTCCAAGCTAACTATGAAGATGTAAATATAACAACATAAGTCACATGTGGATAAGTAAATATGGTTAATTTCATCTCTTGTACTTGGAAGGATGCACTGTAATTTCTATGACTTTTTGCTGGAATAATGGAGATATAAAGTATGAGTGAATATTGTGTCTTAATTTGACTCAGTAGCTATTACATTTTTTAAACCATGGCCTAAATGAAGCTAATATGAATAATTATAATAGTTCCTGAAGAAATTGAGTTGTTTTCATGATTAATCATGGTTAGTTCTATAATTGAGTCAGTTACATGAATAAACATTTTAAATGAAAATATTTAAAAAAATAGTTTTAGGATCCTAAACAATAAAATTTTAATATTTAATTTGACTGCTTTGTGACAATGTTTTTGTGACTTTTTAGCAAATGACGCTGAAGTACCTAGAAACTTTAATGGCTCATTGAAGTTAAGCCCCACTGAATGAAAAAAAAGGTGGGGAGGGTGGGAATGCACAAGGAATGAACATAGTGTAGCTTTATATAATATTTCTCAAATTTTTCTGTTCTTATTATAATTTCAGGTAGATAACCCTAACTTTTTTAAAGTATGATAGAATAAATTTGGAGATAGCCCCCAAAAGTCTGTATTTTGCCTCTGCTTACAAAGCAGAAACGAATATTCAAGTATATAATCATGAATTCTTTACTGAATGTAATGGCTTAGTTTAGATGGAATTTAACAGTTTATAAAGTGTCTCATAATTATTTCATTTGATAGTTCATATTTTGTGGTAACCTGGCCAGGTATTATCAACATCTTTACCAATTAGAAAATAATTGCAACAACAACAACAACAAAAGCTTTAAAAAGATGTTTTGCTTGAGATAGTTTTAAATAGATAGGCTTATTTATACCCATTTTCCTAAGATTCTAATGCAATTCTTTTAACTATGTACAGCAGGTAGACTGTATAGGAGTGCACGAGTTATCAAAAGTGAGACCGCTTCTGTTCCTTGCTTTTTCTACATTAGCTACCCATTTACTCTAAGAGAAACAAATTATTTCCCTGTTGTGCAGTCTCTCAAGTTTGTCTATAAGAGAAATAAGTTCAGTATAAGAAATGCTACAGAAGCTTTCCTGTTCATAATAGAAAAACATTTTGTTCTGCCATTTCAGATTTCATTTGCAAATTGTACTAGCAAAAAACTATTCAAGTAACTGATGAAAGAGATTAGAGCCACTGAACAGATAAAGCTCTATGTCCTAAGGCAAATAGAGGGCCAAATAAAAAATAGGTTAAACAGAAGCAATACGGTCAGGTGTGGTATCATAGGCCTAGAAATCTAGCAAGTTCTAGTCCAGCCAGGAACAAGATGATTTTGTTAAAAGTAGTTTCCTTTCTCTACGACCTTTTCCAGCATGAGTCACCCCTGGAGTTTTTTTTTTTTTTATGTATTACTATTTATTTAAAGCAAACATACTTTTACTTATATTTTATCACACTGATATTTTTAACAAAATAACGTATAATAAAGTAAAACAAAACCTGTCACATCAAAGATGGACAAGGGTATACACCAGAAGGAAAAAACCCAAGAGAATTCACAAGAATGAGATGCCAACTCATTAAAACCCACATGTATCCTATACAAATACTAACCTGAAAGCTATACTCTCTATATAAAGTACCTGGTTCAGACCGTGTAGGCCCTTTGACTTCTGCTTCAGCCTCTGTGATTTCTTCTTTTTTGTATGTGGGGGGGGGTTAAATTTTTATTTTTTATATTAATTACAGTTTATTCACTTTGTATCCTGGCTGTAGCCCCCTCCCCCATTCCCTACCAATCCTACCCTCCCTCCCTCATCTCCTCCAATGCCTCTTTCTAAATCCACTGACATGGGAGGTTCTCCTCCCTTTCTATCTGACCCTAGCTTATCTAGTCTCATCCAAACTGGCTGCATTGTCCTCTGTGGCTGGCAAGGCTGTTCCTCCCTCAGGGGGAGGTGATCAAAGAGCCAGCCACTGAGTTCATGTCAGAGACAGACCCTGTTCCCCAGCCATTCTGATGGGTGTGAGGTAGAATCTCAGGGTCATTTGGATTTGCATTTCCCAAATGACTAAGGACACTTAGCATTTCTTTAAGTGTTTCTCTGCCATTAGCTATTCCTCTATTGAGGATTCTCTGTTTAGCTCTGTACCCCATTTTTTAATTGGATTACTTGATTTGTTGGTGTTTAAGTTCCTAAGTTCTTTACACACTCTGAATATTAGCCCTCTATCAGAGGTAGGGTTGGTGAAGATCCTTTTCCAATCTATAGGCTGTCGTTTTGTTCTGACAAGAGTGTCCTTTGCTTTACAGAAGCTTTTCAGTTTCATGAGGTCCCACTTACTGATTGTTGATTTTAGAGCCTGTGCTGTTGGTGTTCTGTTCAGGAAGTTGTCTCCTATGCCAGTAAGTACCAAGCTCTTCCCCAATTTTTGTTCTAACAGGTTTATTGTGTCTGGTTTTAAGTTAAGGTCTTTGATCCACTTGGACTTTAGTTTTGTGCAGGATGTTAAATACGGGTCTACTTTCATTTTTCTACATGTACACATCCAGTTAGAGCAGTACCATTTGTTGAAGATGCTGTCTTTTTTCCATTGTATTGTTTTGGCTTCTTTTTCAAAAATCAAGTATCTGAAGGTGTGTGGGTTTATTTCTGGATCTTCTATTCCATTCTATTGATCTACCAGTCTTTTTCTATGCCAGTACCGTGTCGTTTTTATTACTGTTGCTCTATATTACATCTTGAGATCAGGGTTGGAGATATCGCCAAAAAAAATTTTATTGTATAGGATTGTTCTAGCTATCCTGGGTTTTTTTGTTTGTTTGTTTTGTTTTGTTTTTCCATATGAAATTGAGAATTGTTCTTTCAAGGTCAGAAAAAAATTGTGTTGGTATTTTATGGGAATTGCATTGACTCTGTAGATTGCTTTTGGAAGGATAGTGATAGCCATTTTCCCTATGTTAATCCTACTGATCTACAAGCATGGGTGATCTTTCCATCTTCTAATATCTTCTTCAATTTCTTTCTTCAGAGACTTGAAGTTTTTTTCATACAGGTCTTTCAATTTCTTGGTTAGAGTCACACCAAGGTACTTTATGTCATTTGTGGCTATTGTGAAGGGTGTTCTTTCCCTAATTTCTTTCTCAGCCCTTTTGTCTTTTGTATACCTGAGGGCTACTGAATTTTTTTGTGTTAATTTTGTATCCAGTCACTTTGCTGAAGGTGTTTATCAGCTGAAGGAGCTCTCTGACTGATTCTCAAGTCAATTCTATCAGAGTTATTCTCATGGCTCTTATTACTTTGTCTAGTAAATTGATTAGAACAATGCCTAATTTATTTTTTATATAATTTTGAGTTCTCTATATTTTACTGCACTCAGTAATTTGGGGATATACATTATATTCAGAAAGTATATTAGTGATTTGGGAATATTTTTATTCCACAGTGTGGTCTATACCTTTTTATCTCTGGGTAAAGATTTCTGAGGTGTTGCTATAGGCATTTGAGGCATTTCTTTGAAAGATGGGACTATTTTATGTGGGATAGGATGCTTAGTATCATTTCTGGCCTCAGTTTTCACATAGCAGCTAAACACTCCTCTCTCTAAGTTATGTTAACCAAATATGCCTCCAAACATCACTAAGTATTCTCTAGGGGATAAAATTACCAGTTATGATTTGCTTAATTTCACTTTACAATTGTGTAACATTGCTTCTATTATTAAGCCTTCAAGATTGAGAACAGTAACAGTAACAGAAACAGATGTCATCCTGCTTTGCTCAGACATTATAGTAAGAACAAAACAATATTATCATGTCTAACTTTTGAAATTATACACATACACACAAAGTTGGTAAAATTAAAATCCAGATATGTTGCGTGTGTGTGTGTGTGTGTGTGTGTGTGTGTGTGTGTGTGTGTGTGCATGGGCACGAATATGTGTATGTGTTTGCATTTGTATTTCTATGGGTGTGGATGCACCTGTTTGTGAACATGTACTGTGAAAGCCCAAACTTATTCTTAGGTGTCTAGGTGTCTTTACTCTATATTTTTTGAGGTAGAATCTCTTCCTATACCAACAGTGCTCATGAATTCTTATTAGTCGAGCTAGCCAGCATTCCCCAGAGATCTTCTGTTTTTGCTTCCTGAGAGCTAGGATTGCAAGCTACCACCTCTGTCTAGCTTTTACTTGGATTATGGTGATCCAGACTCTAGTCCCCAGGCTTGCACAGCAATCACATTATCTAATGATCCATCTCCCTAACGTCTGTGTGTGTGCGTGTGTGTGTGTGTGTGTGTGTGTGTGTGTGTGTGTGTGTGTGTTTTTGGGGGTTTCTCTGTCTGCAGCCCTGTCTGTCCTGGAACTCACTTTGTAGACCTGGCTAGCCTCTCTGAGTGCTGGGATGAAAGGCATGTACCACCACACCTCACTATTTTAAAGACATCTATGAGGTATATACTAGAATAATGGAACATTATTTTACTTTAAGGAAAGTAAAACTAATGCTATTTAATACATGAAATGTTTTTTTTGACTAAAAATTAAGATTCAGGAAATAATTAAGTCATATTAATTTTATGGATAATCTATCATTTTCAAATGTGACCTCAGAAGTTATACATACATACTTATTTCATGGATACTAAAATGAAATATTCCTTATTATGTGTTCATCACTCAGGAACTTACACTTAAGAAATAAAGTGTGTTGTCCACATAAATTATTGGTCTCATCTAGAATGCCTTTTTTTCTGATCTGGTTCATTTAGAATAGCCATCTTTAGGAAACAGTTATTATATTAGACAAAGGTTTGTAATATATAGGCATATCAGATTGTCTATTTCATTCAAATAGCCCTATATAAAGAATTTGTCCTATTTTTTCATCCTCTGTGAATCTCATAAGACTATTATTGTGAGGTTATCATGGATTTACTGAAAGTCCTAAATTAAAACAATAAAAAAATCAGGCAGTGATTCATATGTGGAAAATAATAACCTTAGGTCCTAGTGGCATAATGTTAGTCCAACCTAGAATTCATATAATTCTGGATTCTATTTCCAGCACCAGGGAGAGAGCTAGGGAATGGGGAGAAAAAAGAGAAAGGAAAAGGAAGGAGAAGAAAGGGTGTGGGTGGGAGAGGAAGGGAGGAAAGGGGTTGGAGAAGGAGGCAGGGAGACAATAATAGCCATGTATTTTGTCCCATTTTTCAGACTTCTCAGTGAAAATAAATGAAATTGTCCAGCACTTCAAGTCTAGCTCACTGAAGTTTCATTAACTTGAGGTAAGATATAAAGTTTAGCAAGACATATTTATAAATTGCAAGGAAATATAAGGTTACTCAACTTGTAAAAGAACATTTTTCTTGATGATATGAATTAAGCCTTTAATTTTAAATTTTTAGCCTGCAGATAAAGATGTACTTATGAACAATATAGAAAGCATCATCTTAAGAAATCTCGGAAAGTTACATTAGTAAATGATTATTCAACTTTGGGGAAAAGCAAAAATTATGAGCATGTATTTAGAAAGAATGTTCTCTTTTATTTTATTCATATTCTCTCTCTCTCTCTCTCTTTCTCTTTAAGCCAGTGAAATGTCTGACTGTCCAAGTTTGGTTTCTGTTGTTGTGATAAAACACTGAGCAAAACCTATTTGGGGAGGAAAGGGTTTATTCTATCTTATACTTCTAGGTCACAGTCCATCCATCACTGAAAGAAGTCTGGGTAAACACCAAAGTAGAGACCACATAGAAATGATTCTTAGTGGCTTGCTTCCCAAAGCTTGCTCAGCTTTCTTTCTTATACTACCCAGAACCATCTTCCATGGGGTCACACTGGCCACGATGGACTGGGCCCTTCCACGTCATTCATTAAGGGAAATGTCCCCACAGACTTGTCCACAGGCCAAACTGATGTAGGCAATTCCTCAACTGAGGTTCTCTCTTTCCAAGTGCACCTAGTTTGCTTCAAGTTGACAAAAACTAACCAGCACACTATTCTTTTCTCCTTATTGGTCTACATTATTACTATTATTATTATTATTATTATTATTATTATTATTATTATTATTATCATTACCATCTTCCTTTCATATGCTAACTATAACCTGTAGATACTTGGAAATCCAACTAGACAAAAACAAACTCAAGCTGAATTTATTTTCTATACTTTAGATCCATATTAGGGATTTTTTTGGGATATATAGAAAGCTGTGTAATTAGCATGAAGTTCTAGTCAATGTTGTTATATTATGCAAAAGAGGTTCAAACCAAAGATGTGGTACATTAAGGTTCAGAAACTCCACATTCCTTTTTCCTTTTTTAAAATATGTTTCATATAAAAATCACTTTACTGTAAGGAACACACAAAATAAAACATTATCCAGGTAGATTAATGTAGCCACTGAAACACTTGCCCAGATTAAACTCTATACATCTCTGTGAATTTTTATATCCTATGTTTATGATACTTAGATATATAACTTTGCATAGGGATTTTGTACTTTCAGTTTTTAAGATTTTGCACTTACGTTTTTAAGCTCATGTCTACCATAAATAGAAGAAAAAAAATGACAGATTTAAAAGTAGAAAACAGATTATCTGCACAGTATTTTATTATTCATAACTCTTTTGCCTGTATTAACTCTTTCCTCATCACTTAATATTAATTAACATTTCTTGGTCTCCTTTCTAAATGTTGTACTATACCCACACTTATTGATGTTTATTTGTGTACATATATATCCATTATGGGCTAGGATCTGTATATGAGGAACAACACATGCTTTTTTTTTAATTGCTTTTCTTTCACTTGTTTACCTCACTTACTGTTATATATTCTTAATCGATCCATTTTCAATATATTTTCTATTCTATATTGACATCTATAAAACCTTCTTACCATGTGCTGTCTATAAATTTGAAATAAAAATGGTACAATCAATGTGACATCTCCTAAAAAGTAACAGTAGTTATTGCATACATTATATTTACCCTCTTATTTGTGCCGTTTCTTCATTTAGTTTATATGCTTCTTAAGGGCCAAGTAATTTTGTTTCTCATGCAGCTTTTGAACAGTCAGACCAACATAATTCCTTACGAACTGTCAAAACTTACTAGGTTTCAATATTAGTGAGGCATTAACATGTTTTAATTAGAGCTATCATAAATTAGAGCTACATCTTTTATTCGAGACCTGTCTTCATATCCCATTTCATTTTTATAATTGGAAAAAGCTGTGTAAATTTTTAAGTAGTAAGAGATAAATCACTTAAATAACTTTAAAAATTTGATTTATTTTCAGTGGCCAATAATAGCCTCTTAAATCCTAGTGAAATAAATTCACTCAGCTATTACTAGTATGAGGTATATAGCAAATATTTTTAAATGAAAATTACACTTAATTGAGTGTGTATGTGTCCATGTCCATGTAACATGTACTTGTGCATGTCAGAGAACAACTTGCAGGTATCATCAGTTCTCTGTCTTCTTGGTGATAGAATTTAAGTCATCAGACTTGGCAACAAGTTTACCAATGGAGACATCTAATTGGCCCAGGTATTTAAAGTACATCAGATACTTTTGATGACTGTCAGGAATTAGACAGTCAGATACTTTTGATGACTATCAGTAATTAGACATAAATCTGCTTTCAATAAAATTAACAATATAAGATACTCCCATGAATTTCTGGTGACCTGTCTAATAATGATAAAAAATTATAAATTTGAGGCTAGCAAATTGTTTGTAATTTCATGACAGTAATATGATTAAGAATGAAATAATAATATTACTTGACTAATGAACCTATAATGTCTCAGCTATTAAGTTTCTATGAGAGTACCTTTTTTGATCAGTTTGCTAGTTAAGGGTGCCTTTATATTACGAATAGCCCCCAAATCCTCACTATATCATGTTGATGTTACAGGAAATAAATTCTGTTTTATTATTATTTTTGGACTGTATGAAGCATTTTTACCTGTAGAAATGAAGGAAGTACTTCAAAAAGAGTGTCATTTCTAAGATGGAGTAGGGAAATCTTGAAGGTTACAGTCATAAGAAAATGAGATCACATACATTGGGGAAATGTATATTTTTTATTGTACTCATTAGTTTACCTTGCTGCCTGTATCTGACTTACAGTTTCAGTTTCATTTAGAGAAGTTTTCTATGTATAAAAGTTCTCTGTATATATCACTGTTATGTCAAACTAATCAAGGGAAACCTGTGTTGAATCAAATTACTCAGAATATATTTCAGGTAACTCTTGATTTTCAGGGAATTTTTATCTTTTGAGTCATTCATCTTAGAGATTAATAGTAATGTTTCTTGTAAAACATTTTAACTGTCAAAGAATTGTGGCATAAACAAATTAATTTAGGATTTAACCTAAATTAGAACTAGAAAATAGTTTTTAGTAAGAAACAGTGGTTTTATTTTCTTAATGAAGAAAAAAAAAAAGATCCTGGAATGAAGAAATTACTAGAATGATGTGGAATGTTGTTAGTTATATGTGATATGGGAGAACAATGATGTGTTGTATTTAATAACTTACTTTCAGAGATACTATAAAATTAGCTCCACTTTTCTGCATATTTGTGATAAAGGCATAGAAGGATCAAAGGCTGCCTTGTTTGGGACAAGCTATGTATCAAAAATTGTAGAGAAAAGGAAGGAGACTCTATATATAGAAGTTTATAACTTCTGATTCACATTTTATGTAGTAGAAATATGACTTAGCACTGTATATATAAAGACACAGAGACATTGACACTAGAGAACCAGAAATTATATTTTATATGTATTTTATAGACATGTTTCCAATGAATAACTCTTTGTGACCTTTGCTATGACCTGATACATATGTTATATCATCAAATCCGCTATCTCATTTAAAAGAAAAAAAAATAAAAATTATTTTCCAAAACAACAGAATCAATGTATTATAGATGGTATAATTTTGATTCTAAAGGAAATATAAAAATATGTTTAAACAAAGCATTAAAAAATAAAGAATTTCATAGAAATTACAGACCACTGAATTTTAGTTCTCTCATACAGATTGAGTTTCTATTCTGTTACTTTTATTCATTTTTCTGATTAAAAAAATGAGTTCTATCTAAATTTAGGCAATACATTCTCTGGCTTGTTTTTAATCATGTATGTCTTTATATGTAGTATTTATACACTTGTGTATGGAAAATAAATGTGATCTTTTACTGGAATGGAATAAACTGATTTGACAAGTGATAAAAAAAATTTATTCTCTAAAGTATGTACATTCAAAGCTTTTTGATTGTTCTGTTTCTTCTTTTTAAGTTAGCATGCAAAATAATGAGATTCATTGTGGATTTTTCATACATATATATCATGATATTTTGTTGTTACTCATTCAAGTCCTTCACTTTCATTGCCCTAACACATGGAATCCATATTTGCATATATGAGTGTGTGTGTGTGTGTGTGTGTGTGTGTGTGTGTGTGTGTGTGTAAGAGAGAGAGAGACAGAGAAAGAGAGACAGGGACAAAGACAAAAAAGAGGGTGAAAGAAGAAAAGACTAGAGGGAAGACTATATATACATATATATAGTAGACACGTGCATATATATATATATATATTCATAGACATATTAAACAGATAAATAAAGCCTTGTGAATTTTATCACCCCTTAATTTTTTAGAATTAAAAGCTAAGCTATGGTAGTGTGAGTACCAGATAATTTATATATTTCTGCATAAAACGTATGTCTAATTTTACTCTGCATCAGATGTATGTCCTTAAACAATAATCTCCTTAACATGTATGGATAAAACCTAGAACCCCTGCTCAGATGTAGCCCATGGTAGCTCAGTATTCAAATGGGTTTCCCTAGTAAGAGGAACAGGAACTATATCTGACATGAACTCAATGACTGGCTCCTTTAACCCCCCCCCCCCCAAGGGAGGAACAGCCTTGCTAGGCCACAGAGGAGGACAATGCAGCCAGTCCTGATGAGACCTGATAAGCTAGGGTAGATGGAAGGGGAGGAGGACCTCCCTTAGCAGTGGACTTGGAAAGGGACAGGGAGGAGATGAGGGAGGGTGGGATTGTGAGGGAATGAGGAAGGGGGCTACGGCTGGGATACAAAGTAAATAACCTATGATTAATATTTAAAAAATAAAAATTAAAAAAGAAAATTACTATTTATATCATTAATAAAGCTAACAAAGTAATATAAAAACTTGGAAATATAATTCTTGCCAATGTTTTCCTAATACTATAAAAAATTACATATGAAGCCGGTTGTGGTGGCACATACCTTTAATCCCAGCACTCAGAGAGGCAGAGGCAGGTGGATCGCTCTGAGCTTGAGGCCAGCCTGGTCTACAAAGTGAGTCCAGAACAGCCAAGACTACACAGAATAACCCTGTCTTTAAAAAAACTGAAAACCAAACCAAACCAAACCAAACACAACAACAAAAAAATCTATATATAAAGTATCCAAACTAAATACCAGAATCTGTTCCATAATTTCTCATTTCTCATTAAGTAGCCAAAGTAACATATAACAAGGAAAGCAAATAACTTTCCTTGAGTTATCACTAGACTCTAAAGTGAAATGTCTGAATATAAGAAAGAAATTTTAAGGAAATTCAGTTCAGTGCAGTATAAATGAAGCCAGACCAAAGAAAGATAGAAGGAAGTAGTTTGTGCTTTCCCCTTCTTTTTTTTTAAGTTTTTTTTAAAATTCTTTATTAATTACACTTTATTCACTTTGTATCCCCCCTGTGGTTCCCTCCCTCCTCCCATCCCAATCCCTCCCTTCCTCCACCCTCTGCATGCATGCCCTTCTGCAAGTCCACTGATAGGGGAGGTCTTCTTTTCCTTCCTTCTGATCCTAGTCAATTAGGTCTCATCAGGAGTGGCTGCATTGTTTTCTTATGTGGCATGATAGTGCTGCTTCCCCCTCACGGGGATGTAATTAAAGAGCAGACCAATCAGTTCATGTCAGAGTCAGTCTCTGTTCCTATTACAATGGAACCCACTTGGATACTGAACTGCTATGGGCTACATCTGTGCAGGGGTCTTAGGTTATCTCCATGCATGGTCCTTGGTTGGAGTATCTGTCTCAGGAAAGACCCCTCTGCTCAGATTTTTTGGTTCTGTTGCTCTCCTTGGGAGTTCCTCTAGGCATATATCCAAAAGAGTCTCAAGTACACAATAAGGACATTTGCTCGACCATATTTGTAGCAGCTTTATTTGTAATAGCCAGAAGCTGGAAACAGCCCAGATGCCCCTCAATTGAAGAATGGATGCACAAATTGTGGTACATCTACACAATGGAATATTACTCAGCAATAAAAAAACAAGGATATCATGAAATTTGTAGGTAAATGGTGGGATCTGGAAAAGATCATCCTGAGTGAGCATTCCCAGAAGCAGAAAGATACACACAGTATATACTCACTCATATAGACATATAGGATAAACCTACTAAAATCTGTACACCTAAAGAAACTAATCAAGAGGGAGGCGTCTTGCTAAAATGCTCAATTCCTATCCAGAAAGGCAAAGAGGATGGACATCAGAAGAAGGAGAAAAGAGGGAACAAGTCAGGAGCCTGACACAGAAGACCTCTGAAAGGCTCTGCCCTGCAGACTATCAACGCAGATTCTTAGACTTAAGGGCAACCTTTGGGCAGAGTGCAGGGAATCTTATGAAAGAAGCTTTCCACTTCTTATAAACAAATGTAGTATAAAGAACTAGGGACTTTGCCATGGACTTCAAACATGGGATTTCTCATCTTGAAAAGACAGTGCAAAAAAAAATGTAGATAAAATATAACCAGGTTAATATCAGCAAACAAAGATTGATTGCCATGGACTGCTATTTTAGAAGAGAGAGAGAGACAGAGAGGGAGAGAGAGAGAGAGAGAGAAAGAGAAAGAGAGAGAGAATGCAAAACAGGAACTCACTATGTAGCCCAGGCTGGCCTAGAATTCAGAAAACCACATGCCTGTGCTTCTAGAATGTTGGTATTAAAGTAGTCCTACCATACCTGGCTCCTTGGAGATATTTGGAATTAAACTTGAATTTTATATCCTGACTGCCACCCATAACTTTGGCAAAATCAGTTGACTGAACTATAAAATGACAGTAGTTCCCTTTCCATAGAGATCTCATAAGGATTAAATGAGAAGATTTATTTAATGTATTTAGCAGACTATGGGAAAATAATTTCAAAAAATATTCAGAATGACATTTTACTTTTAAGAGCAGCAAAATCAGTAGCATAATAATTATAATATCAGTATAGTATGGCTGTACTTTCTTTGCCATAGTATGTAGTCTTTTGGTCAGCTTTCAATTAACCTGATTGTGTTAAATCTCACTTATGATATTTAATAGATTTTTATCACATGTCAAGAAAAGTTGGAATTATTGTGTCACTAAACAGATTGCTGCAGTGTGGCTGTGAGTTACGTGTGTGTATATCTCTTATGGAACTCATTATACAAATTCATCAGAAATCCTTAATGTGACTGCACATTCGATATTTAAATAAAAGTTATTACTTTGACTCTAATATAGATTTTAATATCATTTATTGCATGAACTACAATCAGGATTTGGTTGTTTCATGAAGTATACTTAAGTTGTAATGCATTCCACAAAAAAGTTAAAAAATATGGTTTGACTGTCATTTTCTGTAAAGATTTCAGAGATAGTCTTTGTCAGTGGACTTGAAAGCTAAGTGCTTTTTGTCCCTCTTCATTTTTTTTTTCTTAGTTTTTGAGACAGAATGTCATTCTGAAGCCTAGACTGGCCTCAACCTCCTGTGATTCTTCTACCTCAGCTGGCCAAATTCTAACATTACAGATGTGAGATATCACACCTGGCTGTAAACTCTGTTTTGGTTTGATTTGATTTGATTGGTTTTTGAACATAGGGTCTCATTCTAACATAGTCAAGCATGGTAATTACTTTGTAGCCAACGCTTGCCTTGAATTTACAATGGTCTTCCTATCATAGCCTCTAAATATTCATCAAACCAGTCATGTAATCCTTTGGCTCTGTAATGAAGGATAAAGGTTTGGATTTGTGTTGAATTGTTTATTGTTCTTTTCTTTCCATTTAAACATCAGTAGTCATATGAAGTGTGTTGTTATTATTCCCATTTTCAGATGAAAAACAGGAATAAATATTAAGTAACTTACAGTAACATTGTTTTCAAGTTACAAATATTCAGATGTTAGCATGTTAGGCTTCCAAGGCTATAATATTTCCTACTATGTGATGTTGCTTTATTTAAGACTCTTTAAGGTTTAAGAACCTTAAGTACTTAAGGTTAAGTACTCTTTAAGTACCATGTTGGGGACTTTACAAAATACTGTTTTAACTTTCATAGCATCCATGAGATATCTTATAAACAAAAGATATGAAGCCTAAATAAGTCAAGTAATTAACCTTTGATTACATAGCTATTAAATCAGAGCTGATATGTAGCAAATGTGCAGCTTGTTCATCATGTGGCTCTCCTAACAATGGGAATAAGGGCTGTCTCTGACTCTGTTGTCTGCTTTTGGGACACTTTACCCTAGCTGAACCTCTTTGTCTGGCCTTAGTGTAAGAGCATGCCCTTAGTCCTACAACACCTTCATGTTCAGGGCATGGGTACCATTGTGAACCTTTCCTTCTCTGAGGGGAAGGGAAGGGGGAGATCAACAGAGCAGGTTATGATGGCGGGGCTGGGAAGAAAGGAGGGAGCTGTGATCAGGATATAAAGTGAATAAATAAATCAATTAATGAGAAAATACCCTAATTTAAGTCTAGTAAAACTACCACACTTTAGTTCAAATAACTATTGAGAAATAACCGCAATTCAGTAGTTGTATGTTATCGTAATATAATACAATATCTTGTACTATACCCTTTGAAATGTATCTACAATTAATACCAGCTCTAAATATAATATTGTATTTTTGTCATTTAAATAAAGTATGGAGGTTCAAAATAGTATGGAGTATGAGGTATTCTGAAAATTGTTATAGAATTATTTTTAAATAGAATAAGGGGTTCCCTTTGATTTAAAAACCAGTTTATTACAGTTGGACAGGTTTAGACTTCCTGTGCCAGGAATACTGAGACGATAGGATTATCACAAGTTTTAGAATAGCTTAGTCTACATAGCAAATTCTAGATCTATCAGGACTATATATTAAGACGCTGACTCAAAATCAAGATAATTAATAATTAATATATTTTGTTGTATTTTATTTTACCTTGTTATGCAAGCCTGCAGCTTATAATATAGACCAGTCTTGCCTCAAACTCATGACAATCTTTCTGTCTCACCTAACCTAATACTGAGATGACAGGTGTATGCCACCAAACCTGACTAATTGTAAATAACTCAACATTTTTCAATATTGTTAAATTAGTTATGCATAGTAATCTAAATATCTACGTGTACTATATGATACCTGTTAAAAATACCCATAAAGTAAAGTGAATATAAAAGTTAGTAATGGACAGGGAGAAGGTGAAAAAGATTGAGACATCTTTTGTGGCCTTGAATTCTTACATCATTAAAAGGCAAACAGAATATATTGCAGTTGGTAGAGTGATTGTGTAGTATGCACAAAGCCTTAGGCCTAATTCTTAGTAACATATATACCAACATCACAGGAAAATCAGAAGTTCAAGGTCATTCTCAACTATATAACCAGTTAAGGCCAGCTTGCGAAACACAATGCTCTAGCTATGAATAAATAAATAAATCTAGAAGAAACTAAAAGCACATGTACACAAAAATATAAATGCTGTTAGCATGTTTGGATTTTTATCATTGATGGCTTTTAAATCAGTGGGATCTTTTGTGCAATCTCTTTAAATGACAAAATATATGCTGTGCTCTGATACATATTTAATTGGGCATGCATTCTGGCTTTCTAATCTCCTTAAGCCACAGTGTTCTCAGTCAGTAATTTAATTTTGAAATGAAATTGTTTAAAGTTAAACAGTTACTGAAGTGTGTAGTAATTTTCTGACAGTGTCTTTTCTGATTCATGTAAATTGCTCTGTTAAATGCAGTAGACTTACAGCCATATCAACTAATAATCACAGCACCAAAATTGTATTCACAGATTAACTGTGAGCTTCTATAACCATATTTTTGTTGTATTAATTTGCCTTTTTATTTTCTCTGAAAAACACCAAAAACAACTTGGGAAGGAAAAGGTTTATTTGGCTTACTCATCTAGACCCCAGTCAATCACAGTGGGAAGTCAGGGCAGGGACTCAATGCAGGGTCCTGGAGGCAGGAACTGAAGCAGAGGCTTTGGAATAATGTTGCCTGCTGGCTTACTAAGTTTGCTTTCTTATACACTCCAAGATTACCTGTCCATGGTTGGCACTAGTTACAGTGAACTAGGCCCTCTCACATCAATCGGTGTTCAATAAAATGTCCTACAAACTTGCCTACAGGCATTTATGTAGAGGCATTTTCTCAGTTGAGGTTCCTATTACCCAGATAGGTTTGTGTCAAGTTAACAAAAATCACCAAAACAACTAACATTTGATGAACTTGACACACAAATATATAACTTTTAAACCATGTCTCATAAGGTCAGGCCAGTGACACTCCTCAGCTGCTGCTGTCTTTGGTATTCATTACTTGGTCTCCAATATCATAAACATTCTGGGGTCTCCATCACAGCTTGGAATGCACCTTTACAAATAGCCTCTTCTAGGGATTCTAACCCTTGTTGCAGCATAGTGACAGGCCTAAATTTCTTTTCATGACTCCTTCAGTTCTGGATCTCCCCTGATTGAGCTTGTACCCTTTACCAGAGACCTCTCCAGGCCTGCTGCAGTGCCAAGCTTCAGGTGCTCTCAATGACACCCTTCATGCCTTCAAAACCACCACTGGGTGACTATTATAAATTCCCCAATTCAGCTGCCAGGATGATCCACTCTGGACTATAGCTTGTATTTGCTGACCCTGAGTTAATATTCCCAGAATATGTCTGCTCAGTGATGCTGGTCTCTTTCTAATCATAGTTAATGTCTCAGCTTCAGCTAAGATTATCAGTTGTCCCGGTAAAGCAAAGGTTCATGTTAGTGGTGCTGGTTTCTTTTCAATCATAGCTGAGTCTTTGCCTCTAGCTAACTCATTGGATCTCAACCTTAGGGTTACAACTCCTTTAGTGCTCGAAAGTCCTTTCACAGTGGTTGACTAAGACCATTGGCAAACACAGATATTTATATTATGATTCATAACAACAAAATTACAGTTATGAAGTAGCAACGAAAATAATTTTATGTTTGGGGGTCACCACAACATGAGGAACTATGTTAAAGGTTTGCAACATTAGAAAGTTGAAAACCACTGAACTAACTAGATAGCACATATTCTTGTGTGTGTGTTTTAGTACTTTCTTTTTATTTTTATGTTAATTACAGTTTATTCACTTTGTGTCCAGCTGTAGCCCCCTCCCTCAGCCCCTCCCAATTTCACCCTCCCTCATCTCCTCCCAAGCCTCTCTCCATGTACACTGATAGGGGAAGTCCTCCTCCCCTTCCATCTGAACCTAGCTTATCAGGTCTCATCAAGACTGGCTGCATTGTCTTCCTCTGTGGCCTGGCAAGGCTGCTCCCCCCTCAGGGGGAGGTGGTCAAAGAGCTAGACACTGAGTTCATGTCAGAGACAGTCCCTGTTCCCATTACTAGGGAACTCACTTGGATACTGAATTGTCATGGGCTACATCTGAGCAGGGGTTCTAGGTAATATCCATGAATGGTCCTTCATTGGAATATCAGTCTCAGAAAAGACCCCTGTGCCCAGATTTTTTTTGGGCGGGGGCTATGTTGGTCTCCTTGTGGAACTCCTGTCCTCTTCAGGTCTTACTATCTCCACCTTCTTTTATAAGATTCCCTGCACTGTGCCCAAAGTTTGGTTATGAGTCTCAGTATCTGCTTTGGATACCACATATTCTTAATTCAAATGTCACATAAATGGCCTTAGTAGATTATTGCTTCACTCTTAAACTTTATCAGCCATGCCTCCATTGTTTGCATCATTTTTAGCATTTCAGTCTTTCAAGCTCTCACAACCAGCCCACTAAGATTGATTTTTTTTTTAAATGTAGCGTATACTGGAAAGTTGAAAAGAGAAAAGGAAAGGGAGAAATGTTATAATTATTTTATGATCTCAAAAAAGTAACTTTAAAAAGGATTTTTAAAAAAAGGTTTGAGCACTCCATGGCTTTTCCAGGTCAAAGTTCTGGAGGCCTTCCATAATTCTGCCAAGTAACATGAGCAAGTCCATGACAGCAATAGGCCATGAATCTGGTACCAATATCTATCATAGTTTGTTTTTTTTTTTTTTTTTTGTTGCAATAAATACTGTCAACAAAAGCAACTTCAAGAAGAAAAGGTTAATTTGACTTACACTTCTGTGTCATAGTCTATCATTGGAGGAAAGTCAGGCAGGAACTGGAGGTATGAACTGAAGTAGATCCATGAAGGTTCTCTGCTCTGGGAAAACCTGCCTAAGGGAGCCACCAGCCACATTGAGGTGGCCCCTCCAACACGACTCATTCATCAAGAAAATGTCATACAGACTTGCCTATTTTCTCAACTGAGGTTCTTTTACCCACACATGTCTAAGTTTGTCTCAAGTTGATAAAAATCTACCAGCCGAGTCATAGCTGTCTTTTATTGTGAAATATTTTAGTCAATAGAAATCAATTATTAAAACTAAGAAGGCAGTCAAGGATACAATAAAATACAATTATTCTTAATTTACAAAAATAAACACAATAGGACTAGCATTTTGTAGAAACTATAGATGCCTGAAATTATCTTAAAGTAGCTAGAAATTGTGACAACAGTTGTCACCTAGCAAAATCAATTTATACAAATTTTATAGTGAAATAAAATAATCCACCTTCTATAAACATGAAGAAAGGACTAGAATTATTAGCTATCAATCAAAGAACAAAACTTTTTCTCGTATTCTGTCTCTCTTCTAAGCATGCTTTCAGCACCACTCTTAGTTTTTTTCTTACTCCTTCTCTGAAGACTTCCTCACCAAGTGTCTGCATGCTACCATGTATTTGAGTTCCATGCTGACTTATCCCCCCCAAAACATGGCACTTCCTCTTCTCTTCATTCTCCTCCTCCAGAAAGATGGTATGATTTATAGCTTGTGTGCTCTCGGGTTTTTCTTTTGAACCCTAATAATGTTTTCTTCATGCTTCAAAATACAGGAGAAAAAGTAAATATTTGGAAATAGTGTCAAGCTTTAATTCAAATTTACAAAGAAAAGGGTGGAAATTAAAATAGAACACCATCAAAAATTTAAGGTCATAGACAAAAAAATAAAATTGAAAAAATATAAAATCTACATTTAGAAGAAATAAAAGGAATGCCATAGTTCTTATAGAAACAACCAAAATTTATGATAATATATATGCATTTATTCTTTAGAATCTTATGCAAAGGAGAAACAGACTGTTGGAAAATATGTTTGCCACCAACCCTGACAACTCTGATTTCAATTCTATGAACCCAAGTGAATTGAACAGGCTCTCTCATGTTGTTTTCTGACCTTAATATAGGAACTATAGCATTCATGTGACCACTTGTGTGTTCACGTGTGTGCACATGCACACACATTTATAACTAAAATTGAAAAAAACTCAAAATGGTCCACTAAAGCATATATTCCAAATATTAAAAGTAAGAAAATAGGTATGCAACATGAAAACAATTTCTTTTCATTTACTATAGTACAAACAGACTGCTTCATAATAAGCAATAATGAAAACAATTCATGCAGTGATAAGAGAACATAAATTATTATTGTATAAAATTAGTGCCACAAAATAAAAACTACAAGAATTATATAACTTATCTCGATTTTGACAACCAAAGGTATATATAAACTACTGATGTCATATGCAGTTAAAAAGTCAAATGAACTACATCAATAAGTTTTTTTTGTGACTCTATATAATCAGATACTATTATGATACCATAATTTAGAGGAGTCAGATCACATTTGGTTTCCTTAGGTGAACAAGCCCCATTTGAAATGGCGCATGATGGTGCTGTAATATATTAATTTTAACAAAAGCAATTAAAAATCTTATACCTTAAAGAAATCCCACATATATGCAACAATTTAATCTACCATTTAGGTAAGTTTTATATTTAGTTGTACATGTATGGGCTCATAAATCTTGTATGCGAACAAAATAGAATTCAATGGAACTAAACAATGACTTGTGTGTTCACATTTGCAAGCAGTATTTTTTATAAAATATTGTACTTTTACTCACTAATATCCAGCACAATATTGGTACTATATTCTGAACATGCTAAACATGGCATTGATGACAACCAGGCTTAGCATGGGAAGGACTTTTGAAGTCTCATCTATATTTTACATCTTTAAATATGTGTCTAAGAATCGTTCATTAAGTAGGCTTATTTTCTTGAAAGTATAAAACTGAAAATAAGAAACACTAAAGTGTAACTAAAATTGAAGATAAATGTTTTAAATTGTTCATGAAGTAATTTTCTCCAAAGGAATATGAATGGGTAGAAATGTTCTTTCTTACTAACATGAAATCCCCCACCCTGAACCTATCAGTTTCTATACAGCCCAGGGTGGACTCAAACTCATTGTGTAGCTGAGGATGACTCTAGCTCCCAAGTGTGAAGATTATGTATGTGCCCTGCCAAATGTATCCCAACATGTTATTTTTAAATGTTGAAATTTTATCTTGTTTCAAGCAAAAGTTTCTCTATATTACCTGTATTTAATGAAGGGTAGAATGTCAAACTCCGTTTCAAGCATTTATTTAATCAAAGCTATTAGGAAGATTCCATTTCTAGAATTTTTAGAACACGATTACAGGCGCCAATAAAAAGGGCTATTTGATATATAAACCACCCTGTATTCTGTTATCCTCACATTTCTCTTTGCTACATTTTACTTTAGTTATATGTAACATTTATTATATATTGTGTATTTAGCTATTACCATATTACATAATTCATCTGTTTTCTATTATTGTTCATTACCATTTTAGTATTAACTATGTAATCATTACAAACATGAGTAAGCCAAGACTTCTGCTATTAAGGAATATTGGGAATACTTTATTTTTATAATCAAATATGTGTGGATAATATTAAATAAAATATAAATAACTAGAACTCTTACTTTAAGTGTATACCCTCTACTAGAACATGAAGTACCTGTGTGAAGGTAACTGTTTTGATGAGTTTTGAATTGACAATGCCTGGCAAAGTGCCTAAGTAGTAGCAAGTTCCTACATATAGCTAATAATTATTTGTTGAATACTATATACAGATCATCTTTTTTTTTATCTTTTTGAGACAGGGGTTCTCTGTGTAGCCTTGGCTGTCCTGGACTCACTTTGTAGACTAGACAAGCCTCAAACTCACAGAGATCCACCTGCTTCTGCCTCCCTGAGTGCTGGGGCTACAGGCATGCACCACCACACCCAGCTTGCAGATAATTATTTTATTTGCTAAGAGTAATGCTCAAATAAGCATTTCTGAACAGAAACCCTACCTTTCCTGTGGTAAGATACAGTAAACAAAATACATAAAAAAGAGAATTCCAAACTATACTAAGGATAAAAAGCAAAGTAAAGGGAAAGGGATACGGGTTTAGACATGGGAGGAGGAACATAGTTTTATGTAAGGTGCCTAAAGAAGGTCTTACTGAAAAAGTAACTTTTAAGTTAAAGCTGAGAAAAGTGTGAAATCACGGTAGATACATGGAAGAACCAAATAGTTCTCATTTTTAGTATACTAAGCATATTTAGGGAACACAGGAGTTGATGTGGAAAGAGCAAATTGAAACACACTAGACAATAAGAGAGCCAAGTTATGTAGGCCCTTATAGGTCATAGTCAAGCTTATTTTTACTGGTATTTTATTTGGCTTACTATAGTGAAGATCTTCTCTATAGGATTCATTTTACAAGACTGAATGAATTGCTGTGGGTTCTTTATTGATAAGAATGCTGAGAGTCAAAGGCAAGTGCATGGAGACCAGCTAGGAAAGTGTTGCATTAATGTGTGCAAAATATGATACCTTGGATTAGAGTGAAAGTGATGGTATTGGAAAAAATGACTTGGGTTCTGGTTATTATGTGACAGGAAGCAACAATTCATTTTGATGGTTTATATTTATGTATGAAAGAAGGTCAAACTCCATTATTACATAGTTAACTAAGTGTATAAAACCTCCGTGGAGATATGCTTGGGTTCAACAAATGCTCCCTAATTCAATTTTGGAAACATTAAAATCAAGAAACATACTATTCTATGGAATTATTTAGTCATTAGACTAAGTATATAAACATACAATAAAAACCCAGATTTGGGTTTACTCCAAATGTAGAAAGGCAAAACCAATAAAAAGATAAAGAAAAGGATGGCCGGGAAAGTAAAGGAAAACCAGGTAACTGTGCATCCCAGAAAGTAAAAGAAACGCCTTATCTGAAAGGAAGATCAGTCAGTTGCAAATGGCTTGTTGGTTAGGATCAGTGCTGGGATTTTGTTTGGCTTGAACCTGAACAGGTCTTGTGTGTGTTACATGGTCTGTGTGAGTTCAAATGTGTATCAGTCATGTGTCTGGAAGATGCTGTTTCCTTGGAGTCATCCATCACCTCTGACTTTTGCATTCTTTCTGCCTCCTCTTCCACATAGATCCATTAGTCTTGAGAGGAGTAGTTTGATAAAGACATTCTATTTAGGAGTGGATTCTACAGTCTCTCTCCATCTCCCTCTCACTTTCCCACTCCCTCTTCCTTACCCTCTTCTCTCTCTTCCTCTCTCCATTCTTAATCTCCACCTCCCTCCCCTCTTTTCTCCACCTTCTTTCTATACAATTCCCATTTGTGGGACTATGTGTTAATTACCATCTCCTGCAATGTGAAGTTTCTATGATGATAGTTAAATAATGTACTTATCTATAGGTATAGCACTATGTAATTAAGAGTCATTTTATTGCCATGTTCATTTAGTAGAATAAGAGGAGGTTTTCTCTAAGGGCCTATGATCTATCTAGTCTCAGGTTTGGGGCAATTTTAATATCATTAGGTATGGGTTCCAGCTCATGGAGTGACCCTAAAATCCAATATAAAAGTAGTTGGTTATTCCCATAACATTTTTCTTACTGTGCACCAGTGTAGCTCACAAAGTTTGTAGCTGTGATGATTACTTCTCTCCTTTGATAGCATTCAAAGTACCTTCAAGCACCATAAACACTAATTAGTGGGAAAGAAGGTTCTAGCTGGTCACCAGCTTGATTTCTCCATGTTCACTGTCATAAGTAAGTGGTATATTTGGCAATAGGGACTTACCATCAGCTTGTGGAGGGTAGTCGAAAGCATTTGCAATACCCTGTGATGTTTGGAGAACTCTTTTGTACCCTCTTTGGCCAATGACTCAACAAGATGTAACCCGTTCCTGACACTGAAGATTTTATTTGTAACATAAGCTATGTAGTTTGAGCATTGTCTTTCTAGTATTTGGT
Organism: Psammomys obesus; assembly: GCF_907164565.1. Classification (NCBI taxonomy): domain Eukaryota; kingdom Metazoa; phylum Chordata; class Mammalia; order Rodentia; family Muridae; genus Psammomys; species Psammomys obesus. The sequence goes on from NW_026585687.1 coordinate 4,984,834, forward strand.
GACTCTACTTAAATTCCTTTCATATGAAGTTGAGGACATGATTCTTGTTTGAAACATGGTCTTAAATTGTACTTTAGAACAGACCATAACTTAGTTAAAAGAGATCTTATGATATAGCTCAGTGATAAGATATTTTGTAGAATATTTGAGGTTTGGATTTTAGCTCCAGTATTTAATGGTAGCTGTCTTTGACTACCAAGATTCCTTCTGATCTTTTAATGATATTACACTAATAAGTTGTTTCCACATATATACACTGATAAGAATTAAGACCATTTTAACAAGATAAATGAACGTCTGAGCCACACTTGATAGGTATTTTGTTTTTTTTTTTATAGTAGTTTCCTGAACTATTACTATCAGTGAAATTTTTGTGCTATTTTAGGACTTTTGTTTCTTGTATATTAAATGTCAACTCAAAATACTTGTTTTCTTCTACTTAAAACTTTTCCTTCATTCTATGCCTATCTATGTAACACTTAGCTCATTTTGAGATATTTTATCTAGTCTATTCATGAATTGCTTTATATAATTTATTCTTTATTTTTTATCTTGTTTATGAGTTCTGATTACATTCTTTTCAGTGAGAATTAAATGAGCTAATTAAAGTATTTAGCATATGTCACATAAAATTTAGTTATTAAAGTTATATGTTCAAAATTTATAAAACTGAAAACCTATACTCAGTATTCTTTATAAAAATCTTATGTATTTTCCATATTTTCATTTAGATACTTATATATTTTTTCTTTATAGTTAAGCTAAGAATATCCTCTTTCCTTATTTATAGGATTTGTTGTCTTATAAATTATTCACAATTGCAGAGCAATGGTCGTACACAGCTTTAATTTCAGCACTTAGGAAGCAGAGGCAGATGGACTTCTGTGAGTTTGAGAACAGCCTGGTCTACAAAGCAAATTCCAGGATAGCCAGCACTACACTACACAGAGAAATCTTGTCTTTAAAAAAACAAACAAACAAAAAAAGATAATTGTTCACAATTGTTCTGTTCTGTTTGTCCTGTATACTACAGTTCCAGTGGAAAAAAAAGCAGGTACCAGGATTTATCTTCAGTCGTTCCAAAATATACTCAGTCCTTTACCTATTTTATTGAAAAATATGTCTTTAAATAGGCTGTCCAAAATGGATCATTTACAATTCCAAATAATTTTCTTCGTTTTATTACTTACTTATCTTTTTAAATTTGATAGTCCTATTTTAATATTTATGAGATAATAATTATAGGGTAACAAGATTTTATGTTGGCAACATGCCTTTGGAAGTTAGTATTTAGCTCTGGAGAATTGCTAAATTCAGATTCAACAAAATACATTATGAAAAGGTAGTGAATTTCTATGGAAAGGAAGTTTTATGACTTTTCATTTTGGAAGTCAAAACAAATTATAAATATTAAATAGAATTTATTTTGGCTGTTTAAAGGTATTTTTAAACAATGTTCATATGTGAAGTATAATATAAAACAAATGCACAGTACTTTTCCAGCGTTTGTATTTCAAAACTTAGACCTTAATTCTGAAGTCACAGTAGGTGTTATAAATCATATAGAACACTAATATCTGGTAACCTGTGAGCATCTATAGGATTTGTTTATGTTTATTATTTTTAATTTCTAAGCAAAATCAAGATGAAAAGACATGACAGTGGGATGGGTACTTGGTGAAAAGAGAGGAGAGTTAGTGGGAGAGGAAGGGAGTAAGAAGGGGTGTATGAAATTGTTAAAAGAATAAATTAAGTTAAAATCACCTTTAATATATCCTATCCATTTCTATATTCAGACAGATTTGGTTCATCTAAATTTCTCATTTAAAATATTGTCCTAGCTATGAGCATTAGTGATGCAATAGTAATATCCTTTGTCTCTTAGCAACAGTATCCAAGTGTTGTGAGAAATAAGGTGCAGGAACTGTGGGGAGATAAATACATGGGGAACTTTAGAGAGGGAACTTAGTATTTAACTGGAGTGTTGTTAAATACGAATTCAACAAAGTACGTCATCAAAACTGGTAAGATCCCATACAAAGGGAATTTCATTACTCTTTCAGTTTCTACTGTGAGAGGATGCTGAAATTGACGTTTCAGTTTTGTTTTATTTATAAACATTTTATTCAGCTGAAATGAAGTTCTGTTCCAAATACATGAAATGTAGTTTATGAATAATTATGCTAATAATCATAATAATCATAACTGTGGTAAAATAGCCACTAATTAACGAAAAACTTCATCAGTAACTACTTCAAGACATTTTTGAGTTTACTTATGAGGAAGAAAGGATATATTACTAATATATTGGCATTACCCATAACTTTATTTATTCATAATTCTAGGTTAAAGGGGTCATAGAACTTCCTTAGATTAATTGGGCACATTTACTGATAGTGAATAGTTTACCAAATTTGTCTTAAGATGTTTCTAAACTGAAGCATATAAAAGCAGCAGTATAGTATTTGTTCTCTTTTTTTAGGTAGCATGAAGTCTTAATTTTGGCATTTCATTAAATGAAAGTTACAGTAAAATAAGCAATTATACAAGTATACATATTTACATTGTTAAGTATTTTTAAAACATTTTAAAATTACATGCCCCAAATTTTTCTTCCAAATGAACATTCATGAGTCATCCATTTGGTATAGTCTTTAAGCAGCTGAAAAGTGAGTTAACTTTGTTTTCCTATAGCAGACAATTTTAATGAAAGTAAGTAATACAAATAATAATTAAATTAATAGTAAACTTGATTTCACTAAAGCAATCCTTTTTTAAGCTTTTAGTGATTGGATTTTAAAGTTATTTTTTAAAGATTATCTTTGTGGTTAGTATGTAGTAGCTCAGGCCTTTAATCCCAGCAGTTGGAAGACTTAGGCAGGTGGAACTCTATGAATTTGAGACCAGCCTGGTCTACAAAGTAAGTTCAGGACAGCCTGGGCTCTGTTGAAAAACCAAAAATACATAAATAAACAAATAAATAAATGCCTTTGTGCTACAGTTTTATGTCTGCAGATATAGGAGAAATGAATGCTTCTAAGCAAACTGAGAGCAAAATGTGTTGAAGTGAGGGAGGAGATTTCCCATGATAATGCAAATTGTGCAGAAATCTTCTGTAAGCAAAACAAGGTACTTGTTTCAGCAAAACTGCCCATGGTCATAAACTTTAGTTCACCTTGAGTTAGTAAGGACTGAAGAAACGGATAGAAAGAAAAAATCTCTCTTCTCTCTCTCTCTCTTTCTCTCTTTCTGTGTGTGTTTGTGTACATGTGTGTGTGTGTATGTGCGCGCACGAGCGTGCGTGTGCGCCCTGGTGCATTTGTCTGGTCTGCCTCTCATGCATTCTGTTCTCTGTGTGTGTCTGTCTCCTCCCTCTCTCTTCATCTCTGTCTATGTCTCTGTCTTTCTGTCTATGTCTCTATCTCTCCATCTCTCTCCCTCTTTCTCTTTCTCTCTCTCTCTCTCTCTCTCTCTCTCTGTGTGTGTGTGTGTGTGTGTGTGTATGTGTGCGCGCGCGAGAGAGTAGATTATGTAGGTGAGAGGTAAAAAAGCTGTGAGGCCAGGCAGCATTTGCAAGGGAAAATTGATTTTCAGTTTGGGAGAGAAAAGGTAGTATTATCATACCAGGGAAAGTTCAATGCTAAAGGAGAATTGGAGTAATACATTGTCCTGCCTATGCTATGAAAAACTCACATAACTCGAAATTAAAGACCACTTTAAACTGTATGACGACAGGTTGCCATGGAAATGGTTTTACACTACAAGAGGGTGATGAGCCTGGGAGAAAGGGAAGTCTGTGGAGTGGGTGAGTGGGACTAGAGAGCTGTGTTATGGAAATTTCAGCACCCAGTAGCCCTTGGACAGCAGCAGTGTAGCAGCCTTGCCAGCTTTGCAAGTGCTTTGCTCTCTGTGCACTTCCTGAAGCTCATTCTGTCTTCCTTCCCTTTTCTCTTATTCCTTCCTTGTCTTTTGCAACATCTTTTTTTTTTTTATTTCTTTCAGTTTCTTTCTTTAAAACTCCCCACCATTTTCTCCTGCATGCTTATCAGCAGAATTCTTCAGAAGCCTCACTTTACCATCCCGCCTTCCCTTCCAGTTGCTCCTTGACTGATCGGATTTGAAGAGATCAGCAGTTGGTGAAGTGAGTTCCAAGGGTTGAGAGTATGGAGGGGAGGGACTGGGGAGAGTCATGAACAGAGGTTTTTGGTATGTGTTTAAGAGGTTTTTTGTTTTGTTTTCTTAGACTATTCTGATGAGTTCCTACTTTCCTGCTTCTTTGGGTAGTATGTTTAAGTCATGTGGAGCATGTATGCAGTGTTGACTATAATTTTTGAGTCCTCTTAGTCACTATATAGTTTTTAATTCCTGAGTCTTGATAGGCATATTCATAAAAGAAATTAGAGATCTTAAATTACTTGGTAAATGCTTATTAGGCTTCTGGATGTGTGCTGTGTTAGTTAAAGAGTGTTCAGTACAGAGAGCATGAACTTTGTCTTACTAGGTAGCTTTGGCTTCTGTCTTTGAATTTTAAAGACTTTATAGTGGTGCCCTAGTCGTATATTCTATTGAAAGCAAACTGGAGTTGTATCTAGCCCATTCATCTCTCTAAATTTTGGAGCAGTTTCCAGAGGCAGCAGTTTTACTGGGTAATAGCAGAAGCAAAAGGAATGTAAAAAATAGCTATTGAAATTTCATAGTGACCACCTTCTACCAGGTAATACAACAACAAGAAGAAAGATATTATAATGTCACCTCCTTATACATTTAACTGTAAAGCATTTGTGCTAAACCTGAAAGGAAGGAGGTGATTCATTCAGAACAGTGCACACTTTTTAAAGCAACAGATAACTAGAACACACACACACACACACACACACACACACACACACACACAAACAAAATGAAACAAACAAAAAAAACAAGCAGAAGAAATGCATGCATGTGTGTTAGGCAAAAATGAAAGTGACAAGGTTTTGTTTGTTTTTACTGAATTAAAGGCATAGGTTTAACTTGATGGGAAGTCATTCTTTTATGAGCACCGAGCCTTTAAATCCAAAGGTGATCTTTTTCCAAACCTATGTGTTCCTTGCTTTGGGTGAGTATATACCTAGCTTCTTTCTTAATTCTTCCAATTCACATTTTGACCTAAGCCTTTGTACTCAAAGGCCTTCTTATAGCATGATTCCTACATATAGGAATTTTGAGAAGTTTCTTTTCTCTACAATAGTGACAGGATATTGGATATTTGTGTAAATATATGCAGTGGTAATACTTTTGTTCTTCGAGTAAAAAAAATTGGACTTGAGCATGATATTTGAAAAGACATGATCATAAAGTGAAGTACAGATAAATGTATAAGTAATATTAGAATAGAAAATACACTATAATATAATATTACTGTATACCTAAGTAGAATTAAATCCTTTAACAATTCCATCATCTTTTAGCACAAGAGAAATTGATGTTTTCTTTCTCTGATCATGACCCTAACTCTGATTATAAGCCTTATTTCCTCTCTGAGAACTATGTAATTTCTAGTTGTTTAAAATATACATAAATAAATATCTTAATATTTAAAACTAAGAACAGTTTAAAGTCAACACCCTCCATAAGGCTTGAAAATTATCATTTGCATATTTTTATTAGCTATTAATTTTAACAATTACTATCCATTTTATTAAGATAATCTAGGACAAATGGATTATTGCAACTGTTTTGGGATATGGACCATGTTGAAACTAAATTGAGTTTGTGAATTGACTTAAACTAAAACTATTTTAACATCAGTAGTGATTGATTAATTTTTCATAACCAAATTTGGAAATGACTAATGCCAAAAGTGAACACAATAGAGAACATCATGTGATGTTTAAACAAGACTCGCAATATCAACAGTACATTATGATATAAGTGGCATAGTACTTTTCTTAAAATTTAAGTTTATATACTTTATGTCCTAAGGATGCCCTTCCCTTCTCCCCTCCCAGTACCCCTTTCTCTTCTCCTCTTCCTCGCTCCTTTTCCCCCAGAAAACGGGAGCCCTCCTCTCCCTGTATCTACCCTCCCCAGCACATCAAGTCACATCAGGACTGAGCATATCATCATCCCCTGAGGGAAGGCAAGGTAGTCCTGCCAGGGGGAACTGATCCGAAAGCAGGCAATAGAGTCCATGTTAGAAATAAGCCCCCACCCGTACTCACCAGGCAACCCACATAAAGTCCAAGCTGCCCATCGCCCACACATGTGCAGAGAGCCTAGGTCCATACCAGGTATGCTTCTTATTTGATGTCTCAGTCTTTGTAAGCCCCCATGGGGCTATGTTAGTTGTCTTAGTCTTCTTGTGGGGTTCCTGTCCCCTCCAGGTCCTTCCATTTTCCCGCCAATACTTCCCAAAACCTCCAGAACTTCGCCTCATGCTTGGCTGCAAGTCCCAGCATCTGTCTTGATCTGTTGCTAGGTTGAGCCTCCCAGAAGACAGGCATGGTAGGCTGTCTGCAAGCAGAACAGAGCACCATTAATAGTGTCAGAGCAGGCTCTCTACTGTGGGGTGAGTCTCACGTTGGTCCAATCATTGGTTAGACATTCCCTCAATCTCTGTTCCCTCTTTACCTCTGCACTTCTTCTAGGCAGGGTAATTTTTGAAACAGGTTTTATGGACGGGTTGTCTTTCCACTAGTTCTGCCTGGCTAAGAAATGGTCACTTCAGTCTCCATGTCCCTGCTGTTAGGTTCCACAGACCCAAAGAATCTAAGTAACAAGGAGTGCCCAAAAGAGGGTGCTGGAATGTCTGAAGGGGGAAATAGAATAGACAGCAGAAATGGATGAAGAGAGAGAACTGGGCAGGCAATGGAGTGGGAAGGAAAATAAGGGTAGGGAGCAGATGTGGGGAGAATGGGGTTGGGAGGCCAGAGGGCTGGAAACAAGAAGGGAAACTGAAGGCAGGGGTGGGGTGGAGAATCTCTGACAAGCTGGAGGCCTGCATCAAGGTAGGCTCTTGAGAGGATATGGGTGTGACTCTAACTGAGACAGTACTTTTGATGTAGTTATTTTTCTAAGTCTTGACTATATAAAATTTTCATGTGCACAATTGTAAAAGCTTAATATAAACCTTCAAATAACTTAACCTTCCTTACTGTGAGTTCCTCATGCTTACTTAAATAAGTTATATTTGGCTTATTTGAAATATATTTGTAATACATATTTGTATTACAGTTCCAAATTCAACAGTTTATAAAAATATTTGAACATGTTATTTTTTAAAAATGTCTGTAGTTTTTAATTAAAAATTTTTATCCTTTTTTGTATCTAACCAGAAGAGGGTTTTTTTTAAATTAAATTTAATTTTTTTTAAATTTTATTTTTGTTTTTAGTTACATTTTGTTAACTCTGTGTCCCAGCTGTATCCCGCTCCCTCATTCCCTCCTCAACCCCACACCCCCTCCCTGGTCTCCTCCCTGCCCCTTTCCAAGTCCACTGATTGATAGGGGAGGACCCCCTCCCCTTTCATTTGACCCTGTTTTATCAGGTATCTTCAGGGCTGGCTGCAAAGTCTTCCTCTGTGGCCTAACAGGACTGCTCCTCCCCTGGGGGGTGTCAAAGAGCCTGCCCTTGAGATCCTGTTAGAAATAGTCCTTGTTCCCCTTACTTTGGAAAAATACTTGGTTACTGAGCTACCACGGGCCACATCTGAGCAGAAGTTCTAGGTTATATCCATAGATGGTCCTTGGTTGAGTGTCAGTCTCAGAAAAGACCCTGTGCCCGGATATATTTGGACCTTGTAGAGTTCCTATCCTTTCCATATCATACTAACTCTCCTTCTTTCATATGATTCCCTGCACTCTGCCGAGGGTTTGGTTATGAGTCTTAGTGTTTGCTTTGAAACACTGCTAGGTAGAGTCTTTCAGATGCCTTTTGTGGTAGACTCCTGTCATACGTTCAATGCACATCCCATTTGTCTTTCTAAATGAGGATTGATCATCCAGAAGAGGGTTTAAGGTTACTTTTTTATTAGTTTTTTAAACTAATAAAAGGAGCTAAGAGAAAAAACTTCCAAGCATGAAGAAATTAATTAATTTTTATCATTTGAACAAATTATAAAATATCCATCTATGTAGAAAAATTGGTAAATATGTTGAGATTGTGTTTTCATAAAGATATATAGACTTTCAAAAGAGAATTATGTTAAAATTACATCTTTTGGATAACAAATATCCTTCAAATATATCTATAGTTGAGCTACATACATAAACATTTGTTTCATTTGTAAACAAAACCTGCTTTGAAATTAGCAAAGCTTCTTTAGGTGTACAGATTTTAGTAGGTTTATCCTATATTATATGTCTATATGAGTGAGTATATACCGTGTGCTCTTTCTGCTTCTGTGACAGTTCACTCAGGATGATCTTATCCAGATCCTACCATTTACCTGCAAATTTCATGATGTCCTTGTTTTTTATTGCTGAGTAATATTCCATTGTGTAGATGTACCACGATTTCTGTATCCATTCCTCCACTGAGGGGTATCTGGGCTGTTTCCAGCTTCTGGCTATTACAAATAAGGCTGCTACAAAGCCCATGGCAGTTCAGTGTCCAAGTGGGTTCCATTGTAATAGGAACAGGGACTGCCTCTGACATGAACTGATTGGCCTGCTCTTTAATTACCTCCCCCTGAGGGGGAAGTAGCATTACCAGGGCACAGAAGAAGACACTGCAGCCACTCCAGATGAAACCTAATTGACTAGGATCAGAAGGAAGGAAAAGAAGACCTCCCCGATCAGTGGACTTGGAGAGGGGCATACATGCAGAGGGTGGAGGAAGGGAGGGATTGGGACTGAAGGAGAGAGGGGACCACAGGGGGATACAAAGTGAATAAAGTGTAATTAATAAAGAATTAAAAAAGAAATTAATAAAGCAAAGTAATAATTTAGTTTAAAGTAAAAATTAGTTCTTTTGCTATCTTTTCATTTGTTATTTCCATTTGTGTTTATATATGTATATGTTTTAGACTCTAGCATAACTTATTGTAACAAGCATAACAGACAGCCACAGAAAAGGAGACCACAATCATATAATACTTTTTTCTGACCTTTATCTAGCTAGGTAATTTCAGGTATCACACAATTAACATTATATTAAATATTCTTTTGTACTTGTAGTCAAATATGGGTTGAAATTGTCTCTTTGTTTTATTTTCTCAGTGCTAGAGGTTGAACCCATGACCTTATATGTGCCAAGCAAACATCTGCCATTACAGTATGCACCTAACATCTTAGAGTCTCCTCTGTGTTAAAATTCTCCAAAATTTACTTTTTGCAGAGCACAGGCAATGAAAGGGGTTTCCATGGATGATGTCTCATTACTATTAATGTTAGCCAGGCTATTCTATTTACTGCTTTACTCAGTATACCATGACAATACCAAAGCAATCTGTTTTTATCATGATATACATGTGACTTTCTTCTGAAGCAGGTATTTTCATTTTTAAAGTGTTAATGTCCATACATGGTCCTTGGTGGAGTGTCAGTCTCAGAAAAGACCCCTGTGCCCAGATATATTTGGTCCTTGTGGAGCTCCTATCCTTTCCACGTCATACTAACTCCCCTTCTTTCATATGATTCCCTGCACTCTGCCCAAGGTTTGCTTTTGAGTCTTAGTATCTGCTTTGATATACTCCTAGGTAGAATCTTTCAGATGCCTTCTGCAGTAGGCTCCTGTCCTACATCCAATGCACATCCCATTTGTCTTTCTAAGTGAGAATTGATCATCTTACCCTGTGTCTGCTTTCTTGTTTATCTTCTGTATAGATTTCATTATGTTTATCACATATTATTTGTCTTTCTCCTTCTGGGATACTTGATATAACCTAGAACCTCTGCTCTGATGTAGCCCGTGGTAGCTCAGTAACCAATTGGTAAGGGGAACAGGGACTATTTCTGACAGGAACTCAATGGCAGGCTCTTTGACCTCCCCACCCCCCAAGGGAGGAGCAGTCCTGCTGGGCCACAGAGGAGGACTTTGCAGTCAGTCCTGAAGATACCTAATAAAACAGGGTCAGATGAAAGGGGAGGAGGTCCTCCCCAATCAGTGGACTTGGAAAGGGGCAGGAAGGAGATGAGGGAGGGTGGGATTGGGAGGGAATGAGGGAGGGTGATACAGCTGAGATACAGTTAATAAAATGTAACTAATAATAAAAAAATTAAATTAAATTAAAAAAGTTAATGCCCAGTTGTTATTAAACTTTTTTTTTAATACGCCAGCTTCATTTCTCATGGGCCTCAGTCTTCTCTTCTAGAAACAGATGTAATATATCAAATAAAATATGCAATCTGGTAGTCAAATAATACTTCATACTTCCTCGAATTTGTGAAATATGGTACATAGTATTACTAATGTCTGTTTGTTTATTTAACTATAGGTGGATACTAATCTTGACGTTTTCCAAAATAGGAGACATCTACTGCTTCATATAAGCATTACTGTAAGTAAAATATCTAGCAATATGTGCATTTTAGAATCATTATACAAGTTTTAGACCTCATTAGTGTTAACATCCAGTTGAAAAAATAACATTGAACTAAATGCTTATAAACACCTATAAAAGGACATTTGCTTGGATGAAAATTCTGTTGTATTCATTGTAAATTCTATTTTTAATTTATTTTGTGGTGATCAGAGATCAACATCAAGTGTCTCTCTCACTTTATCAAATCTTTTGAGATAAGGTCTCTCACTGAACCTAGATCTTGCCATTTCAGCTAGAATGGCTGATTAGTGAGCCTTTGAGAATCCCTGTGCTTCCATCTCCCCAGCACTGTGATTATGGATGTGCACTGTCATGCTTGTTTTTTGTGAGGGTGCTGGTGATAGCCAAACTCAGATCCTCATATTTACACAGTACTTTGACAGCTGAGTCATATCCCCAGCCTTCAGTGTAATATTTTTATTTTTTTTTATGAAATAGAAACAGGCTGTACTCTGTTACTATCATGAGGTAACCTCTTGATAGTATTGGTCTTCTAGCATTTCTTCTACGATGCCTATGATTATTTTTAAAACCTTTTTATTGATTCTTTGTGAATTTCACATCATACACAAATATCCCACTCATCTCCCCATCATGTTGTAGTCGTCCACTGCTTTTGTAACGTCTCCTGGAGACAAAAATCAAGAATAAAACAAAACAAAAACAAAATTTTGTCATGAAAGCTGTATACCCTTTTGTTCATCCATCTTTACTTGCAATATTCATTGCAATGAGTCATTGGTCTGGTCGAAGACCTCTGGCTTCTGCTACGTTCTCTATACAGGATCTTCACCAAAACTCCTGTCAGATATTCTGTTGCCCTGTGTCATGGAGATCCTGCAGCTTTGTATCTGTAGGACCAGCCCCTTCATGTGCTCCAGCAGTTCATAGATGAGGTAGATGTCAGAGATCATAGATAAAGTATTTTGTGGTGTACCAACTCAAAGCCCTGGATCTGGGCCTACTTGGTAGCTAAGTTGGTCAGACTGCCAGCTCTCCTGCACCTTCACCACCAGGGTATGCTCTCTAGCACTGTCTTCCCCCCCCCCAAAAAAAAAGGCCCAATGCCTCAACCTGTATGAGGTTGAGATAAGTAGCAGGGTTAGCTCTACCTGGCTCACACCCTAGGGGCCAGTTTTCCTGAGCTCATGCCCTAAGCCCTGCTCTAACTGCATTGCCCAGGTGAGGTTCAAGACCTGCTCTCATGACCCTAGGACCACCTCTTTTGCCTGTCATATGTGGTAAGGGCTACGGTGTTAGGGGTATCTCTCTGACACCTTTACCACCTCACAGCCGAATCTAACAGATTCGGCTTTCCCTCACAAACATTCTTGGGTCCCTCTCTACTGGGCTACCTAGGTGAGATTCAGTGCCTGCTCTACGACCCCAGGGCCAGCTCTCCAGCCTACTGGAGGTGGTAAGGGGCAAAGGTGTCATCTCTCCAATGCCTACACTGCCTCAAGGAAGAAGTATACCATGGCCCTCAGGGCCTCTGTACTGTGTAGCCCATGTGAAGTTCAGGGCCAGCTCTCCAGCCTGCTAGAGGTGGTGAGTGACTGGGGGTGGGAGTGGAGCATCTTTTCTGCGCCCATGCCACCTCCCAGCAGTATCCCATTCCACTTTCTGTTTTCCTGCACAAACACGTATGGGGCCTGCTCTACTGTGCTACATAGGTGAGTTTCAGGGCCTGTTCTCATGACCCCAGGGTCAACACTCTAGCCTGTCACAGGTGGTGAGTGGCTGGAGTTTGGAGGAGGGCTAGGCTTCTCTCCAGAAGTAGCATGCTGCCAGCTTTCTCACACAAAGTTACTCTTAGCAGGCTGTACTCTGTTGCCTAGGTGATGAGGTACAGGGCATGCTTTCATGACCCCAGGGCCAGCTCTCCAGCCTACTGGAGGTTGTGGAGGTTGCAGGAGGGCATCTCTCAAGTGCCCATACCAACTCAAGGTAGAAGCAGAAGAGTAGCCCAGCTAACTCTCTGGAGCTCATGCTCTTTGAGCTGGCTCATCTGCCCTTCCACCACCAGGGCCTGCTCTACTCTGGTACCCAAGTGAGGTGCAGGTCCTGTTCTTTGGACTGCTGCAGCCAGTGAAGGTGAGGCCAGCTCTGCACAGCCTTTAGACATCAACATGGTCCCAGGTGGCAGCCCAGAGCAGGAATGTCTGCATGGCCTTTGGTAGTAGTATGAGCCATGGACATTGACACAGACCCCTGCTGCTGCTTGACCACAGACCCAGACATGACCATCAGCATAGCCTCATGTGTGGCAAGACGAGCTACTCACATCAGGCTGTTCCCTATTACCCTCATTTATCCAGTTCCACATCTTCACAGTGCTCAAACCTTTTCCAGTGATTCTCTTTCTCTCTACCACATACTTGCACATCATAGTGTCTCCTGCTACAGGAAGGTCATGTGGCAGGTGGGCCTATGGGTTTCTCTAGTGATACAGTTCTTAAAGTATAACCACATCAACACCATTTGGGAAGTTGGTGCAAATATTCAGCTTCTCTCTTTGACCTGCTTATTCAGAAATTCTGGAGTGGAATCAAGAAATATTTTACAAATCCTTTATGTAATGATACATCATAAAAGTTGAGAACCTCTAATTCAGGGCAATTGTTTTACCATCATTCCTTTGGTGTGCATGTTTGTATATGTATGTATACACACAGTATGTAAGATATGATCAGGAACATCAGATTTTTCATGTGTAACATTATCAAAATGGTCTTTGTTTTTCTTTCTTTAGATTGTCTCATGACTTTACTCCATGATAAGATGAAAATTCCTATCTTGTCTGAAATACACACCAAATCATCATATTGACTATATAGAGATCTCAAAAGTTATCTTTACAAGGTAAGTTTTAAGTCATTCCTCATTCTCTTTGAAGACAAACTTCTAATATTAATATCATTGGAATATTGTCAGTCAGTTTCACTTTTATTTCTGTGGCCAGAAGGATAATAAATTTGTGTCAAGGAAAACAATTGTAATTTATTTACTATAAAAGTGACCATTTCTGACCCTTTGTGAGAGCTTGACAATTGTCTTACACTACAGATGAATTTAACTGATTAAATAACTGAAACAACTTATTTTGATTTCAGTGTCTACTCTAGTCATATGTATTATTATATTATATTTATTGTAGGTATGATGAAATTAAGCTAGATAGGAAATTGGTTAGTTAAAGGATGAATGAATGAGAAGAAGTCAGAGACTCAAAACAAGGTCTTTATGAATCGACAAATATGAACCACACATTCTGAGAATGATTAGTAATTTTAGCTTTTGTGCTTGTGTTTAGGTTTATGTAACACATTTTTAGAAGAATTTTGCCTTAAGTTTAGATATTTAGCCCACGGAAATATATGCTTGTGCTTTATGTTCAAAAGCCACACATTCTGTAGCTAAGAGTTCTATCTTACACAACATTGTGAAATAAGCAATGTGGATAGTTTTTTTGCACTTATGACTTTATGATGATAAATTATATTGAGCTGTGCTTTCTGGTACAGGAAATTCTGTTTCCTAATAGATTGTTTAATTTTTGTATTTGATATATGGGGAACTGAGTGTACTATATGAACATATGACTGTTAATTATGTATGACAAGTCATATTAATTTAGTATTACAGGTATTTGCCAGAAGTTTAAAATAGATAGTAGCTATGTAAGAGAAGTATAACATTATGTACAAATCTCGAATTATCCATGTTAGTAGAGATGAGCATTTGTGTAGGCATTATAAATATTAATAAAAACCATATATTATAGATATTAATAAAATTATAGATATTTTATATAGATATAATATATACTTTATATATAAATATAATAAAATTATAGATATTAATAAAAATCATTGTATTCCATCATGTTATACTTTATTGAATTTTATGTACTTATATATGGTTATATGCTATTATACAATAACACTTGCATAATATATGTAATATATAGTAATAGATTATAAGTTTATGTATGGTATAAATTAGTGTATGGTAATTATGATGCTTTACAATTTTGTAATTCACAATTCTTGACGATATAACATAACTACAGGTGACCAGAACATGGTAATTTAAAACTCTTCAGTTAGTAATGATATGCTAATTTAGCAGAAAGTTGAGTTTATGTAAAATAGAAGTTTATTTAGTTGTAGCAAGAGAATGCTAAAATAAAAATCTAAACTATTTTTTAATGCCATTTAGGAAGTTGAAATATATACTGATCAATGACAGCATTTCTTCAGACCTTACCAAATTAACTTCATGTGTTCATATTTAACAAATGCTAACAATAACCTATTATACACGGACATATATGTATATATGCATATATACACACACACTTAAATCTGCAGGCTATTTTAGAGACGAGAAGACTTAGAATCATTATTATAGGTGGTCAAGTGAAAAATAGAATGCTACAGACTGATGAGCAGTTTTTCTATACCATATTCATAGCATAAAGTAAAAAGAAATGTCAATTTTTAATTTTCTTTGCAAATAGTATGAATCTAACTAGTAAAAAATGTTTTCTCCTATAATATTTATGTGTAGATCCCAAATATTAAGTAGCTCTTCCTAGTTTGTTTTACCTGACAGACCCCTTTTTTATCAATCGTTCATTTATTCTTCCAGTTAGTTCATTTAATCTTTGATTTGGATAGCTTTATTTCCATATAAAGTTCCTATGGACTTCTATATGGAAAATAATTTTTTACTTAAGAAAGTATAAATAGCAATGTTAATATTCTCCTCCCACTGGTTGTAAGCCTAGTATTAAACTATTAGTTTTTTAATAATATTAACAAAGGAAGTTTTCCATTGATGAACCAAAAATTTCTAATTTCAAACAAATTTGAATATTAAGGAAAATTTTAAAGCTTATGACAGTGATTTAAGTTAGATAGGTTATACTTCTCAACTATTAACTTATATAAATTTTAGAACTTCCCAAAACATTGACATAAATCCAGATATTATTGTGAAGTCTGTTTTCCAGTCTAATAACTTGAACATAACAAATCATTAGCTTAAAATAATTCAGTGATAATTTCTATGAGAATATATTTTAAAATAGTCTCATAATTGCTTATTGAATGCACTAGCAACCAGTATAATTTTTGTTCTTTTCATTGTTCATTTTGCTTACTAGATTAATTACTTAAATTCAAAAAATCTGAAGCAATTCTGTTTGGCTCTCCCGTGTATAAAGTTTGATCAGCATACTTACATAGTTTGTCACATTGTACAAATATTCACAATTAAAGTGGTTTAAAAGAAAACATGCAACCCATTAATATAATCCATACTAGTATATAATAAAAATTTACTAGTATATAATAAAAATTAAATTGTGTCTTTAATTCGTATTTATGAGGATGATATATAGAGGACCATGATATGTTTAGTTTTCTCACTGAGTTCTGCTGTGACTTAATAATTGAATTGTTCAAGATTGTTCTACAAATACAAAACAATATGATTCTATTACTCTAGTTATACTTGAGATACATACAGCATTGAATTCTAAATATCATTCAGCTAGCTCCCTAAATATTCAAAATAAGAATTCTGCTTTAATCATAGTACAGTTCTTTTTTTCCCCATTGCTGGGATTCAGGAAGTAATGCCTAGCTCAAAGAGTGTGTCCATGATGAACTTCATTTTCTCTCCTAGGTTAATTTGTTTGAACAGCTTAATAGAGTATTGGCAGCTCCATGTAATCACTTTAGATGTCCTAGATATGTAATTATATAAAGTTGCAACCATCATGTTTATGCATACTATAAAATGTAGGTTTTTATGCTCCCCATTTCTAAAATTTTCTTAGCATATTATAATCAGATAGCAGCTATCAGATACCTGCACTGGATATTGAATCTTACAAAAAAGAGGGTCAATAGAAAGTTATAGAGGGGACAGGAGCTCCACAAGGAGACCAACAGAGCCAAAAAAAAAAAAATCTGGGCCCAGGGGACTGGCAGAGATTGTTGAATCAACCAAGGCCCATGCATGGAGAGAACGTAGACCCCTTGCTGAGATGTAGCCCATGGGCAGCTCAGTCTCCATGGAGGTTCCCTAGTAAAGAGAGCAGGGGTAGTCTCTGCCATGGACTCAGTTGCCTGCTCTTTGATCATCTCCCCCTGGTGGGATGGCCTTACTAGGCCACAGAGAAAGAGGATCCAGACAGTGCTGAAGAGACCTGATGGGCTAGGGTCAGATAGTAGGGGAGGATGACCTCCTCTGTCAGTGGACTAGAGGAGGGGCATAGTGGGGAAGAGAAGGAGATAAGGGAGGGGGCTACAGCTGAGATACAAAGTGAATAAATTGTAGTAAATAATAATAGTAATAATAATTTGTAAAATGCTAGAATAATTTTTCTAACAGTTTTGTTTAATTTTGTGTTCAAATTTGATAGTTTCATTATTTTTATTTCCAAGAAACAGTCATCATTTCTTTCATCTGACATTAATTCATTTCTAGGCATATAGAACAGGTCATGAATTTGATGTTATCCTTATTGTCAAGGAACCAAGAGAATTAATAATATAATAAAAGATTTCCATAATGGTATTTAAAATGAGAGCAATAATTATTTGTCAATGTTTTTATACTTGTGGAATAAAGATATACATTAGTTCTGTTTGTCCTTGCTATCTCAACTCAATTTAAGTTATTGACAGTAAACCTCGGTATGATCATTATGCTCTAAGTTCATGGAAGAGTCAATTTCCCACACTGGAGGTAAAACTAAAAAATAATGTTCATGTGTTGAAAGATCAACTCATAAATTAAGGCATTATTGTTAAAGATAGCAGATACAAACACTATCACTTTTGCATTTATGTGAGGAAAGATTAGAAAAGAAGACTATTTGTTTTATGAATTATATAATTGCAGTTAATCCCTGAGAAATCTGTTAGCACTTAGTATGAACCAAAGGCTTTTTATGATCTTTTTGATGTTTACTTTGCCATATTTCAGTATGATTATATCCATTAATAACTTCCTAGTATTTACTCTGTCTACAAAATATTTACTTTGTTTATTTGTTTGGGTAAGCCTACTTTGAAATTTTTTCATATGCTTTAGATTAAATCTTACATTAATTTTACTTACTTAATATTAGTTTTAAGATGCTAACATTTCCTCTTAATATTTTTCTTCCCCCCTAGTTGATCTATTGACTTCACAATGTCAGAGATCAGATTCAGCAATCTCACTTGGGATCACATCATAACACTGGATCGTGTGTTAGATGAAGTAATCCCAGTTCATGGAAGGGGTAATTTTCCCACGCTGGAGGTAAAACCAAAAGATATTGTTCATGTTGTGAAAGTTCAACTCATAAAGCAGGGCATTATTGTTAAAGATACCAGATTGAATGGCTCTACAGCAAGTTACATACTCGCAAGCCACAATGGAATCAGCTATAAAGATCTGGACATTATTTTTGGTGTTGACCTACCAAGTGATGAAGGATTTCATGTTGTTAAGGATGCAGTTTTAGGTTGTCTTCTTGACTTTTTACCAAAAGGTGTTAAAAAAGAAAAGATTACCCCAAAAACCATGAAGGAAGCATATGTGCAGAAAATGGTTAAAATTTGCAATAACCAGGATCGTTGGAGTCTCATCTCTCTTTCAAATAACACTGGAAAGAATGTAGAACTAAAATTTGTGAATTCTCTCAGGCGACAATTTGAATTTAGTGTAGATTCTTTTCAAATTCTTTTGGATTCCATGTTAGATTTTTATAGTGTCCCAAATGCTAAGCTAACCAAAGAATCCTGCCCTGTTGTGGTGGCTGAGAGTATGTATGGGGACTTCCAAGAAGCAATGATACATTTGAAATACAAGCTTATATCTACCAGGAAGCCTGAAGAGATCAGAGGTGGTGGCCTTTTGAAATACAGCAATTTGTTGGTTCGTGACTTCAAACCAGCTTGTAAAACAGAAATTAAGACTCTGGAACGTTATATGTGTTCTAGATTTTTCATTGACTTTCCTGATGTAGCAGAACAGCAAAAGAAAATTGAATCATACCTCCGCAACCATTTCATAGGTGAAGAAAAAAACAAGTATGACTACCTTATGACCTTGCATGGAGTTGTGGACCAAAGTACTGTCTGCCTCATGGGTTATGAAAGAAGGCAGACTCTTAACATGATCACCCTTTTGGCTTTGAAAGTACTTGGAGAACAGAATATCTTACCCAGTACAGACAACGTAACTTGCTTTTATCAACCTGCTCCATACTTAGTTCTTGAGAGAGGATACCCCAGTTATTATGTAGCATCTGGGCCGCCATTTGTTTATTACCAGCCATGTCCTCCATTGCGGTATCCTATGCAAAATGGTATGATGTGAGAAATACACATACCAGAAGTTTTGCTTCCGTACCTCTGAAAAGCGATTTTCTAAATTCTATAAAAGTTAAGATCTATTTTTTGTGTATTTGCCAACTATTTTTCACCAATTGCAGCTTAAGTCATCATAGAAGAGAAGGTATCATCTCTACACTGTCATTTTTAGAAATGATCATCAAATGTTTTGACTATAAAATATTTCAAATGTAGTAGAACAGTTGAAATGATTTTTAAAATCTTACTGAGTTAAGACTTAACATTTGCTGTGACAGTATGTTAATGATGCGAGCACTTTGGGTATTAAAGAACACTTCTTATGTTTTAAAACGAAGTGCAGTGGAGATATATTACACCATTTTTATGTTGTCAGTTCCTTGTTGCAACTTTTTCCCTTAGCAAATAATAACAGTTCTTAAAAGGAACATATATAATTTCAAAGATAACAAAGTTAAGTGTTGTTAAAACAATGGTTGTAAACCTTTGTTTCCCAGTAAAATTTGCTGGGTTGAAAACACTACTAAAGTTTGAAGGACTTCTGGGGAAGAAATGCTCTGGAAAACAGTAATTTGTCCTCCTCATCATAAAAATTTAGCTAATCCGAGGATCGAAAAAAATAACCTTGCAGCTGAACAACCAAGAAGACATCTTGAATGCAGGTTTTTGTTTTGGTTTTTGTTTTTTTTTTGTTTTGTTTTGTTTTTGGCATGTAAATAAGCTGAAAAGAATTTTAAAAAGACCAATTCTGAACACGAAACTATTCAGTCATCATCTCTTAAGATAAAGCTAAATGGAAGAGAAAAGAGAAAGAACACCAACAACAGAGATTTTAGTTGTGACATTTAAGACTTTTTTTTTTTTACTTTTTTGGTAAACATCCTAATACAACTGGAAATGTTCGTCATTAGTAATTGAAATCACCTATTACTAAATAAAGACTTTTTCATTTTTCCAGCACCAAAGACTTGTTTCTAATATGTTCCTCAATGTTAGATTGTAGTTAACACTATCCTTTTCTGAGTAATTACATGTATTTGCCATTACTCTGAATATCTGTTCTGTACAGCAGATATCCACCAGCAAATCTATGAATGGCCTTTAAAATTAATATGCTTTATTCGATTAAAAGAGCCATTAATCTGTTATCTGGGAAGATAGCAAGCTATGCTGAATGAATGTCAATAAGGCCACCAGAAACTTTTTAAGTATTTTTCCATCACAATGTGAACCAGCAATCAAAATCTGGGAATGTGCTACCTACAGACTGTATTTAAAGTTTCGTCTCAGAATTATAGTATTAGTACAGATTCTATGGACTTCTTCAAATAGCCAGTATTTCTGACTTTTTGTACATATGCATCACTGGCCATTTGTGTATTTAAATAATTACACATGTAATACAGAATCCTAGGGTTTTAAAATATTTGGATGTATCCCTGTAGGTACAGAAAAATAAAACATTAAATACTATATTAAGAAATTGTATTACTGTATCTAGCTACATCTGATATTAGCTAAAGCATATTGTTCCTTCTTCATGTCCTTTGCTTTACAGAAAGTAGGAAGACATATACATAAAATTGAAGTTACTCATCAGTAACAAAAATAATTCTAAAAGATACAGGGGAATTACTTGAGAATGAAAGGATTGTATTAGTGATGTAAATGCTAAAGGTTCAGTGTTTCTTATAGTCGTTCAATAATAGAATTGTGAAGATGTTTGGGAGCATCTTATCACATCTGTGATCCTGTTGCTTCATAGTAGTATTTGCTCCAAACTTTTTATTTCCTAAGAAGCAATTTTTTCATGTCTTTATCTTAAAGTTTTAAGTTGTAAGGTTGGGAGAATGTCCCTATAGGTACATGCTTCTAATATTTAAGTGTCTTGTTCTCTTGTGGAAAAAGCTCAATGTGTTTATCTAATATTTTCTCAGGTTAGATAATCTAAACATGTTGAATGTGAATGATACCATAGAAGACAAAGCTTTAGCCTATTCCTCATGACCTTGTTTCTCTAATAACATCACCATGCTAAGCCTTCCTTTCACCTGTACTAAGGTAACTAACTTAAAAGCAGTACTAATTAATTCTTTTCATTAGTTTAATACGTGGAATTTTTTTGTAGGTAAGCAGGTGCTAACCTTTTTACCTGAAGTCACTCATAGAAGTCATTCAGTTATTTTTAAAACCCCATTCCATCATATGTCATTCAGTTACCAGATCCACACCATTCTGCCCTTGACTATTCTAAACAATGATAAAATCCAGTAGTAAGTTTTATTCTGGAAGTTTTTATTTTTCACCCCAGTAATCTAACCAAAAAGAAAAAAAGGACGTACATCAAAAATTTCTATCAGTTGAATTTGGTTCAGACACTGACATACCTTTTACACTAGAATAGTCTGACATTTCACAAATTTCTACATACTATAAATGATCTAGTAGGGTTTGTAAAACTTTTAAATTCAGAAGAAGTCTTTTGATAGTCATTAATATACAGTTTTAAAAGGAAGGGTCATTTTGTTTGGGATGATATCATACCAGCTGGAGGATACACTACTTGGAAACCAATTTTATGTCACTGATAATATTTGAATATAATATATTTTGTTTTCCTTTTTATGGAAGGATGTGAGATTATTTGAATAAACTATAATAAAAGTCATTTTACGTAAATGTACCTCTTGAAAGAACAACAGATGCTTTATATATGACTTTTTATCCATGTGCTTTTTACGCCCCATTCAACAGACAAACCTCCCTGTCCAATGAAAGTAGTATCACATACATAAACCTTTTAATGTCTCAGAACAAAATCATTAACCCCTGTAACTGAATAAAATGGCCTTCTTAAGACACAGTCCATCGAGTAGCTGCTCCACAAAATTATCCCCAATTTAAAGTTACAGGTTAAATATCAATCCAATTAATTTGGTGATTTGTTACATAATTCTAGAGTAGGAATAATATAATTTATTCTCTCTAAAATGCTAACTAATCCATTACACATTATAGATATGACCCATTTATAGATATTCCTTAGGCTAAACTACAGAACCCAGAAGTCTGGGGTTGGATTCTTTTTTGAGGATTTATAAAGATCTGGAGATAATGTGTAGGGAAGACTGCTCTCTCTGAAAAATGACATTACAGAACAATATAAAGATCCTAATTAATACAATATCTGACCATTTTATCTTTACTAGAGTAGAACAACAGTTTTCTATATAAAATGATGGCTTAATTCTAAAACAAGAAAGTAAAGATATATTCAAATCATTAACTTATAAAATCAAAATTAAAAGGAAATTTCTATATATTTATAATTTTCCCATCCAAACGTTTGGAAGGATTGAAAGCAATATTAGTAAAACATTAATATTTATATTTTTATTTTAAAGGGTTTTACAATTTTTAAACACTCCACGAACACAATTAGAGTTAATGCTATCTATATTAGCAAATATTTAGAGCAAAGAAAACTGTAAATTGTGATTTTTATTTAACCATATAGGTGACTCGAGCATATGTATTTCTTTATAACCTCTCATCTCTTTATAACCTATCATCTCTAGAGGTTTAAAAGTTGAAAGGCACGTTTAGTACCCTGATTTCAAAATTCAGTTGTTTTGTTTTGTTTTGTTTGTTTGTTTGTTTGTTTTTTTCCGGCAGTAAACTCCAAATACAAAGGCAAAAACAAGATACCCTTCTATATAATATCATATTTGTATACCTAAACAGAAACTGTATACATAAGGTTATATGATTTAGTTATGTTGAGGGCTGTATTTAAACATGCTAATCATATAGCTATATAAATTTCAGTACTTGTTTACTAAAACTAGAATACTTTTAGTAGAGATATACAGCTCGTGGTAATCTTGACAGTTTCCAAAAAAGGAGCATTTCTACATTTTGCTGGAGGAAGGTTTTGATGTTATCTTTATTGAAAATATGTGTAGCATATATGTCATTAGAAGCATATTTATTAATAGAGTATCATATAGTGTTTTAATACATGTGAACATTGCTGATGCTTAAATTTGATTAGTACATTATTTCCTCAGACACATGTCCTTTATGGTGAAATGGTTGAACAGCTAGCTTTTGAAATTTCACAGTGCATTAGTATCATCTAGTGTCCTCCTACTAAAGAGCAAGGTTTTAATTCATCCTATTTCTCTTCCACATTTTCATTTTCTAAAATGGAACTTCTGTTTTTCTCATTGACAGGATAGAAAGATTTAAACTAGCAGTAATTTTTTAGTGTATATTTTACAAAAGATTAATTCTTAGTAAGAAGGGAACTGGAGCTGTTAACTTAATAAGATTGTGCTTATAGATGCTCCATTGTAGAAAAGTAAATTTATGTATGTATAGAACACAATTTTAGGCTCTCTGATTTTCAAGATTTCTCTTGCCTAACTCATGTTAATAATGTTAAATCAGAGGGTGTGGTTCTGGAAATATATGGTTAACTTTTGGATTATTTAAGAATCCTTTCATTCTACACAATAGACATAAAGAAATCACTTAGTTGGCTTTTCTGTCACTTAATGTCCAGATGGGTATGATTTATAAACTAACTTCTTTTTCAGTAAGACATATTCAGAACCATTGTGTACATTGTTTTGCGATCTTGAACTAGTCTGGAGACTTTTTTTGGAGTTACATTGAAAATGAGCAGTCAAATCACTCAAATTTTAAGATCAAAATGTAGTCTCTAAAAACATACAAGATACATATTGCATAAAAATCCCTATGACATGTTCCATTAGAAGATAAGGTAAAAACTACTGCCACATCACATGTACACACTGCCACTGGGTTGAACTAAGCAGCATCCCCTTTGAGAGCTTGTGACTTGTTAAACTTCACTTAGTTCCTGTTCAGATTCCATGAGCTGAGAGTGAGGGAATTTTTCTTCTAGCTCAAAAAAAGTATGACCAACCACAAAGCACTTTTTTTTTCTTTAAAGTTCTTGTTTTTGGTAAGAAAATTTCTTGGCCTGCAAAACAAGGCAAATACTCAGGTAATTCAGAGCATAAATATGTCATTAAGTAATGAATAGTAAAAGATTAATCGGAGTTACTTATGGGCCACACTATTCAACTATGTCTTCTCAGTCAAGATCTAAAATGACTATGGAATACGACAAAATACCTTACAATACTATTTCAGTAAATTCATCTGACAAGATGTGAATTAGAGCTTCTCATTTCAAAACTAAGCAAGTTGTATCCATAAGTATTCCTTGTCAAGAGATGTTTCAACATTCAGTTAATTCAATGTTTAACGTTATGGAAAATGTCAGTGATACAAATTATGGTCAGACTGGGAAAATAAATAAAAATATCTGACTATAGTTGTCCAGGGCTAACTAAAGTTGCTAATAGCATTTTCTACTATATCAAGAAGAATGATACTTTATACACTGAATTGTTTGTGTTTTGTTTTAGGAAAGCAGGCAATATAAATATAGCTTTATAATGTTTAAGGTGCCTTTTCTATTTTTACAGTTTGTATCACCACTGTTAATGTCTAGTGCAAATATTTTGAAGTGTTGTAATCACTTACCATGATTCCATAAATAAAAATTTTCAGGAGTATTTCAGAAGTGGAATATTATACAGATGCCCAAACTGCCTAAAGTTTAGTAAACTGTGAATATTTGCTTTAATGTTGACTATGTGTTACATAAGAAGAGTTTTTTACAATGTTATACAATTTTGAGACTTGTATTTTGAGAAATGTATTTTGCTGTGTATAAACAACTTTAAATTTAGTAATAAATAGATATACATAAAAAAATCTCAATGTATTCCTGTAGCTTTTCCATTATACTTTGCTTGTGACCTTCTAGATAAATCATTCCTGATATGTAAAAACACATTTTATATTTCTTCTGCTCAGATGTAGCCCATGGGCAGCTTAGTCTCCATGTGGGTCTCCTAGTAAGGGTAGCAGGGGCTTTCTCTGACATGAACTCCTTTGCCTACTCTTTAATCACTTCCCCCTGGCAGGGCAACCTAGCCAGCCCACAGAGGAAGAGGATCCAGGCAGTCCTGATAGGACCCCATAGGCTAGAGTCAGAAAGTAGGGGACTTCTCCAATCAGTGGACTAGGGGAGAGTGATAAGGGGAGAAGAGAGAAGGAGGGTGGGATTGGGAGGAGATGATAGAGGAGGCTACAACTGGGATACAAAGTGAATAAATTGTTAATGTTAATAATAATAATAATAATAATAATAATAATAATAATAACAATAATAATAATTTAAAAGGAATATTCTTTTGACTGGATGTACTATTGATTATCCATTAAGTTACTGGAGGACATTGTGATTTCTTCTGAGTTTGGACAGTTTTGGGCAAAACTACTGTAAATATCTGTATATAGATTTTTGTGGGACAAACATTTTCCACTCACTTGTGTAAATACTTAAAATTATTATTGCTACATGGTATGGTAAGTATATGTTTCTTTCCTTTTTTTTTCAATAACTTACTATACAGCCTGATCACAGGCCCCTCCCTCTTCTTCCAGTCCCACCCTCAAACCCCTCTTCCATTAGTCCCTGCTTTCTCCTCAGAGAAGGGGACTCCCCCGCCCCAGCCCACTCTGGCATATCAAGTTCCAAGAAGACTAAACTATCCTCTCCTGAGGCCAGGCAGGGCAGCCCAACTAGGGGGAAGGAACCCAAAAGCAGGCAACACAGACAGCCCCTACTCCAGTAGTTAGGGGTCCCACATGATCACCAAAATGCACATCTCCTACCTATGTGTAGGGGGCCTTAGGTCCAGGACATGCATGCTCTTTGTTTAGTGGTTCAATCTCTATGAGCCCCCATGGTCCCAGGTTAGTTGAATCTGTAGGTCTTCTTGGAAAGGGACAGGGAGGAGATGAGGGAGGGAGAGAGGGTATGAGAGGGAATGAGGGAGCGGGATACAGCTGGCATACAGAGTTAATAAAATGTAACTAATAATAAAAAATTAAATTACATTAAATTAAATTAAAAAATACCAATTATATAAGTTCTTATAAAATTCCCAGAAATATTAAAATCATGATCCACAATGATTGATGGCTTCTTTTTATGAGTGTGTATGCTTTTGATTGCCTTTTCTCCCATCCAGTCTAATTTTTCCCAGCCCCTTACTTGTGGTTCCTGAAATCATTTCCCAAATTATCTATTTGCATCAAATTTTTTGTCTTTAGGAATGTTTTTGAGAAACTGTCACATAGAAACCCATTGAGATATGGATGCTTCTTAATTACATGTTGAGTTCTGTAAGACTACATTTCGAACATGTATTGAATATACAAAGAGATTTCATTAGGAAATTTCCATACAGTCACATAATATACACCGATCATATTCACTCTCTGTATGACTCTTTTTATTACACAACTCCCATTTTTCACTGTCCCTTCTAAATTATTAGTCACCCTTCTAAATTGATGTCTTTTTTCCAAGTATCAGAGGAAAATGTGTTATGTTTGTCATTGAGTTCTGGTTTATTGCATTTAACGTGGTAATCTACAGCTCCATCTATCTATTGCTAGTGACAAGTTCATTCTTTTCTGTGGCTGAGTGAAACTCCTTTTTCTTTATATTCTATATTTTATTAGTTCATGCACTGATGGACACCTTGATAGATTCCATAACTGGACTATTGTGAACAGTGCCATAATAAATACAGATGTGCAGAAATCTCTACAATATGCTGAGTTTGATTCTTTTGGGTATGGACTCAAAAGTATTTTTTTTTTTTAATTTCTGTTTCCTTTTCTTTTTCTTTCTGGAAAAAAGTCTTCAAGTTGACTTTTTTTTATGAAACTGTATTTGTTTTTTTTTTTAATTTTATTTTTCTCATTAGTTACATTTTGTTAATTCTGTATCCCAGCTGTATCCCTCATTCCCTCCCCAATCCCACCCTCCCTCCCTCATCTCCTCCCTGCCCCTTTCCAAGTCCACTGATAGGGGAGGACCTCCTCCCCTTTGATATGACTCCGTTTTGTCAGGTATTTTCAGGACTGGCTGCAAAGTCCTCCTCTGTGGCCTAACAGTACTGCTCCTCCCTTGGGAGGTGGGGAGGTCAAAGAACCAGTCATCGAGTTCCTGTTAGAAATAGTCCTTGTTCCCCTTACTATGGGAAACCAATTGATTACTGAACTATCACGGGTCACATCCGAGCAGAGGTTCTAGGTTTTATCCTCTCATGGTCTTTGGTTGAGTGTCCATCTCAGAAAAGACCCTGTGCCCAGATATGTTTGGTCCTTGTGGAGCTCCTATCCTTTCCGCATCAAACTCCCCTTCTTTCATATGATTCCCTGCACTCTGCCGAGGGTTTGGTTATGAGTCTTGGTATCTACTTTGGAACACAGCTAGGTAGAGTCTTTCAGATGACTTCAGTAGACTCCTGTCATACGTTCAATGCATATCTCATTTGTCTTTCTAAATAAGGATTGATCATCATACCCTGTGTCCGCTTTCTTGATTATCTTCTTTAGGTGTATAGATTTCATTATGTTTATCATATCTTTTAGGTCTATATAAGCGAGTATATTCCATGTTTGTCTTTCTCCTTCTGGGATACTTCACTCAGAATGATCTTTTCTAGATCCCACCATTTGCCTCAAGTTGACTTTTATAGTGACTGGACTGTTACATTCTTACCTTTAGTGAACTAGGGTAAATGTTCCACTGTATTCTCTCTACCAATGATACACATTTTCTTTCTTTCTTTTTAGGTTTCTATTTCTTTACTTTTGTCATATATAGGTATTTTATTTTTATATTAATTACAGTTAATTTACTTTGTATCCCAGCTGTAGCCTCCTTCCTCATTCCCTCCCAATCCCACCCTACCTCCCTCATCTTCTCCCTGTACCTCTCTAAGTCCACTGATAGGGGAGGTCCTCCTCCCCTTCCATCTGACCCTAGTTTATCAGGTCTCATTAGGACTGGCTGAAATGTCCTCCTCTGTGGCCTAACAAGGCTGCTCCAACCTCACGGGGGAGTGTCAAAGAGCCAGCCACTGAGTTGATGTTAGATACAGTCCCTGTTCCCCTTACTAGGGTACCTAACTTGGAGGCTGAGCTGCCATGGACAACATCTGAGCAGGGGTTCTAGATTATATCTATGCATGACCGTTGGTTGGAGAATCAGTCTCAGAAAAGACCCCTGTACCCAGATATATTTGCTCCTTGTGGAGCTCCTGTCCTCTCCAGGTCTTACTAACCCCCTATTCTTTCATATAATTTCCTACACTCTGCCCAAATTTTAGTTATGATTCTCAGCATCTGCCTTGATACACTGCTACGTAGAGTCTTTCAAAGCTCCTCTATGGTAGGCTCCTGTCCTGTTTCTTGTTTTTTCCTAATTCCAATGTCCATCCCATTTGTCTTTCTAACTGAGGATTGATCATCTTACTCCGGGACTGCCTTCTTGTTTATCTTCTTAAGGTGAACAGATTTTAGTATGTTTATCCTGTCTTACAGGTCTAGTATCTACATATAAGTGAGTATATACTGTGTGTGTCTTTCTGTTTCTGGGATACCTCACTCAGGATGATCTTTTTTTTAGATCCCACCATCTGCCTGCAGATTTCATGATTTCCTTGGTTTTAACTGCTGAGTAGTATTCCATTGTGTAAATATACCACAGTTTCTGTATCCATTCCTCTGTTGAGGGACATCTGGGTTGTTTCCAGATTCTGGCTATTACAAATAAAGCTGCTACAAACATGATTGAGCAAATGTCCTTGTTGTGTACTTGAGCATATTTTGGATATATGCCTAGGAATGGTATAGCTGGATCTTGATGAAGCACTATTCCTAATTGTCTGAGAAGAACACCAACTCCACAATAGAAGGAACTAACATTCATTGGTCACTAGTATCTATCAATATCAATGGACTCAACTCTCCCATAAAAATACACAGACTATCAGAATGGTTGCAGAATCAGGATCCAACATCCTGTTGCATCCAAGAAACACACCTCTACAACAAATATACACACTACTTCAGAGTAAAGGGCTGGAAAAGTGCTTTTCAAGCAAATGGACCCAGAAAACAAGCTGGGGTAGCTATCGCAATATCTAATAAAATAGACTTTAAATCAAAATCAATAAAAAAAGATGAGGAGGGGCACTTCATTCTCATCAAAGGAAAATTCCACCAGGAGGACATCACAATTCTGACTATTTATGACCCAAATACAAGACACCTACATTTGTAAATGAAACATTATTAAAGCTGAAATCACACATCAATCCCAACACCTTAATAGTGGGAGACTTCAACACTCCACTCTCACAAAGGGATAGATCATCTAGACAGAAGCTAAACAGGGAAATAAGGGCACTTACAGAGGCCCTAAATCAAATGGCTCTACTAGATGTCTACAGAACTTTTCACCCAAATTCAAAAGAGTATACCTTCTTTTCAGCACCTCATGGAACCTTCTCCAAAATAGATCATATAGTTGGTCACAAAGCAAGCCTCAGCAGATATAAGAAGATTGAAATAATCCCTTATTTCTTAAAAGATTTTCTATTACATTTATTTGCCTGTTCTTTAGTGTGTGTAGGGGGAGAAAGGGTCTGATGTCATAGAAGAAATTGCAAGATTCAGTTTGTTCCTCTGAGGGCATCCCAGAATCCAGCTCAGATAGTCAAGCTTGGCAGTTAGCACCTTCACCAACTAAGCCACCTCAATAGCCCTGTTAATTTTTTTTTTTCTTTCTGAGATGAGATGGAATTGTAGTGTTAGTAAAACATGCACATATCAACCAGACCCTCCAAAAGTAGAAAAGGAAAGGAATTAAATCAAAAATAAAATTATTCTTACCTTACAACATTTGTGATAATCAACTCAAAATGGATTAAAGCTTTGATCATAAAACTTGAAACTGCAAAACACCCACAGGTAAACATACAGTAAACGTACTTGTTAGTGTCTTTGGCAATGGTTTCATGAAGTACTGGCAAAATATAGGGTCTGTGGTGCTACATAAAAATTTTAAAACAGGGTTTCTTCATAGCAAAGCAACAAAGAGGTACCCTATAGACTAGAACAATACATATGAAGACCACATATCTGAATAAGGAGTCAATTTCCAAAAGACATAAGGGTTACATAAAATGTCAAAACAAGAGTTAGAAATTAAGCAAATGTTAGTCATGGTGGCACATACCTGTAATCCCAGCACTTGAGGCTAAGACAGGAAGATCCTCAATTGTAGTCCAGCTTGGTCTACTTAACAAGTTTCAGGCTAACTAGTGCTATATTTAAAGATACTGTCTCAACACACACACACACACACACACACACACACACACACACACACAAACACACACACACAGAATTTGCAATTAGCTAGAATGAAGCTCTTGACTAGTGTTGTGCGGAATGTAAAAAGGGCACAACAAAATGCATAAAGGTACAACAGCTATGGGGCACGATGGTGTTACCAAAAATTAAAAATAATGTTTTCTTGTGACAGATCATATCATTTTCACTATATGTTCAAAAGAGCTGAAATCAAGATTACTAAGATATATGTTTACTCGCACATCTACTGTAGCATTATTTATAATATGCAAGCCATACCACCACACATTCATCCATCAACAAATTAATAGAGTATAGTATAGAAACATGATAGTATGTTATTTAGTTTTATGAAAAAAGTCCTCTCATTTACGAGTTGGTACTTGTTGAGAACATTATCCAAAGTTAAATAATTCACCTATAGACAAATCTTATGTGTTCCTACTTCTATGGACAATCTATAATTGTCATACTTATATAAAAACAGAGAATATGATGATTGCCAAGGACTGCAGATGTTAAAAATAGGACACTTGTTTAGTATTTACAAACTTTTTGTTCAAATATATAAATGAGATATTTTTATTTACTATATAATATAGTGTTTGTACATAACAATACAGTATTATGTGAAGTTCAAAATTAGGTTATCATGCTAAATGTTATTTAAGCTCACAAAAACTACACAAAACAATAATGAAAACAAACACAAAAGGAACTTATATTAAATACATGTTAGATGTGTTTGTTACCTTCATTTTGGTGATAGTATCATGGGAGTTTCCTTTGTTAACACAAATTGTATACATGGAGTATTTGTAGTCTTTGCATACCAATTACACCACAATTATTTTGCAGGAAAGGAACATATAGAATTCATAACCTACTTACAGTTAAAAGAGGAAGATGAAAAGATCAGGCATCCCAGAGAAGAACCTTGGATTCAAGTCTGATATTCTTTATCTACTTGGAAATCAAAGGATGTTAGACACCTGGTACATAAGAAAGGGTGTTAGGATTTCAAGTTGGATAAAGAAGCAGCAACACAAAGGTTTCATTGTTTCTTTAGAGTGCAAAGTTCTTGTAAAACTACTAGGCATTGAAGCAAATGACAATGTCTAGTTTCCAATATGAGCAGGAGTGGTATTCCTATTGAATGTAGGATTTTTCCTTCATTGTTTCAGTTTGCAACTTGTTCTTCAGGAAGTGTCTCGGTCTAGATGATGGTGAGATAAAGGAGAACTTCATTCTATTACTAAAAAGAATCATTTTCTGTTGAAATGAAATTGTGTGGGAAATGCTAAACTTCTTAAACAACATTATTCCAGTAGAATGTAATTCAGAGAAATTTTCACAGCATGAGTTTCCCACTGCAATCTCTTCCTCTACAGACAAAAGCAAGTAACATTTTAGATGAGTGGTTCAATCAGCTACAATATTTTGTGAAAATGTAAAAAGAAAATAAACTTGGGTAAAGCATCTCTAATTCAAAAGGAAGTTGCTCACAAATCATCATGCTATATGATAGGAAATATTTATAAATTCCTCTGTAATCCTTAAGTTTTTCTGTAGATACCAGACATCTACAATCTGATTTAAACTTTTATCAGCACAGATCAATCAAGAGGAGTTAGTTAATTGCTCTCTCATTTTGCCTGTTCCTGCTTTGCAGGAAATAGGTAAATTGGTTTTTCTATTATGGTATTGAGTAAGGTTCAAGTACTTAACTAAATGGACAATTGTTCTTATTTGTTGTAAGATTCACATTTTTGTAAGTATCACATTTTATATTGAACAGAGCCAGAAACTCTTCATTTTTGTAACATAATGAATAGAAGATGAAAAGATCAGAACATTTTTTAAATTGGATGATTACCTATTTCCTGCAAGTATATTTTATGCTAGCTACTGTTGCCATAAAGTAGGAGATTTTTGTTTTGTTTTGTTTTTAAACTGTGATCAATATTGCTGTCAAAATTAGTTTGCTTATGGGTCAAGTGATGAGGGAAGTTAGGCTTCAACTGTTTAGAATAAAAGGGAAGATAGGAAACATAGCATAACTCTGCAAGCAACTGCTTCTCAACGAAATTGACTATCATAAAGTAAATGATCTTTTCCTACAATTTGTTATACATTTTCTCAAGTTTTTATTCAACAAAATTTTCATTCTGCAATATATGAGTATGAAGCACATTACTAGAGACACTGCCATGATATGTACTGTAAGCCTGAGGCTAAAAGGAAAAATGAAACCTGGTGTTTTGAGCAGGAAAGTTCCACAGACAGGGAGAGGACCATGAGGTTTTTGTTTTATTTTATTGAATTTTACTTTGTTGTGTTTTGTTGTTATCTCTTAGAAGCCTGTTTTTGTTTTGTTTTTTTTCTAATGAGAGACAGAAAAAAAAAGCCAAGTCGATTCTTAGGGTGGGGAGGTTGGAAGGAACTAGAAGGAGTAGAGGAAGGAAAAGCTGTAATCAGAATATAACATATGAGAAAATAATCTATTTTCAATAAAAAGGGAAAATGTAATTTATTATGAAAATATCTGAAATGAACAAAATAATAGGAAATTATAGAGTATACATTGAATCATCTGTATTATTTTAAGATTCTACTAGTCCTTGAATTATACTCTATGGCTTACCTTTTACTCTAAATGAAAGTTTAACTACATCTTTTTCAGTTATTCCTAGATAATAATTGGAAATACATGTGTCTAAATGAAAATCATATTCGTAAACTTACCGACTTTTGTCATTTAAATAATCTAGTCTTTGGAACAGTCTAAACATTTTATTTTTATACCAGCTCTAAACTATGTCAGAACTTGAAAGCTTGAAACTAAGAGGGTTGTGAATTATGATGATTTGGCTATTTTTTTTCTGGGACCATGAGGAGTTTAGATCTGTTCTGATGTTTGGAGTTAATCCTTGACAGGACAGAACCATCTAGGAGACAGGCATCCATCTGGGCATGCCTGAAAAATTATTTAGATAAAGATTAACCTCTTGGAGGTCTGTGGGAATTATCTTGATTAACTGAGCGGTAACGACCTCTCTACGGTGAATAGTGTCTTTTCCTTGGTTGGGTTCTGGACTCAATAAAATGGGAAAAGTGAACTAAGTATGACTACCTATCCCTCTTCATCTCCTGATTGTGGATGTCCTACAAGCAACTACTTTAAGCTCCTACCGCTTTGACTTCTCTATCATGATAGACATTACTTTGAAACTGATAAACAGAATAAGCCCTTTTTTCTTAAGTTACTTATGTCAGGGCATTTTTTTTTTATAGCAACAGGAAAAGAAACTATGACATCTACCTCAGTCTCTGATGAAATGCTTTAAGTTTTAGTTTTGTGTTTGCACACATGTTCATGTGTGCATGCATGTACAGATGTCAGAGGTCAACTGTTTGCAGTGGTACTTTAGTGATGCCCCACTAAGTACTACTCCATGGATTGCCTTCCAAAGTGACTCAGATAAACTGTCATCTTTGGGGTTCATATAAATTAAAATGCAATTGAAACTCCTATCATATGCAAAAAGATATTTGACTCCCTTTACTGTCCCTTACATCAGTGACACTGGTTTGTTGGTATACTTTTACTCTACTGAGTTTTGAGGTGTTAATCAGCATTAGTTTTTGTTTCTTCCATACTCAAGGGAACATACAACAAACCCTCAGAATAATTTTCTTAATATAATGTTATGAGACCTGTTTTTAAAGATGAAACAACAATCAAAGAATTCCACAATACTCTAACAACTTTGTTCGAAGTAATTACTCATCCGGCTATCTTCACCTTCAACTACTGTATAAGATAGAGGTGGATTGTACTGCCTGGCTTTGTGTATCAACTTGACACAGTTAGAATCATCAGAGAGGAAGAAGCCTCAGTTGAGGAAATGCCTCCATGAAATCCAGCTGAAAAGTATTTTCTCAATTAGTGATCGATTGATGTGGGAGGACCCAGCCCATTGTTGGTAATGCCAACCCAGGGCTGGTGGTCCTGGGTTCTATAAGAAAACAGACTGAAAAAGCTTTGGAAAGCAAGCCAATGAACTTGGCTTCTACATCAGCTCCTGACTCCAGGTTCCAGCCCTGTTTGAGTGCTTGTCCTGACTGCCTTTGGTGAAAAACGACAATATGGAAGTGTAATCTGAATAAATGCTTTCCTCCCCAACTTGCCCCTTGGCCCTGGTGTTTAGTCACAGCAATAGAAATGGAGATAAAGGTTGGAAAGCCAGTTTTCATTTACCTCTTCTGTTTAAAATCCACTGAAGATATTTTGATACTAATTGATTAGTTCTCAGTCTCTGAGGCCACATGCAAATTAAAATAAGGATTTAACATCTCATATGTGTATTTAGAAAATGTAGTTATTACTACCACAAATACAAAAGCAGATTCCTTAGTCATACAGAGAAATAAAGCATAAAAATAGGAAAAAATGGAATCTAACTGTAAATAAATCGATTTAGTTTTCAAAATTAAGGAAAAACAAATTTCATGAAGAAGAAAAAAAAGAATGGAGCTATTTAGCTTAGAGAGAAAGGAAACCAAGGGAGGAGGCATCTCTGAAACAAGCTGGAGACGTTCCATAGGGCAGGGTCCTGGGAGGAAATGGGGTGACTTTATCTCAGATAAAGTCTGAGATCAGGGGACAAGGAGATTAAAATCGCCACCTTTTAGACCCAGGCAGGACTCCTAGTTGAGGGAAGGGAACACCAACGCACCCACAAATCTTTGAACCCAAAATTTACCCTGTCCTACAAGAAGTGCAGAGATAAAGATAAAACAGAGATTGAAGGAATGTCCAACCAATGATTTGCCCAACCTGAGACCTAATCCACCATAGAGTGCCAGCCCCTGACACTGTTAATGATACTCTACTATGCTTACAGTCAGGAGCCTAGCATAACTGCCCTCTGAGAGGTTCTAACCAGCAGTGGATTGAAAGAGATGCTGAGAATTTAAGCCAAAAATGGGGTGAAGTTCGGGGGGGGAGAGGGCTTGTGGAAGTGTGGGGGGAAGAATAGAAGGCCCTGAGGGGCACAAGATAGAACTCCACAAGAAGACCAACAGAGTCAACTAACTTAAGACCCATGGGGAATTACAAAGACTGAAGCACCAACCAAAAGGAATGCAAGGTCTGGACCTAGGCCCCTTACATATATGTAACTGATGAACACCTTAGTCTCCATGGGGATACCCTAGCAAGTGGAACAGGGACTGTTTCTGGGACTGTTTCTGACATGTATTCTGTTGCTTGATATTGGATCACTTTCCTGTAGCAGGACTGCCTAGCCTGGCCTTAGCAGAAGATGTACTCAGTCCTGATGAGAGTTGATGTGTGGGGTGGGTTGATATTGGGGACACTTCCTTTTCTGAGAAGAAGTGAAGGGGGAAAAGGAGAATCAGGGTAAGAGGGTGGGACCAGGAAAATAGGAGTGAGGGGGCTTCAGTCAGGATGTAAAGTGAATAAAGAAACTTGATTTTAAAACGTAGCTCAGAGAGAGGATTGTCTAACTTACCCAAGGCCTTTGGTTTTGTTATTAGCTTTCCAGAATACAACAAGAAGAATCCTTTTAAGTTCAATTTAATGTTTGCAAACTATTAAAGCTATATAAGGCATTCTATGCCTTGAACCATCTAGTTTGCACATATTGGACTACATTTTTAGGATTTAAGTTACTTTAATTCTAAGCTGGGAAATAGTGGAGGAAAAAAACAAAATATAAAAATCAGCACCAAATTTGTCTTTTTTAACTGTTAAGTCCTCACCTAACTTTGGGCCCACCTATTAAAGTCTTGAGAGGTGCTTTATGTATAATGTACAGAAATTTTAGTTTACCTTCCTAGCAGTTGAATATGCAAGTTTTATATTAAATGAAATATTTTCCTGTCCTTTCTGCACCTTTACAATCATTTTCTCATTTTTGTTGCTTGCTTATAAGTGTACCTTTTCCCATTAGAAATCTGTAACTTTATTGGTTTCTAATTTATATCATTCATCTTTATTACAACCTACAGTTCTAGGGTGAGAGAATTGCAGGCTGCCATCAGCAATGAACATTATTAGCCACTAACTAATTGAATATTGCCTGCCAATTACACTTTCTGTAGTATCCATTAGCCTTATGGTAGACATTTTCTTCTTTCATGCTTATTTATTTTTCTTATTTTTAAATTTGAGACCTTTAGATGAAACACATTTTACACATAGGTATATATGCCAATATTTATCATAGGTACTTTATAAGTATCATTTCAGTTAATCATATAAAAATCTTAAAAATGTAACATTCACACTTTTGCTTTTACAAATACATTAGTTTGTTCAAGTTTCCATAGCAAAATATTATAGGATGGGTGTCTTATATAACAGAAAAGTATCTTTCATGGTTCTGAAGACTGAAATGTCTGAGACCAAGCTGCCAGCACCAGGATTCTGGTGATGACCTTTTTATGGCTTTTAAATTATTGTCTTCTTCTTATGTTCTTCCATGGTGAAGGAAGAAAGACAAAACAAACTCTTCTATCTCTGTACAAATTATGTCTAGGACCAAACTCTATGACCTCATTTAGATTAAATTTAGTTTTTTTTCTCACTCTGAATTACTTCTCTTTCACATTTCAGGTTAGTATACCACTTAAAACAACTCAGTAATCAGTAAAGAAACTAAGGTCCCCACAAGTATGGATATGTAGTTTGTTCAAGGATAAATAGTGTTAGAGTAGAGAAAGAAAAAGGTTTCTTCTCAAATTATAATTGCAAGGATTTAATGAAATTTTACAGTTCTGTAGGGAGCAAGGTTAGACTTTAATAACCATACAGTGGTTTTTTGTTTTTTTTTTTTTTGTTGTTGTTGTTTTTAACAGAGAAAGAAGTTTGTATTACTAAAATATGAAATACCTAGAAGTTAAAAGAATATGAATTTTCTTCATAGTGCCACAGCCATACACTTTGACACTTTGGCTCACCTATTTTTAGTCTTTTTATTCAGCATATCTCATTTATATTGAGTTGATTCTTTTTCTTTGATTTCCATCTTTTTTAAATAAATTTTTTATATTAGTTACAGTTTATTTTGTATTCCAGCTTTAGCCTCCTCCCTCATTCCCTCCCAATCCCACCATTCCTCCATCATCTCCTCCTTGCCCCTCTCTAAGTCCACTGATAAGGTATGTCCTCCTACCTTTCCATCTGACCCTAGTTTATCAGGTCTCATCAGGACTGGCTGCAATGTCCTTCTCTGTGGGCTAGCAAGGCTGCTTATCCCTCGGTGGGGGAGCCAGCCACTGAGTTCATGTCAGAGACAGTCCCTGTTCCCCTTACTAGGCTACCCAATTGGATGCTAAGCTGCCATGGACTACATCTGAGCAGAGGTTCTAGGTTATATCTATGCATGGTCCTTGGCTGGAGAATCAGTCTCAGAAAAGACCCCTGTGGCCAGATATATTTGGTCCTTGTGGAGCTCCTGTCCTCTCCAGGTCTTACAAACTCCCCCTTCTTTCATATGATTTCCTGCACTGTGCCCAAGGTATGGTTATGAGTCTCCGCATCTGCTTTGATATACTCTAGGTAGAGTCTTTCATAAGCCCTCTATGGTAGGCTCCTATCCTGTTTCTAAACAGATAATTCTCTGTAGGAGAATATATAATGGCAGAGAAACACTAAAAGAAATGTTCAATGTCCTTAGCCATCAAGGATATGCAAATCAAAATGACCCTGAGATTTCACATTACACCCATCAGAATGTGTAAGATCAAAAACTCAAGGGACAACACATGCTGGAGAGGCTGTGGAGAATGGGGAACCCTCCTCCATTGCTGGTGGGAACATCAACTTGTACAACCACTTTGGAAATCAATCTGGCGCTTTCTCAGAAAATTAGGAATAGTGCTTCCTCAAGATCCAGCTATATTACTCCTAGGCATATATTCAAAATATGCTCAAGCACACAAGGACATTTGCTCAACCATGTTTGTAGCAGATTGATTCGTAATAGCCAGAACCTGGAAACAACCCAGATGTCCCTCAACGGAGAAATTGATTCAGAAATTGTGGTACATTTACACAATGGAATACTACTCAACAATTAAAAACAAGGAAATCATGAAATTTGAAGGCAAATGGTGGGATCTAGAAAAGATCATCCTGAGTGAGTTATCCCAGAAGCAGAAAGACACACATGGTATATACTCACTTATATGTGGATAGTAGACCTATAAGATAGGATAAACATACTAAAATCTGTACACCTAAAGAAGCTAAACAAGAAGGAGGTCCCAGGGTAAGATGATCAACCCTCACTAAAAAAGACAAATGGGATGGACATTGGAAGCAGGAGATTCCCATCATTTTATTGAAATTATATTCCAAGTATTTAAAATAATGTTTTGCATTATTTTCATAGCAGTATATTTCAGCATATAATCATTTCTTAGCTTATTTACTTTTCCATCTGATCACTTTTCTAAATAATTGTGTAATAAAATTATTTTTCATGTACTACTCATTTGTTACTGTAGCCTTAACAAATAACTAAATTTGAAATTTTATTATACAAATGTAGAGTATCACATTTACTATGTACTTCCTCGAATGCTTTAGATTTCAGTCATAGCATTTCTTGAATGTGACTTCTTAAGTGTTGACCCACAATTCTACCTGACATACACCATTGGGAAGAATCAGCAAGAGTCGCATAAGGAGAACACTGTTATGTACACATGTAACAGCTATTGATCACTTACTCGTTTAGTACTGTCTGTGGGGAGAGCAGACTCATTACATCAACAGGAAGCAAAAAAGAACATTTATCAGAAGATCTAATGGACACTTTAGAAGCAACAAGTGAGAAGGCATGTACTATATAGGAGCAAATAGTCTAGGAACACCCCTGCTGTATAATGTGAGGCATAGGGAGGGGCTGAAAATATTTATTCAGACTCCTAAAATTTGGCGACTACATAGAGTAAGGGCTACCTGCTGCTATCCCACTACTCTCATATGTGGTTAAAAGCTTGTCCTCTATCTGACATAACTGAGGGTAGCTCAGAATCAGCATTATTTATTATTTTTGTTTTGCCCTGATGTCACTGAATTCCTCAAAAGAATTACTGTGTCTGCTAGAGTGTGAACTCACCCGACTTTTACTCTGAATTTTTTGTCTAGTCCTGGAGTCAAGGAACACCATAAGTACACATCTCAAGAGTACTCACAGAAGACACCAAAAGAGATGGAAGAGTAGGAACAGGATGGGAGCCTAACATAGATGGTCCTCTGACAGGCTCCACCCAACAGCTGATCAAAGCAAATGCTGAGACTCACAGCCAAACTTTGGGCAGAAAGCAGGGAGTCTTATGGAAAAGGGGATGGATAGAAGGACACAAAAGGGACAGGAACTCCATAAGGAGACCAACAAAGCTTAAAAATATGAGCCCAGGGTGTCCTACTGAGACTGATGCACCAACCCAGAACCATGAATGGAGAGAACCTAGATCCCTTGCTCAGATGTAACCCATAGGCAGCTTTGTCTCCATGTGTGTTCCCGACTAAGGAGAGCAGGCATTGGCTTTGGCATAGACTTGGTTGTCTCCTCATAAATCATTTCCCTCTGGCGATGCCAGACCACTAAAGAGGAAATCCAAGCAGTTTTGATGAAACTTAATAAACTAGAGACAGATGTCAGGGTCAAGGGAGGAGAACTCCCTCTATCAGTGGACTAAGGGAAGGGGATGGGAGAAAAGGGAGGGAGGGTTGGACAGAAAGTGTTGAGGGAGGGAGCTACAGTTGGGATAAAAATGAACAAATTGTATTATTATTACAAATAATTATTACAAATTATTACAAATAACAAATTATTATTATTATTATTATTATTACTCATGGTCAGAAATTCTGAAAATTTTTGAGTACCTGGACAATCTCATGTATGGAGTAGAGTAGTGCCACAATATATTTTTTATTAATATTTTTTATTTTTAAATAATTTTATACATTCACTTGTATCCCAGCTGTAGCCCACTCCTTTCCCTCCCAATCCTCTCCTCCATCTGTCATCTCCTCCCTGCCCCGTTCCAAGTCCACTGAGAGGGGGTGTCCTCCTCTCCTTCTGTCTGGCTCTAGCTTATCAGGTATCTTCAGGATGGTTGCAATGTTCTTATCTATGGCCTAGCAAGGTTGCTCCTCTCTCAGGGGAGAGGGGAAACTCATGAGTTCATGTCAGAAACAGTTCCTTTTCCCCTTACTAGGGCACCCACTTGGATACTGAGCTACCATGGGCTATGTCTGAGCAGGGGTTCTAGGTTATATCCATGCATGGTCCTTGGTTGGATAAACAGTCTCATAGGAGACCCCTGTGCTCAGATATATTCCGACCTTGTGGAGCTCCCTGTCCCCTCTAGGATATACTAATTCTTCCTTCCTTCATATGATTCCCTACACTCTGCCGAAGGCTTGGTTATGGGTCTCAGCATCTGCTTTGATACACTGCTAGGTAGAGTCTTTCAGGTGCCTTCTGTGGTAGGCTACTGTCCTGTTATTTGTTTTCTCCTATTTCTAATGTCCATCCCCTTTGTCTTTCTAGATGAGGATTGATCATCTTATCCCTGGATGTCTTTCTTGTTTATCTTCTTTAGGTGTACATATATTAACATGTTTATCCTATCTTATACGTCAATATAAGTGAGTATATACCATGTATGACTTTCTGCTTTTGAGATACCTCACTCAGGATGATTTTTTCTAGATCCCACCATTTGTCTGCAAAATTCATGATTATCTTGTTTTTAATTGCTGAGTAGTATTCCATTGTGTAAAAGTACCACAATTTTTGTATCCATTCCTCCGTTGATGGACATCTGGGTTGTTTCCAGGTTCTAGCTATTACAAATAAAGCTGCTACAAACATGGTTGAGCAAATGTCCTTGTTGTGTACTTGAACATCTTTTGGATATATGCCTAGGAGTGGTATAATTGGATCTTGAGGTAGCACGCTTCCTAATTGTCTGAGAAAGCGCCAGATTGATTTCCATAGTGGTTGTAGCAGTTGACATTCCCACCAGCAATGGAGGAGGATTCCCCTTTCTCCACAGCCTCTCCAGCATGCATTATCTCTTGAGTTTTTGATCTTAGCCATTCTGGTGAGTGTAAGGTGAAATCTCAGGGTCATTTGATTTGCATCTCTCTGATGGCTAGAGATGTTGAACATTTCCTTATGTGTTTTTCTGCCATTCTATATTCTTTTACAGAGAATTCCGTTTTCAGCTCCATACCCCATTTTTTTTAATTGGGTTACTTGATTTATTGCCTTTTAACTTCTTTAGTTCTTTATATATTCCAGATATCAGTCCTCTGTCAGATATAGGGTTGGTGAAGATCCTTTCCCAATCTGTAGTTCGTCATTTTGTTCTAACGACAGAGTCTTTTGCTTTACAGAAGCTTTTCAGTTTCATGAGGTCCCATTTTTTATTCTTGCTCTTAGGGCCTGTGCTGATGGTGTTCTGTTCAGGAAGTTGTCTCCTGTGCCAATGAGTTCTAGGGTCTTCCCCACTTTTTCTTCTAACCAATCCAGAGTGTATGTATTTATATTGAGGTCCTTGACCCACTTGGACTTTAGTTTTGTGCAGGGTGATAAATATGGATCTAGTTTCATTTTTTTTTTTTTTTTGCATGTAGACATCCAGTTGGACAAGCACCATTTGTTGAAGATGCTGTCTTTTTTCTATTGAATGGTTTTGGCTTCTTTGTCAAAAATCAAGTATTCATAGGTGTGTGGGTTTATTTCTGGGTCTTCTATGTAGTTCCATTGATCCACCTTTTCTGTTTCTATGCCAGTACCAAGCAGTTTTTGTTACTATTGCTCTGTAGGACAACTTGAGATCAGGGATGGAGATACCTCCAGAGGATCTGTTGTTGTACAGGACTGTTTTGGAGATTCTGGGTTTTTTGTTTCTCCATATGAAGTTGAGAATTTTTCTTTCAAATTCTGTAAAGAATTGTGTTGGTATTTTGATGGGGATTGCATTGAATCTGTAGATTGCTTTTGGCAGAATGGCCGTTTTCACTATATTAATCTTACCTATCCGTGAGCACGGGAGATCTTTCCATCTTCTGATGTCTTCCTCGATTTCTTTCTTTGGAGACTTGAAGTGTTTTTTCAAACAGGTCTTTCATCTGCTTGGTTAGAGTCACCCCAAGGTACTTTATGTTATTAGTGGCTATCGTGATGGTTGTTGTTTTCCTGACTTCTTTCTCAGCCCTTTTGTCTTGGGTATACAGGAGGGCTTCTAATTTTTTTGAGTTAATTTTTTATCCAGTCACTTTGCTGAAGGTGTTTATCAGCTGAAGGAGTTCTCTGGTTGAGTTTTTGGGGTCACTCAGGTTACTATCATGTCATCTGCAAATAGTGACAATTTGACTTCTTCCTTTCCAATTTGTATCCCCTTGATCTCCCTTACTTGTTTTACTGCTCTAGCTAGGTCTTCAAGTACTATGTTGAAGAGATATGGAGACAATGGGCAGCCTTGTCTTGTCCCTGATTTCAGTGGGATTGATTTAAGTTTCTCTCCCTTGAGTTTGATGTTGCCTATAGGCTTGCTGTATATTGCCTTTACTATGTTTCGGTATGTTCCTTGTATCCCTGATCTCTCCAAGACTTGAAACATGAATGGGTGTTGGATTTTTTCAAATGCTTTTTTGGAATCTGGGGAGATGACCATGTAGTTTTTCTCTTTCAGTTTGTTTATATGGTGGATTACATTGATGGATTTCCGTATATTGAACCACCCTTGCATGCCTGGGATGAAGCCTACTTGGTCATGGTGGATGATATCTTTTATATGTTCTTGGATTCAGTTTGCAAGTATTTTATTGAGTATCTTTGCATCAATGTTCGTAAGAGAGATAGGCTTGAAGTTCTCTTTTTTGTTGGATTTTTGTATGGTTTAGGTATTAAGGTGACTGCTACAGTATATTTTGAAAAGAAGGACCGGGGTCTGCAAAACTCTGGATCTATTTTGGAAAGACTGCCTGATGACAGTAGCAATCTATCTTCTTTCACTCACCCACTGGAAAAAAAAACTAGGAAAATGTC
The DNA here is from genome assembly GCF_907164565.1 of Psammomys obesus. Taxonomy (NCBI): domain Eukaryota; kingdom Metazoa; phylum Chordata; class Mammalia; order Rodentia; family Muridae; genus Psammomys; species Psammomys obesus. The sequence continues at coordinate 5,028,183 of NW_026585687.1, forward strand.
AAAATATCAAGGTAGTATTCTCAGGTCATATATACACATATATATTTGTGTGTGTGCATGTATATACATGTATAATCATATATATAAATATATATGTATATACATATATATGTGTATGTGTACGTGTATATACATATATGCATATGCATATACATGTAAATATACATGTATACATATATACATACATACATATATACATATATATATATGCTTCATTGGTTTATGGGAATTTGGTAATGAACTGTTTGTGGCACATCAAATTGATACAGAATAATGCTTATGATAAAAAATAATCTGTAGTCAAAAATTTCTTATGTAAGTTATCTTCATGGAAAAAAGCGAAAACAAAACAAATGCCCAATGTGATGGTATTTAGAGATCAGTTTTTTCATAAGTAATTGATTCATGAGAGAAACATTTTCTTACAAAAATTTTGCTTTCAAAAGAGGATGCTACCTCTCTCTCTGGTCTCTTCACTGTAAAGATACCAGGACAAGCCATTATTTGAAAACCAGAAGCAAGCCTTCATCTGACTTGCCATTTTCCCATACCTTGAATTAGGACTTCCTAGCATCTAGAATAATGAATAATTAGTGTTTTTTTAAGTACCTATTTTATGGTAATCATTTACAGCAGCTAGAAGTGAGACCAAGCAATCACATTTTCTTTTCTTTTTGCACACACACACACACACACACACACATACACCCATACACACACATACACAGAAGGGAGGGGTGTACATCTTCATATCTCAGATAGATAAATATTTTACGAACCTTCAAAAACCTATAAGCACAAGGCAACACCATTTTAGAATCTATCTTCTGAGTGTTTAGAATCCTAAAATAAGCCCTATGCCCACGGCTCTATTTACTTGGAAACCAAAAAAAATCATTGTGAACTTCTGCCTCCACAGCTATTGAATGAAATGGACACTGTTTCAAAAATGAAGCAAATTGTGCATGTGAAGAATGGCTTATTGCTCTTGTTGGATCTACTGAGTCAGTTTTATAAGGGGTCAGGAATGTGTGCTATAGACCTGTCAGAGAAAAGAGAAATGGGAAGAGTATGTGGCCAGTTTATTTATATTTTTTATTTGTCTTTCTAGTTAAAGATTACAGGCATCAAAACAAAAATGAAACTAATAGAAATAGTTGCATGTGTAGAAATGTGCAAAAACAGAATACTGCAATATTCTTGGGAGTATTACTCCTAAGAAGAAGAACATAGCTGAATTGAACTTGAGCAGCAATGCCTAAAAGTATGGTCAGTAATTAGCTATGTCCCATAAATGATCTTGATTTTTCAGGTTTTAAATAAAATACAGATAGCATTTCTTGAGACTGAATTATATGGTGAATTTCTGCAGAAAATAATTTTCAACTCTCTCCTAGGCAATTACAAATTTTCTGATACCCACCCATAGTGTGCATGTAGAAAAAAATAGAAGCTATAGTTTACACATGAGAAAGAACTTGCTGTGTTTTCTTTCTAGGCCTGGATTAGCTTAGTTAATACATTTTCCAGCAACATGCACTTTCCAGTAAATTGTATGACTTCATTTTATTTTCTTTACAAATGAATAGAATCCAAAGTATATGTTGATCACAATTAAGGTATCCATTTATCTTTGCATTGACATCAAGGCTGGTTCCATTCCTTGCTACAATAAAAGGAGCAGGAATAAAGATGCATAAGCAAGTGCCTCTGCTGTGAAGTTCTTTGAGAACATTCCCAGAAGTGCTATAATGAAGGTTTTATTTTTAGCTTTTTGAGAAAGCTTCACACTTATTTTCACAGTGGCTGACCAGATTATATTCTCATCAACAGTGAATTAGCATCCCCATTTCCCCAGCATGTCTTGCCATTTTTGTATATTTTTAATTTTTAATTTTAAATTTTAATTTTTCCTTATTCTTATAATTATTACTTATTACAATTTATTAATTTTGTATCCCAAGTGTAGCCCCTTCACTCATCTCCTCCCAGTCACACTCCCTCTTCCCTCCCTATGTTCGTCTCCTAGTAATAGGAGAGGTTCTCCTCCCCTACTATCTGACCTTAGCCTATCAAATCTCGGTTTCCAGAAGCGTAGCCACGGCCGTGCGCGCAGCTCCGGGCCTGTTGGGTGTCTGCTCTCTGCCTCGCACCCCTTCTGTCCAGCCGCCATGATCAGTGCCAGCAGGGCCGCGGCAGCTCGTCTCGTGGGCACCGCAGCCTCCCGGAGCCCGGCGGCCGCCCATCACCAGGATGGCTGGAATGGCCTTAGTCATGAAGCTTTTAGATTTGTTTCAAGAAGGGATTATGCATCAGAAGCTATCAAGGGTGCAGTTGTTGGTATTGATTTGGGTACCACTAACTCCTGTGTGGCAGTTATGGAGGGCAAACAGGCAAAGGTTCTGGAGAATGCTGAAGGTGCCAGAACTACCCCTTCGGTAGTTGCCTTTACAGCAGATGGAGAACGACTTGTTGGTATGCCAGCAAAGCGACAGGCTGTCACCAACCCAAACAATACATTCTATGCTACTAAGCGTCTTATTGGACGTCGGTATGATGACCCCGAAGTGCAGAAAGACACTAAGAATGTTCCCTTTAAAATTGTCCGTGCTTCCAATGGTGACGCGTGGGTTGAGGCTCATGGAAAACTCTCTTCTCCAAGTCAGATTGGAGCATTTGTATTGATGAAGATGAAAGAGACTGCAGAAAATTACTTGGGTCACACAGCAAAAAATGCTGTGATCACAGTCTCTGCTTATTTCAATGACTCACAGCGACAGGCCACTAAGGATGCTGGCCAGATAGCTGGGCTAAATGTACTTCGAGTGATTAATGAACCTACAGCTGCTGCTCTGGCCTATGGTCTCGACAAATCTGAAGATAAGGTCATTGCTGTGTATGATTTAGGTGGTGGAATCTTTGATATTTCTATCCTGGAAATTCAGAAAGGAGTGTTTGAGGTGAAATCCACCAATGGGGATACTTTCTTAGGAGGTGAAGACTTTGACCAAGCTTTGTTACGGCACATTGTCAAGGAGTTCAAGAGGGAGACAGGGGTTGATTTGACCAAAGACAACATGGCACTTCAGAGGGTTCGGGAAGCTGCTGAGAAGGCCAAGTGTGAGCTCTCCTCATCTGTGCAGACTGACATCAACTTGCCTTATCTTACAATGGATGCTTCTGGACCCAAGCATTTAAATATGAAGCTTACTCGAGCTCAGTTTGAAGGCATTGTCACAGATCTAATCAAGAGAACTATTGCGCCATGCCAGAAAGCTATGCAGGATTCAGAAGTCGGCAAGAGTGACATAGGAGAAGTGATTCTGGTTGGTGGCATGACGAGGATGCCCAAGGTTCAGCAGACTGTTCAAGATCTTTTTGGCAGAGCCCCAAGTAAAGCAGTTAATCCTGATGAGGCTGTAGCCATTGGAGCTGCCATTCAGGGAGGTGTGTTGGCCGGTGATGTCACAGATGTGCTGCTTCTGGATGTCACTCCTCTCTCTCTGGGTATCGAGACTCTGGGAGGTGTCTTCACCAAACTTATTAATAGGAACACCACTATTCCAACCAAAAAGAGCCAGGTAAGAGCCGTCCTTTCCCTGTCTCTTAACAGGAGCTTTAAGTTCTATGAGTGATGTGTTTCTAGCCATTTTAAGAATCTTTTCTTTAAAACATTGTTTATAAATTCATACTAGCTGACTGTGGGTGGTGACACTGTATTTTGTTTTTCCTGTTTTGTTTTGTTTTGTTTTGTTTTCCCTAGTTCCTGGAAAAGTTCTTAGACAACAGCTAGCAGTGGTGATTATGGGAAAGATAATGTAATGCGACTTCCTAAAAAGGCTGTTGTCATTTGCTACCAAAGTCCTTGTAGTCTGTTATCAAAAGCAAATAAAGACAGGCCTGGCAGGGACAAGGGTCTCATTTTGATTGCAAGGTGGGCTGCATTGATCACTGTCAAGCAGAAATGTATGGGCATGGCATGGTCTTAGTTGAAGAATTACTTCTTGTGGCTGATGGGTCATCTCGGCACTTGAGAAGTTGAAGCATGAAAAGTGAGAGTTTGAGAACTGCCTGGACTATGTAGTGTGACCAAAATTATTTTATTTCCATTTATTTCTTTTCATTCAGTCTTCAGGTTTTCTAGAAAACTCTAGCTTTGGTATTTGTGCAGTGATGTATCTGTCAACACATCATTCTGAAGGAAAGTATGTGATGACTTCTCATTACAAAAAATAAAAAAATAAAAAAAATCTCATCAGGACTGTCTGGATCCTCTTTCTCTGTGGCCTACTTAGGCCACCTTGCCAGGAGAGGTTATCAAAGAAACAGCCACAGAGTCCATGTCAGAGACAGCCCCTGCTCCCCTTACTAGGGAACCCACATGGAAACTGAACTGCCCATGGGCTACATCTGAACAGGGTATCTAGGTCCTCTTCGTGCATGGTCCTTTGGTAGTTCATCAGTCTATGCAGAACCCCCTTAGCACAGATTTTTTGGCTCCGTTGGTCATCTTGTGGAGTTTTGTCCCCTCCAGGCTTTTATATCTTTCCCTTTTTCAGCATGATTCTGTGCACTCTGCTCAAAGTTTGGTTATGAGTCTCAGAATTCGCTTCAATACCCTGCTGGGTAGAGTCTTTCAGAGGCCCACTGGGGGTAGTTCCTGTCCTGGTCCCTTTCTTTTCCTACTTATGATGTCCATCCTGTTTGCCCTTATGAGAGGATTAAGCATCTTTCCTAGGACCCTCTTGTTGTTTAGCTTCTTTAGTAAATAGATTTTAGTACATTTATCCTATACTATATGGCCAATATCCACTTATAAGTGAGTATATACCACATGTGTCTTTTTGCTTCTGGGTTACCTCACTCTGGATGATCTTTTCTAGTTCCACCCATTTGTCTGCAAATTTAATGATTTCCTTGTTTTTAATTGCTGAGTAGTGTTCGATTGTATAAATATACCACATTTCTGTATGCATTCCTCATTTGATGTACATCTAGGTTGTTTCTAGATGCTGGCTATTACTAGTAAAACTGCAATGAATATAGTTATGCAAATGTCCTTGTTGAATGATTGGGCATCTTTTGGGTATATGGGTAAGGGTGGTATAGCTGGATTTTTTTTCACACTTAGAAGACTTTACTGGTTTGTTTCTACATGCTGCTTATGGTGGTAATCTAATATTTTCACATTAACAATAACTCCTGACAGTGAAAAACACAAAAATCTATTCTAAACTCTTATTAAGAGTCAGACCTTTCTCAGGAAGACAGAAAGACATTTCTACACCATTCATAAGGGAAAGATCCAATCTTTTCTTGGCTCCTCCCAGGTAAAAAGATCATTTCCACTCTTTCTCTAGTATGGCATTGAATTAGGCTGCGAGATCAATGCCTTTTTCACAGTTTTGAATTAGGAAATAGAGGGGGGAAATGAGCTCCAGTCTCTAGAAGATGAATCGAGGGAGAATATCCAAAAGCTTCACTTGCAAGAGTTTCATTACTGAGTCAACACTATGAAGATAATGAAATCAAAAGGCAGAATTAGTAGAGTCCAAGAGCTGATGAGAGTTGCTTGAAATTCAGATACATTCCTTTCCTTTGTCTCTTATGATGGTTCTTTTGTTCATGAAAGACCCCAAAATCATTCAAAAAATTTCTTCCTTTCCTTCTCATGTGTGAGGTGGTTTAGAAGTACAGTCTGGGACTCACAATTAGGGTTCCAAACCTCTTTCAGTGTGGTCTCTCCTGCCTTTTCTTCCAATAATTCCTGTGTAATCAAACCCAAAGCCCTGAGTAATTTCTGACTCTCTCTCTCTCTCTCTCTCTCTCTCTCTCTCTCTCTCTCTCTCTCTCTTTCTCTGTATACACACAGACACACACAGACACACACACACACACACACACACACACACAACTTTAAGTGCCTGGACTATTCTTCCCCATGCCAACAACCCAAACTTCTGTTTTTCATTCCTTCTATTAGTCATAGCATCCCCTGTCTGTCTGTAACATGCCATTCACAGCCAGTCTTTCATCTTCTTATTCACTTGTCTCTTTGACAGTTGCATGTTTGTTTTCTACTTACAACATCATGCTTGGTTACTAACACAATGCCTGTTACAAGAATCTATGGTGACTGAACGAACAGATCTGTTTTGTTGGCAAAGCAGAACTAAGAGGTGCAGGACAGAACCAGAGTACCTTTCACCAGGTGCACAGCAGACTTTGTGATGACTTGCTGAGATGGCTCAGCAGTTAAGAACACTGTTTGCTCTTTCAGAGTTCCTGAGTTCAATTCCCAGAAACCACATGGTGGCTCACAACCATCTATACAGCGATCTGATTCCCTCTTCTAGTATGCAGGTGTACACACAGATAGAGCACTCACATACCGTAGTAAAGAAACTTAAAAAAAGAAAATGATTCTTGTAGCTGGATCTTGACGTAGCTCTATTCCAAATTTTTTGAGAAAAAGCCAGATTATTTCCAAAGAGATTGTACAAGTCTGCACTCCCACCATCAATGGAGTAGGGTTCCCCTTTTCCCACATCCTCTCCAGCATATATTGTTGCTCGAGTTTTTGATCTTACCCATTCTGATCAGTATAAGAAGGAATCTCAGAGTTATTTTGATTTGCATTTCCCAGATGACTAAGGATGTTGAGCATTTCTTTAAATGTTTTTCTGCATTCAATATTCCTCTGTTTTGAATTCTCAACTTAGCTCTGTACCCCATTTTTAATTGGATTGTTTGTTTTTGTCTAATTTCTTGAGTTCTTTATATATTTTGGATATTATTGCTCTATTAGATATAGGGTTGGTGAAGATCTTTTCTCACTCTGTAGGCTGTTGTTTTGTTATGTTGACAGTGTCCTTTGCTTTACAGAAGCTTTTCAGTTTCATGAGGTTCCATTTATTGATTGCTGATCAATAAAGTCTGTGCTACTGTTGTTCTGTTCAGGAAGTTGTCTACTGTATCAAAGAGTTTCAGGCTCTTTCTCAGTTGTCCTTCTATCAGATTTAGTGTATTTGATTTTATGTTGAGGCTTTTAATCCAGTTGGACTTTAATTTTATGCAGGTGATAGATATGGGTCTATTTGTATATGTGGACTTACAGTTAAACTAGCACCATTTGTGGAAGATACTATCTTTTTTCCATTGTATGGTTTCAGTTTCTTTGTAAAAATTCAAGTGCAAGTAAGAGTATCAGTTTATTTCTGGGTCTTCTGTTTGATTCCTCTGATCCACCATTCTGTTTCTATGCCAGTACCATGCCATTTTTATTACTGTTGCTCTATAGTACAGCTTGAGATCAAAGATGGAGATATCTCCAGAAGAACTTTTATTGTAGAGATTTGTTTTAGATATCCTGGGTCTTTGGTTATTCCATTCGAAGTTGAAAATTTTTCTTTCAAGGTCTGTAAAGAAATGCATTGGTAATTTGATAGGAATAGGATTAATTCTGTAGATTGTTGTTGGTAAGATGGCCATTTTCACTTTTTTAACTCAACTGAGCCTTGAGCATGGGAGATCTTTCCATCTTCTGGCTTCTTCAATTTCTTTCTTCAGAGACTTGAAGATTTTCTCAGTCTTTCACATTCTTGGTTAGATTTGCATCAAGGTACTTTATGTTATTTGTAGCTATTGTGACGGGTGTTATTTCCCTAATTTCTTTTTCAGCCTGTTTGTCTTTTGTATACAGAAGGGTTTCCTTTTTTGTTTGTTTGTTTTGTTTTGTTTTTTAGTTAATTTTGTATCCAGCTACTTTGCTGAAGATGTTTATTAGCTAGAGGAACTCTCTGGTAGAATTTTTGGTGTCATTTACGTTAGTATCATAACTTGTGCAAAGTGATACTTTGACTTCTTCCTTTCCGATTTGTAACCTCTTGATCTCCTTTAGTTGTCTTATTGCTCTAGCTAGGACTTCAATTACTATGTTGAAGAAATGGGGAGTGGGCAGCGTTGACTTGTCCCTGATTTCAGTGGGATTGATTTAAGTTTTTTCTCCATTTAGTTTGATGTTGGCTATAGGCTTGCTGAATATTGTATATACTATGTTTAGGTATGTGCCTTGTATCCCTGATCTCTCCAAAACTTTAAAAATGAATGGGTGTTGGATTTTGTCAAATGCTTTTCGGCATCTAAGGAGATGATCAAGTTTTTTTTTTTTCTTTCAGTTTGTTTATATGGTGGATTACATTGATGGATTTTTGTATGTTGGACTACCCCTACATGCTTGGAGTGAAGCCTACTTGGTCATGATGGATGACAACTTTTATGTGTTCTTCAATTCAGTTTGCAAGTATTTTATTGAGTATTTTTGTGTCAATGTTCATAAGGGAGATTGGTCTGAAGTTCTCTTTCTTTGTTGTCTTTGTGTGGTTTATGTAACAAGTTGACTGTGGCCTCATAGAATGAGGCTGGTAATGTTCCTTCTGTTTCTATTTTGTGGAATGGTTTGAAGCATATTAGTGTTAGTTCTTCTTTGAAGGTCTGGTGGATAGCTGCACTGAAACCATCTGGCCCTAGGCCTTTTCTGGATGGGAGAATTTTGATGACAGCTTCTATTTCCTTAGGGGTTATAGGACTATTCAGCTTATTTACCTGATCTTGATTCAGCCTTGGCAAATGGAATTTATCAAGAAAATAGTCCATTTCATTTACATTTATAAATTTTGTTGCATATGGGCTTTTCAAGTAAGACCTAATGATTCTTTGGATTTCTTCAGTGTCTGTTGTTATGTCCTCCTTTTTGTTTCTGATTTTGTTGATTTCGGGAGTGTCCCTCTCCCTTTTAGTTAGTTTGGCTAGTCTGTCTTGTTGCTTTTCTCAAAGTACCAGCTCTGGATTTCATTGCTTCTTTGAATTGTTCTCTTTGTTTCTAATGTATTTATTTCAGCCCTGAATTTAATTATTTCCAGCTGTCTACTTCTCGTATAAGTCTGCTTCTTTTTTCTAGTGATTTCAGGTGTGCCTTTAAGTTGCTTGTAAGAGTTGCCTCAAACTAATACTCCAACTAAGGACCATTCATGGAGATAACCTAGAACCCCTGCACCGAGGTAGCCTGTAATGGCTCAGTCTCCAAGTGAGTTCCCTAGTAAGAGGAACAGGGGTTGAGTTCCCTAGTAAGGGGTTGTCTCTGAAATGAATTCAGTGGCTGGCTCTTTGGTCACCTCTCCTTGAGTGAGGAGCATCCATTCCAGGCCACAAAGGAAGAATATGGAAGACAGTCCTAATGACACCTGATAGGGTAGTGTCAGATGGAAGGGGACGTATTCCTCCATCTATCAATGCACTGGGGAAGAAGTATGGGAGGAGACAAAGGAGAGAGGGAGAATGTGATTGGGAGGGACAAGGTGGGGCTACAGCTGGGATACAAAGTGAATAAATTGTAATAAATAAAAATTATATTGGAAAAAGAGAGATAACTCAAAATTCTTTCTGAAGGCACTTAGTTCTATGAACTTTCCTCTTAGCACTGCTTCCTTTGCTTGGGTAAGTTGCAAGTTGTCCCATAAGTTTGGGTAAGTTGTAACTTCATTTTCATTGAATTCTAGGAAGTCTTTAATTTCATTCCTTATTTCCTCTCTGATCCAGTTGTCATTGAGTAAAGAGTTGTTCAGTTTCCATGTGAGTGTAGGCTTTTTCTGTTTCTGTTATTGTTGAGGTCCAGCTTTAGTCCATGGTGGTCACATAGGATAAGAGGGATTATTTCAATATTTTTGTATCTGTTGAGGCTTGCTTTGTGCCTGACTATATGGTCAGCTTTGGCGAGGGTTCCATGACATGCTGAGATGAAGTTATACTCTTTTGATTTAGGTGAAAACTTGGACAGACATTTATTACTTCAATTTGATTTAATACCTCTGTAAGTGTAATTATTACTCTGTTTAGATTCTTTCTCAATGATCTTTTTCTTGATGAGAGTGGGATTTGAAGTATCCCACTATTAAGGTGTTGGGACTGATATGTGATATAAACTATAATAATGTTTCTTTGAGAAATGCAAGAGCCCTTGTGTATGGTGCATAGATACTAGGATTGTGATGTCGTCATGGTGGATTTTTCCTTTGATGAGAGTGAAGTGTACCTCTCTACCTCTTTTGATTAATTTGGCTTGAAAGTCTATTTTATTAGACATGATGATGGCTACTCCAGCTTCCTTCTTGTGTCTGTTTTCTTGGAACATCTGATTTCAGCCCTTTAAACTAAGGTAGTATCTATCTTTGTTACAGAGGTGTGTTTCTTAAATGCAGCAGAATTTTGGATCCTGTTTCCACGACCATTCTGTTAGTCTGATTCTTTTTATTGGAGAGTTGATACCATTGATATTGATCTATATTAGTAAACAATGACTGATTTTTCCTTTATTTGGAGTTGGTGATGGTTGTGTGTTTGTGTGCTTGTTTTCTTTTCTTTTTGATGTGATGGTGTCTTTATCCTGAATTTTCTTGGGTGTAATTGATCTCATTGGGTTGGAGCTTTCATTCCAGTATCTTCTGTAGGGCAGGGTTGCTCCACATGTACTGTTTAAATTTAGTTATGTCATAGAAAATTTTCTTTTCTCCATCTATGTTGATTGAAAGTTTTCCTGAGTATAGTATTCTGGCTTGGCATCTGTGGTCTCTTAGTGTCAGCATGATATCTGCCCCGGCCCTTCTGGCTTTCATATTCTCTGTTGGGAAATCTGGTGTGATTCTGATTAGTATACCTTTTTATGTTCCTTGTCCTTTTTCCCTAAAAGCAATCAAATTTAATACAAGGAAAATCAATACAAATTTCATAATCTCAAGGTAAGCACGTTAAAGCACAGTGCCTGTGAGTTGTGAGTTTAACAACAGGATTTCTGTGCTTCTGAATTCCAAAGGTGATTCTAATACTTGAATACTAATGTAAGAACACATGTACTGCTTTTTATAGAAAGCATGCTATGAAAGGATTCAATAATGATTTCTTAATAGTATATGAGTAGGCTTCTATAATGATCGTTGATATGTTTTTAGGCTTTCTCCTTTGCATTGGTCTTGTTGAGAATTTAGAGGCTTCATTTCAGCAAGAGAATACCCTGAATGAATATATGGGTGGGTACAGAACTTCTTCAAAACGAAGCTGATTATTTTTCTTTTTTTGTAATTCCTCCATGGCACTATGTGAAGGAGACATTTCTAGGAATTTTGAGAAAAAAAAAAAACCCTCAGCTTTTCTGACATTCAAGTAAACAAAAACTCTCTGGTAGACTAGGTCCTCAGTTGGTGCTTCAAATTCCTTTTGAGCCACTGGCGCAGTTTCCTGAAAGTACTGATTTAACATAAAGCCCGTGTTCTCTGATGAATACTGCTCAATTAGTGTCCCTGTAGTCTGAGCAATGACATCTCTCCCAGTGCCAGGAAGCAGTGTATGCTGTTTATGCCCTGAAAACTTTAGCACAGCTGTGTCTTATATTCCCTACTTTGAAATTCTTTACAGAATCAATATAAATATGGGTTTCAAGGTAAATCAGTAAAATAAAACATTTTCATGTCCTTTAGATTTCTGACATGGTTAATTTCAACCAAATGAGAATTATAGGTATAGATTCATAACAACTGATGCTTGATATTGTGGGTAAAATGGATTAAGTTCATGTCCACATGTCCTCACTCTTTATTCTAACATCGACAAATCAATCATCATGTGCTTGTTTGTTTTCCTCCTCCTAAACTCTGTCTCATTCTATTTCTGGGAAAGAATTTGCTCTTCTACAGTTGACAGGTCAGCCATACAGATGTGCCTTTGTCTGTAAAAATCCGTCAAGTTTGAGACAGCTAGAAAATCCACATTATAGAGAAAATATTTTCTATCTGTATCAGGGCTCTGTGTGTGCACCCATGCTGGAGACTAGATGAGAACAGGAATAGGAGCAAAGATGGAGCATTTTGTCTGCTCTTAGTAAATCTCAAAGATGCTCCCACCTCCACACCAAAGAATGGCTTTCTATTGAGCACTTCCTTTTAGAGTGACCATAACTCACAGCTTTCCTGTTATATTTAGAGTACCCCTTAAACCCCAACCTTCTAGTCTAGCTTCATCTGTAACTCATTTGTCCTGCTACCTAGGCCCTTGTTTAAATTTCTCAAATGCTGTTTTAGGTTTCCATCAAATAATTTTTAAATATATATTATTTATTACTAAGAATTTGATATATGCATACAATGCATTTTGATCATAGCAGCCCCTACTTCCCCATCCAATTCTTGTCAGACTCCTTTCCTTCCCCTGTCTTAACTTCCTGTCATCTACTTAGTTTTTATTTTTAATTAAAATATAATTACATCATTTATCCCATTTACTTTCCTCTCTTGAAACCCTTTCATGAATACACTGTCATATTCCATCCCAAATTAATGACCTTTCTGTAATTGTTAAACACACATGTGTATGTATGTATGTATAAATATATGAATTCAACCTGCTGAGTCTATTTAGTATTACTTATTTGTATATGATGTCAAGGCTGACCACTTAGTACTAGGCAACCAACTAGGGACCTCATCCTTAGCTAAGAGTATTTTTCTTGCTGTTAGCATTCCTTACTTGCCTGTATTTCTTTGTCTAAGGTGGGGCCCCCTGAGATTGTCCCATCTATGCCTATTGATGTTGTACTTGTTAAGGTCTTTTTTAGGCAGCCATATTTCTTTGGGTATCACGTGAGGATTCACTGTCATTTCTAGACAACACCATTTCACAGCAGATTCTGACATTTATGATCTGTCAGCCCCTTTTCTTAGCTATGCCCTGGGCCTTCAGTTTTGGAGATGTATTAATTGGGACTGGAAATTAAATGATCAGATATTTTGTTCTGACCAATTGTGACAATTGTCTGTAATGGTATCTGTCTTTTACAAAGGGCACTTTATTTGGTGAGGAATGAGAGCTATCTGTATCTGTGGTGTAAGGATAAATATTTAGTCTGCACCTAAGAATTATGCTGATTTAGTTAAGTAGCAGTAATAGGTTCTTTTCTAAGATCCATGATCTCATCACCCCTGTGTAGTTAGCTAGGTTTCTAGTACCAGGCATAATATCCTCCTCTTGAGTTAGCCTTAGGTTCAATTGATGGCTGTTGGTTACCACTAAGATATGAATACCACCATTGCATTCTTAATTATTATGACATGTTGGTAACTGTTGTAGTTTATAGGCATCATCGCTGGGTAGGAATTTCAGTTCCTTCCATTTCTTGGCAGATTGTATAGTGCTTTCTGACAGTGTGAAAGCTAGTCCTCAGGAAGCAAGCTTTCAGGTCAGACCCAGCTCAGATCCTCCAGGTCCTGTTTCTAAAGTGTAGGTTGTCTTCAACAATAGGAACTTATTTCCTTCCCTTCAACCTCTGGGAGGCAACCAAGGGCACCAATAATAGTCTATATTGATTTTGGAGACTCTTGAATTCCCCTGACCAACAACTTGAAGGAGGATTTATCATGCCTAATATTGATGTTTTGCTGAATAATCTATAGCTCTTGGGGAAAGCTTTGTTGGCCCAAGTAATATATCTTTATTTCAACTATATATGTATTTGTATAAGCTTACACTTTTATTTATTATATGCCATTCTTGATAAATACAGATAATGATTTTTAAATTATTTTTTTTTACATCATAATTGTATTTGTTCACTTTCCTCCCTTCAAGCCCTCCCATATAACCACCTTGGCTCTCTTTCAATTTCATGGCCTCTTCTTCATGTATTGCATGCTTTATGGGTCTAGAAATAACCTGTATTATTTTCCCTCTTTTCTTTACTTCTGTAATAACCTCGCTCTTCCTCCACAGTTAAAGCCTCCCTGTTTTTCAGCCCTTCATATAACTCGTATCATGTTATTCTTTTTAGCAACCCTTCCACGGTACCTCCATGGTATTTTACTTTCCTCATTTCTGCAATTTCTCCAGGTATTATAATCATACCCAAAGATTTAGAGATAGGAACCACAGATGAGAAAAAAAAAAAACATATAGTGTTTGTTGTTCTGGGTCTGGGTTACTGTTAATGCAAGTGGTTGAAAATAAGAACACTATGAATATTTTGAGCCGAATTTAAACCAAGATATAATTGAATTCTGTTAAATTCTGTCCAGGACAGTGGGCTTTAGCCAGTCCATTCCAGGACTTCCAGAATATGGCCACAAGCTACATTGAGTAGGTGTTTATAAAGGCAAACCCACAAAGTTACCACCTTCCCTCCTTCCTCCAATCAGGAACAAGCATACATCCTGACATACTTCCTGCTATGTACCTCCTGTCTGTGTGTGATCAAGTATATCTGGTACATTTCGGTAAACCAAACTTGCATAGGGAAGTGAAAACATGTAGCTCGTTATCTTATGTAAACAATAGCTTCCAGCATCTCAGAAAGTATCTTTCTTTGGGCAAGAAGTTTTAGATACATTTTGTTTTTATAGATCTCTTTGGCACAATAATTAGAATTTAAACCATAACTTTGACTCACACTTTACCTCACAATATAATATTTAGTTCAAATTTCATAATTTCAGGGGTTTTTAAAAAGATGAATAGGATTTTGTAATGCATATGTACCACATTTCATAATCCATTTTTCAGTTGAAAAATATTTAGGTTGCTTACATTTCCTAGCTATTGTGAATAAAACAGCAATGAGTATGACTAAACGAGTATCTGTGGACTGAGAGGTCAAATACTTTGGGCATATGCCAAGAAAGTTGTATAGCTCATTCTTACAGTAGATTTATTTTTTATCTTTTTGAGAGTTCTTCATACTTCCAGAGTAGCTGGACTTGTTTGCAATTTCACTAGCAGTGAATGATTTCTTACTCCCTTCCCTACATCCTCAAAGCACTTTTTGTTATTATTTTGCTAATTTTAGCCATTCTGTGGGGTAAGATAAAATCTCAAAATGTTTTGATTTGCATTTCCCTAATTGTGGAGGATGATTAAAATTTTAAAGATACTTCTTGGCCACTTTTATTTATTCTTTTTTTAATTTAACTTTTATTAATTACACTTTATTCATTTTGTATCCCCCCTTAAGCCCCTCCCTCCTCTCCTCCCGGTCCCACCCTCTCCCCTCCTTTCTGCATGCATGCCCCTCCCCATGTCCACTGATTGGGGAGGTCCTCCTCTCCTTCTTTCTGATCTTAGTCTATCAGTTCTCATCAAAAGTGGCTGCATTGTCAGGATTCTAGGTTATTTATTCTTTTGAGAACATTTGTTTAGATCTATAGTTTATTTTTGGCATGAGTCGTTTGTTTTGATTTTTTATTCCTTTGTATAATCTGCATCCTGTGTCCGATGTATAGCTAGCAAAGATTCTCTCCCGTTTTGTGCGCTTTCTTTTCACTCAATTGATTATTTCCTTAGCTGTTCAGAAGCTTTTAAGTTTTTTGAGGTCTTACTTTTCAACAATTGGTCTTAATTCTTGAAGAAGTGGAATCCTATTTAGTAAGGGTTTTTAGAAACACTATTTAGAAGCTATATCCTAGTCTATATTCCATTGGGTACCCCCAGTTTTCTTCTGGCAGTTTAAGTGTTTCAGGTTTCATATAGAAGTCTTGGATCCATTTGGAATTAGTTGTTCAAGGTGAAATATATGGGTCTAAGTTCATTCTTTTACATGTGAACACACAGTGTTCATCAAACCATTTGTTAAAGATGCTGTGTTTATCCAGTGTAGGTTTTTGGTATCTTTGTCACATATGAAATAGATATAGTTATGTGTAATCATGTTAGGCTCTTCTATTTTATTCCATTTGTCTTCCTGTCAGTTTTTGTGGTACTACCATACTCTTTTAATATTTATTTTTAACCCACTATGTCCAATAGTGCTGGGCATATGTACATGAATACAAGATCATCCACTGGGGCAGGCATGATCAACCTACTAGAGCTCAAAACTGATTCTCCTCCAACTGCTGTCAACTCCCAACAGTTACTCATCTGCTGGTGGAACTTCACATGCCCTCCCGTGTCCACACTGAAATGCTCACTGGCTTGATCTTGATCTATTTTTGAGTAACCATAGCTGTTATGAATTCATGAATGCAATGGCCAATTTTCCCCAACTTCTAGCTATTATAATCTTTCTACCTTCTTATCCAATGTTCCCCGAGTCCTGTAATGAGAAGATATAACACAGATTTTTTTCAGGCTTGCATAGTTCACTATCAGGTTTTTTTTTTTTTCAGTTTACCAGTTATGAATCACTCTACTGACTTCTATCTCCTGCAAAAAATAAGCTTCTCTGATGAGGACTGGGAGCTTTACTAATATGTGAATATAGAGATAACTATTTTAAAAGCAGCTTCATACTGTGTCCATTTACCAAAGTCAAAGTAGTACATTCTCCCTCAAGGCCTATGAGCTCCCCAGCCATAGGTATCCAACAGATTTATAATAATAAGCAAGAGCTCTTTCTTGTGGAATGGGCCTTAACTCCAAACAGAATTCAGTTGTCTACCCACATAGCAGTTATTCAACTGTCATAGCAATGAACACATCTTGTCAGACCAGTTCTTCTTGTAACTCATTAGGTTCATAGCTGTTTAAGACTATTGATGAAGTTTTCATCACCATTAACTTAGATAGTACTTTTTAAATTAAATTTTTATTTTTTAATATTAATTACAGTTTATTCACTTTGTATCCCAGCTATAGTGCCTCCCTCATTCCCTCCCAATTCCACGCTCTCTCCCTCATCTCCCAAGGCCCTTAAATCTAGTCAATATGGAGGAAGATTCTGAATGTGTACCAGGTTGAGATTCTTTCATATTCTATGACCCGAATAAGTAGCATCTTCATTAATACAGTCTTACCGTAAAGATACTTTACGTTCATAACTTTAACAAATGTCTGTGATAACTTCCTAATCATCTTTACCTTACAGGTAAAGGTTTATTTAGTTCATGACAGTCAAGGTTACAGTCTAGGTTTGTTTGTTGCTGTTGCTGCTATTTTACTTGTAGTGTCAACCTATAAAGAAGCATAAAGCAAAGAAAGTCATTGATTCATGTCCAGAGAGAAAGAGAGGAAGAGGCTAGGCCCCCATTATGCAATTCAAGAGAATACCTTCATTGTGCTGAAAAACTACCTTTCAGTTACGTCATTAGGGTATAGCCAAGCCAACATATAGACCTTTGAGGAACACTCTGGACCCAAGCTGTAACAAAGAGATGATGGTTTATAGTGTCCCGAAGCTTTCACATATGCTATCCTTCCTGCTTAGAATATGGTTTTCTTTCTGTCTACCAAATTAACATATATTTATTTAATCTCAGGTTTAAGATTATTTTCACAAGGTTTCTCTCCCAGACTTTAGAATCTGTGTTAGTTGATGGCTAATCTCATTTGTTAACTTGATAGGATGTAGAATCACTATGAAAATGGATCTCTGGGTTTGCTTGTGAAGAAGTTTCCAGATTAAGTTAACTGAGGTGAGAAGACACACTTAAACAAATTATTAAATCACCCCATGGGCTTGAGTCCTAGGCCAACTAGAGACAAGAAAGTGATCAAAGCCACCAGCGTTCATCTCACTTTCTACTTCATATTCCTGTTGCCATTCCTTTCCCACCATGATGAACTAGTATCTAGAATTGTAAATGAACCAATACCAAAATACAAAACAAAACACAAACCCTTTCCATATTTAAATTTCTTTTAACATATATTTGTCAAACAAAAGGGAAAAGAAATTCAGGCAGCAGCCTTGATGAATCTTCGAAGGGAACCATGTTTTGGATAACTATAACCAACACTTAAAAATCATAAACCTATTTGTTTGACCCTTCTAATAGTGTTTTTCCTTACTGTGCTATCATGTCCATGAAGATAGATACCACGGCAGTTTCACTCATCAAGTATTCTCAGAAATCAGCCTGTGCATATATGAGGCACTTAGTATTATTAATGATTACAAAGCTTTATTATAGAAACAAAGGGAGTAGGCTCCATTTGACTTGACACTGCACATCAGTGTGATACATATGGATGTAAACCTCAAATTTAATCACTGTACATACGTGTTCATAAATTTTCTGATGACTGTGATCAAGTAGGAACTGTTTCATATTGCTTACAGGTTTTTATAAACCAGTTTCTTTCTACTACTCTGCTTTATCTTTCTATGATCCTAAACTCCTTTAGGGTTCTGCCCATATCTCTCTTTCTTTGCTTCAAATTCCATGTCTTCTTCACTTTAATGATTTCTTGCATACTGATTCAGTCTATATATCACTTCTTTCACAAAACCTTCTCTAGTAATTCACTGTGACATCTGAAATCCTGACACTACACGGATACTTTCCCTTCTTTCTAAGCCATTTCTGTAATAAATCCAGCTTTGGTGCTCTAATCCCATCTTTCACACAGTTCTCTTTTAGTATTTCTACATTCTCAGCTGCGATTCTATACTATATAGACTGATAGGACTAAAAAGGAACAGCTTTCTCTAAGGCTAGTGTTGACTCCTCATTCTGAGACTTAGAAGCATATTAACTTACTTTTCTCACCTATAAAATAGTATAAATGAGGTGAATAAAGAAACTAACTTTTATCAAGTCTGTCAAAATAAATCTTCAGTAATTAACAGTAAATCAAAGGCCTGATTTATATAGTATGTGTGTTAACAGGTGTGTGAATACTTCCACCATCATCAAATAGAAATTACAAACAAATTGATAGCAAGTTTGAAGTTATGAAAAAAATAAACAGTAAGCATTCACAACCTGGAGCATTCACTCCAGCATATCTCTGTGTTCAATGAATCTCTGTATAAAGGAGTTATTTTAATGAAGGAAGTGTTCTTTGTTTCCAAGGTTATCTATCTACCAGTATCCCACTGCTTGTTTGAAAACGTATTGCTTCTAAGTATTCCCTCTTATGTTATTAGCTTTTTCCTTTCTGTTGGTTCCTTTTATCTCTGACTACAAATACATCTGTGCTACTCCTGTGCACTGAGATTTCATTCTTCTCCAGCATGGATCTTCACTTCATACCACCTTTCTTAGTTATATAGTTAGAGTCAAGTGCTATGCTGTGCTAAACAGGTCCCATCCACTATATCTTGCCACACTGAACTCATTTCAACTACAGAATCATGCCAGTTCCTTTCCCTTCTCAAGGACTTTGCACAAGTTGTTCCTTTTGTTTGGAAATATCTTTTAAAATTTATTACATTTTATCTTTAATGGTTCAGCTTCAATGTCACCTCCTTAAAGAAGTATGTGTTTCTTGCTTCCTCAGTTACAAAGTCTCACAGAACTCTGTTCTTTCAGTTCATGGTAGCAGCTTCTGTGAGAAAATAATTATGAGCATAAGTTTGTTGACATTGTCTTTTATTAGAGTGTGAGTTCCACAATAAAAGTAACCCTGGAAGTTTTATCCTTCAATATAGTATTTAATGAGAATTTATGAATAAATGAGCAGTACATTATGTTACATGAGGCTACAAAAATTTTCTTGTTATTTTTTTCAGGAATTACAAACTCTGTTGTTCTCATCCATAAAATGGAGATAGTGCAAGTTGATTATCGCAAATCTGTTGCAGAACATCCATTCCTTGTGCCTTAGAACAGGGTGGTATTTTATTTTATTTTTATTTTTATTTATTTTTTTATTTTTCTTTATTAATTACACTTTACTCACTTTGTATCCCCCCCGTGGTTCCCTCCCTCCTCCCATCCCAATCCCTCCCTTCCTCCACCCTCTGCATGCATGCCCCTCCCCAAGTCCACTGATAGGGGAGGACTTCTTTTCCTTACTTCTGATCCTAGTCAATTAGGTCTCATCAGGAGTGGCTGCATTGTCTTCTTCTGTGGCCTGGTAATGCTGCTTCCCCCTCAGGAGAAGGAAATTAAAGAGCAGGCCAATCAGTTAATGTCAGAGACAGTCCCTGTTCCTATTACAATGGAACCCACTTGGATACTGAACTGCCATGGGCTACATCTGTGCAGGGGTCTTAGGTTATCTCCATGCATAGTCCAATAAATGGGACCTCATGAAACTGAAAAGCTTCTGTAAAGCAACGAATACTGTCCATAGAACAAAACGACAGCCTACAGATTGGGAAAAGATCTTCACCTATCCTATATCTGAGAAAGGGCTAATATCCAGTATATATAAAGAACTAAAGAAGTTAAACAGCAAAAAAAATCAAGTAATCCAATTAAAAAATTGGGTACAGAGCTAAACAGAGAATTCTCTGCAGAGGAATATCGAATGGCAGAGAAACATTTAAAGAAATGCTCAACCTCATCAGCCGTCAGGGAAATGCAAATCAGGGTGGTATTTTAGAAAAGAAAAGATGATCAGTTGTGATCCTGTTTTAAACCATTTTACTTGTTTGTTATTGCTGCTGTGGTTTACCTTGAATCCTCACACAAGCCTAATTTAAGGAATGTAGTGTAGTTGATTCCACCAAGCTTTCCATTCCTATCTTCTCTTATGTTTTCTCTTCCTGTTTATACTTCAGCTAGAAGACATCTATTTAACTCCCTGGATGTATTATTATGCCTTTTCTCAAGTAGGGCCTTTTGTACTTGCTCCTTAATCCCATGACACTGATACTTCCCTGAACATATCCTGCTCTTTTTTAGTCATGTTTGGTTGCAGATCCTATGGAAAAATCTATAACCAATGTTTTGCAGATAATCACTGTAATTAAACAGCCTTTAAAATACTTCTGTTGTAATTTTTATTATATTTGCTGGTTTATTAACTTATTTATGTTTTTTCTCTCCCTAACTCTCTCTCTCTCTCTCTCTCTCTCTCTCTCTCTCTGTGTGTGTGTGTGTGTGTGTGTGCCTCCACACCTGAGAGGAGATTATTGGGCAATGTGCAGGAGTTGGTACTCTCCTTTTTTAGTTTTTGTTTTTTTTCAAGAAAGGGTTTCTCTGTGTAGCCTTGGTTGTCCTGGAAGCATGCTCTGCAGACCAGGCTGGCCTTGACCTCACAGAGACTCACCTGTCTTTGCTTCCGCTGGGATTAAAAGTGTGCACCACCACTCCCCAGCTTGGTGCTCTCCTTCTACCATGTGCTTGGCTTTTTTTTAAAATTTGTTTTGTCTTGTTTTATTTTGTGTGACATTTAACTTATATCATCTGGCTTGACATCAAGTGCCTTTATGAGATAAGCTAACTCAATAAGCCCTAAATAGTCTGAGGATTTAAGCTCAACCACAGCAGCAATAACAAACCATTAAAAAGTTTTAAAACAGGATCACAACTGATCATTTTTTCTTTTCTAAAATACCATCCTGTTCAAAGGCACAAGTAGTGGATGTTCTACAATATATTTGAGATGATTTTGAAATAACTTCTGTAAGTTGCCCTATGATCTCCACTCACTTTCTAAGGCATACACACAAGCGCGCACACACACACAAAGAAAGAGAGGGAGGGAAAGAGAAAGAGAACATAAATACATATTTTTATATGCATAGACATGTGTAGCTGTCACCCTGATTCACAGAAGCTTCATGTCAGCAAATGAGGACTAATAACTGATCTCAGTTCTGAAGATCAGTGACAAATGAGTGGTTGGTCCTAAACAGGACATCTATGTCACTCCTAAAGTCCAAAGTCATAAAGAAGGTGAAAAGGCTATGGAAATGAAAGACTAGGGAGGATTGAAGTGCTGAATTCCAGATATGACACACAGTAACTGAGACCACCTGCACATACACAAGAGAAAGAGGGTGGAGGGAAAGAGGTACATGAATGTGGGATGGGGACTAATTAGGGCAGATACGGAGGGTTGGCAGAGTTAAGAGGTATAAAAGGTACTAAGGAGTGACTATGCCCATAGTATGTATATTCTCAAGAGTAAACTTAATATCTTAATTTAGTATTTAATATCTCAGTTTAATAAGTGAGATATATTTAAAATATATCTCAGTTTAGTAATTGAGATATATTTAAAATACTGGCCCTTAGTGTCCTCTGATGTTTAGAATATATGTAACTATTTATTTATCAACATTTTTGAGAAATGTTGGAGTAGATCGTCATTGAGTCTATAAGTTTAATTCCTCTTCAAATAGCCATGTTCTGTTTCTCAGTTTTGAAACATTTGATAAAGAAGCCCATGGTAGCTCAGTCACCAAGTGGGTTTCCCTAGTAAGGGTAACAGAAACTATTTCTGACATAAACTCAACAACTGGCTCCTTTACCTTCCCACCCCCCTGAGGGAGGAAGAATCTTACTAAGCCACAGAGGAGAACAAGGAAACCAGTCCTGAAGATACCTGATAAGCTAGGGTCAGTTGGAAGGGGAGGAGGACCTACCCTATCAGTGTACTTAGAGAGGGGCAGGGAGGAGATGATGGTATTGGGAGGGAATAAGGAAGGGGGGCTACAACTGGGATACAAAGTAAATAACCTGTGATTAATATAAAAAATAAAAATTAATGAAAAAAGAAAAAAAATAAAATAGTTATTATAAAAAAAAAACCCTAAGGTACTTTATTCAGAGATAATATTGGTGAGTCCACAGAAAGATGGATATTTCCTAAGTATTCCTAGCCCTATTCCCTCCTTCCTCACAATGAGGTTGAAAAGACTGAAGGTAAAAATTGTTTAGAAGTTTTGCTTCTCAGTGTTTTCATTATGACCACAGCAGAAGTAATGATTGTTATATCCAACAGTCAAGGAATATGTTGCCTGTGAATTTTATACCATTATTTATCCATATGTATAATCAAGATATGCAGGAAAAGAAAGAAGGCTGATTTTGTATTAAAAAATCATGAGAGAGCAAATGATAGTCAATCCAATTAAAGAGACTAAACATAGACCTTCAATATTTTATTAGCTACAACATGGTATATACACTATCTTCATGAGATAACATCATATCTAGTGACCAGTTAACCTCACTTCACGTATGTATTTCTCATACTGTTTTCAACTATACTCTCTCAATTGTTTACTCAAGTCAAAATGTCTTACACATTGCAAGAGATTTTGCAACCAGAATAATTCCTAACTTCCCAAAGTCCCTTCTCATCAACTTACCACTCTTTCCATCTCATTTTCTAGATATGTCTGAATTCTGTGAGCGTTCCATGGGTTCACCCCTCCAGTGTTCAATTTATTTCACACCTTGTTTATTATATCACACTTTTGAATGACCTTGTGATCTCACACCTTGTTCATGCTATCTCCTTTATGTGGACTGTCCTCTCTTACACTTGTCTTCCTGAGAAACTCTTATCTTGCCTATGAAGCACAGCTTACAATGTCACATACATTTTTTCCTATTGCCATCCCCTTTTAGTATCACTCAACCCTTCTTGTTCATGCACATAGAAGTGACTAATTATCCTCTTTTATATAACTTCCTGGTATCTAATATATTTTACAATGCATTTGAGAGAAAAGTAAATTTTGTACCTGTGTATAGATCATAATGACAGATTTAATTCATAAATAAACATAAATAAGGTTTAATGATAAATTTGTGCCTGGCTGATATTATGAATTTCATTGAAATGAAATTTTATGAGTCCATCTTATGAGCAACACTTCATTAAAAAAAAAAAAAACTTTAATTTGTGTAAGACATAGTGCTTGCCTCACAAATAACTAAGAATCATGGGATTATGTATATAAGATTGATTTTAAATTTATTATTATGTAAATGACTGAAATTGTCTTAGGTTTTTATGATTCAACTTGAATTAACAAATACAAGTGATTCCTGAATCCTGTAAATTACACTTTTAACTTTCAGAAGTTCATGATGATCATTGTTTTTCTATTGCACGATGCTCAAACATAGAAATCTCACCAGCAACACTTCAGTTAACTAGAGTCAAGAAACAGGTCAGAAGCCTATTGCAGAGGGCCTCCGAAAGATTCTACATAGCAGTGTAACAAAGCAGATACTGAGACTCATAACCAAACTTTGGGCAGAGTGCAGTGAATCTTATGAAAGAAGGGGGAGTTAGTAACACCTGGAGAGGATAGGAGCTCCACAAAGACCAAATATATTTCGGCCCAAGGGTCTCTTCTGAGACTGATTCTCCAACCAAGGACCATGCATGGATATAACCTAGAACCCCTGCTCAGACGTAGCCCATGGCAGTTCAGTGTCCAAGTGGGTACCCTAGTAAAGGGAACAGGGATTGTATCTAACATGACCTCAATGCCTGACTCTTTGACCTCTCCATCTTCCATGGGAGGAGCAGCCTAGTTAGGATACAAAGGAGGACATTACAGCCAGTTCTGATGAGACCTGATAAACTAGGGTCAGATGGAAGGGGAAGAGGCCCTCTCTTTTCAGTGGACTTAGAGATTGGCAAGGAGGAGATAAGGGAGGGAGGGTGGGATTGGGAGGGAATGAGGGAAGAGGCTATAGCTGGGATACAAGGTAAATAAACTGTAATTAATATAAAAAATAAAATTTAATAAAAATAAGAAAAAAGAAAACAACAACTAAAGTCATGAGTAAAACAGACATTTTTATGTTTAAATAATGGAGAGATAAATCACTACAGAATCCTTCCATTATTCACTTCTGCTTTCTAGCCTACTCAGTTCTTATTATACAGCAGAGAAACTGTTCTTTATTACATCCAAGGATAAATACATGGTTCCCTTAGTCTACTAAAATTGCGGCATCACCTAAAATTGCTTCTTCAATATTTTAGTTAGGGTTTTTAGTGCTGTGACAAAATACCATAACTAAAAAACAAGTTGGCAAGAAAAGAGTTTATTTGTCGAATACTTCTGTGTTGCTGTTCATTATCAAAGGAAGTCAAGAAAGGAACTCAAACAGTTCAGGAACTTAGAGTCTGAAGCTGAGGCAAAGGCCATGGGGCAGTGATGCTTACTGCCTTGCTCAGCCTGCTTTCTTATAGAACTCAGGACCACCAGCCCAGGGTCAGAACCACGCACAATGTACTAGGCCCTCCCCCAACAATAAATAATTAAGGACATGCCTTACAGATGGAATTTATGAAGGCATTTTTCTCAGTTGAGTTTCCCTTGTTTTAGATAACTGTAGTTTGTGTGTCAAATTGACATAAGACAAGCCAGCACACCTGGTAATAACCTATTTAGTTCTTCAGATTTTTTGATCCTGTTTTCTTGGATTTAAATTTATTATTTTAGTTTGGATACATGGAAATGTGATTCATTTGCCATTTCATAATATATATCAGTATAGGTTTTTCTTACTCCCTCTTCAGTGCCCTCTCTTGTTTTCCCTGACTTTTCATGTTGATCCTTTTCCTTCTTCCAAATAGCTCACACCTTCTGATTTCATGTAACATATATATTCTATTTTCTTTCCCTTTAGACCTCTCTCCCATTGTCTCATCTACTTTCAAATACAATGTGCCCACACGTGCACACACACACACACACACACACACACACACACACACACAAATCGAGAGACAATTATATATAAACAAAAATCCAGCCATTTTACCAATGTGTCTGAATGACACCAAAAAGAACTCTAATTACAAAAGAGTTAATTAAAACATGGTGCCACTTTTTTGAGTCTTCTATTTGCCTAAACTTTATTTTCCCCTCCTCCTCCTCCTCCTCCTTCTTTTTTGCCTAAAAATGGCATCTTATTCTTCAGATGTTTACTTAAATGAAACTCACCCTGTGGATAGTTACCAAGCTCATTTGAGGAGTCACATGGCTTTTATCTGTAACTTAGTATTGATATAATTATGTGTGTAATCTTTAAGTTATTTAATACTTAGGATCGTGTATTTTCACTTCATGTTTACCACTTAAAATGAAGTGGAAAAAGACCAGGGTGTGTTATAATAATTGACTCTCTGCTTCTCATTTATCATCATCTAAAGCATCAGTTATCAACCTGTTGGTCACAGTGCTTTTGAGAACTCAATGACCCTATAATGGAACTGGAACTTTTGTTTTCTTTGTAAACTCAGTTATGTTATGTAAAAAATGTTCTTGCTTAATCCCAAGTGTGGAATTTTAGTTGGGCTATACCATTTCCATACCTGTTAATTGTCTCATGTGTGGTGTGGCTTTTGCCAGTTGGTCTTTAGGTCTCCCACATGCTTCATGGAGAGGGGCATGGTCTAGGACTCTGAGGATATAAATTTGAGTGTCCAGAAAAAGAAGCCGTGTTGGTGTGTGGAGTGTAGCAGTTTGGAGAGACCAGAGAGATAGAGGGTGTGGAGTTTGAAGTAGATAGAAGGAGAGAGATGCTTCAGGTCACAGCGGCTTGAAGAAGACTGCTGACTGAATCTGCTGTTGAAGGAGATGTGTATACACCCCCCCAAAAAAAAGAAACAAAAAGAAACAAAACTCAACCCTATACAACCAGTTGTAAAAGGGTCTGCATCCTCTCTCCCCAATTAACCTTCTCTCTCCTACGTAGGGGTGAGAGGTTGGAAAGGAGATTGAGGCCTAAACACCCCAAATAAAGTAGAGTTAAAAGGGGAACACTAATTTGCTGAATGTGGTATTTGAAATATATCTCCAGAGCTGCTTCAGATTCCCTCACGTTGACTTGGTGGTCCAGAGGACGCAGAACTACATGCAAGAGCTCATGGAGAACGCTGTGTTCACATTTGAGCAGTTGCTCTCCGCACATCTCCAAGGAGAGGCTTCCAAAACAGCAGTGGCCATCGAGAAGGTTAAGCTCCATGTCTTAAAGCAATACGATTATGACAGCAGCACCATCCAGAAGAAGATCTTCCAGGAGGCATTGATTCAAATCACACTACCCACTGTGCATAAGGCCCTGGCGTCCACATGCAAACCAGAGCTTCAGAAATATGAGCAGTTCATCTTCACAGATCATACAAATATGATCCACGTTGAGAACGTCTATGAGGAGATCCTGTATCAGATCCTCCTTGACGAAACCTTGAAAGTGATAACGGAGGCAGCTGTCCTGAAGAAACACAACTTATTTGAAGACAACATGGCCGTGCCCAGTGAAAGTGAATCCAGTCTGACAAATCTTAAATCCTCCATGGAGTCAAACCAGGCCACCCCAGCCAGAAGAGCATCTGCCATTCTACGAGGGGCTCCAGACAGTGAGCCCCCAAGTAATGAAGTATTCCAGGAGGCAGAGGATAAGCAGCAGCAGCCTGGGGTGTCTGCTCACTGGCCAGAGGGGAAGGTACTTCCGTCCCTGGGTCCAGTTCTCCTTCGGGCAGAAATGGGCAGCTGAAATGGACAGCTCTTCTGGGAGTCCTTTCACGGCAGAGAATACAGAAGAACCCCCAAGCTCACACCTGTCGGAGGCAGAAGCCAGGGAGACGCTTAAAGATGAGGAACCAATCCGCGAGAGCCCAGAGTCTAGCAGCACTCCGGGATCCTTGAAGGAGCTGAAAGAGCTGTTGACTGTGACAGTGTCTGTAGAGCCTGCCCAAGTGATTGAAAACGAGGCATGCAAGGGGACACCTATTCCCCAAGAAAATGAAAACAAGGATGAAAACAAGATCTACCCAGAAGACATCCATTCAGCTGCCACCCAGTAGGACAACTGCAAAGAAAGTGAAGTCAGCGAGAGGGAGGCCCATCCTACCCCTTTGGAAGTCGAGGCTCCCGGATTGGGGTTGGGGACCATGCTGGAGGGTAGCGGTCCTACCTCTCAATCCACCTCATTGAAGACACCAGCTGTCTAGGCCCCGCAGGGAAGCCATTATGTCTCCAGAAGCCACTGAGAGGGTGCCCCCAGCGATCATGTCCAGCTGTGGTGGTCATCCCTCAAGAAGATGCCGTGTCAAATTCTAATCCCATCTGTCCTGTGAAGAGCAATGAGATGCCCCAGGTTTCCGAGGCTCAGGAAGTGCTGGGAGGGGATGATAGCCCAGCCCCTGATATGGGTACAGAGCAAGTCACTGCTATCCGTGTGCATGAGTGCCGGTGGGTGGTAGAGGATGCCCCAAACCCTGACATCCTAGCTGTGCAGGATTGTGATGCGGGCTTTTCAGAGCAGACCTCAGAGGAGTGATAGAAACAACCTGTCAGTCGTTTTTCTTTTAAAACTGTCAGTCAACGGGTTTTAGTTATGGGTATCCATAGGGGATTGCATGGGGCTTGCTGTAAAAATTATAAAATGTTTCCTTAATTTGAATGCTAAAGCCAGAAAAGAATGTATACAGGGTGTGAGCCCTGAGGCAGACTTTGGGAGGCTGAATGATCACTTCAGTATTTTAATAGAAATGGAAAGAGAACTGGAGCATTGAGGTGAAAAGCAGTTAAAGGGGCTCTAGAGAGGGGGCAGTATGCCAGCAGAGACCGAAAGAGCAGGAAATGGCACCTCTATATTCTAGTCACTGAAATGTCGTACAAATTTTGTACTGCACTATAGCCACTTTTAGTGAGAGCACCAAGGACTCTAGCCTTCCCACCTGCTCCATCAGCTACAGTGGCATTTGTCCATAGTCAGGCCACAAGAAAGAGGAAGTCACGGACCAGGCACTCCTCCCTGTGCCATGCCCAGAGCCAACCATGGCTGGTAGATCTCAGGCGTTGCAGAGCAGAAATCCAAGATGGAAGGTCTGTGGAACTATCTAGGCCTGTTCCTAATCCTGCTACCAGTTCCTTGTTGGTTAATTTTATTGATTTGTATTACCTAATCACCTTTTAAGGAAATTCAGATGGGGCAAGTGATTTCACAGGCATAAATTAGCCCTAGTCTATGCAAACTGCTTGGCTAAATTTTCTTGATCAAAACCTACCAATTACACAGACATTGTTTGGACAGTGGCTGCACGCTCTGTTAGTCACAGTAATAAATAAAAGATCAGGTGCTTTGTTTCATATACATTAAAAGGCTCATGAGAATTTAGTCTAGAAGAATATTTTTTTCCTGTTTTTAAGTTTTAAACCATGACAGCTTTCACTCTTTCCGTTCACACAGTACTGGTTTATTCTCAGAATGAATGCATGATTAAAGAAAGGAACGGATGAAACCATTCAAGTTTTTGTCATTACCAAAGTCATTACTAAAGACTTCCCCCAAAGCAGAAATTGTTTGATCATTCGGCAAATTGTTTTCTTAGGTACCCTTTCTGATACCAATCCTGGGGATACCATGATGAAAAGATGTTCCTTCTTTCTGAAGGAAACAGAAAGAAATTTACCCCTAAAATAGACTGCAACCTGTAACTGTTAGGATGAGAGATGAATGTACTCAATTGCAATACAATGTATCTCATCGTGTTTCAGAAAAAAAGGAGGGGGGGGGGACACTACATGAGCTTTCACAGGACTCGCATATCAGATATTCTGCCTATCAGATATTTACGTGATGATTTATAAAATAGGAAACTTACAGTTATAAAGCAACAGTAAAAAGATTTTATGGTTGGGGTCACCAAAACAGGAGGAACTCTATTAAAGAGCTGTAACATTAGGAAAGTTGAGAAACACTTATCTTAAGAGTTTGGAATAGATTAGAGAAAGGGAAAGCAATGGTAGGAAGGACAGGAAGAAGACAGGAGCTTCATAATGAGACCAACAAAGCTAAAAATCTGAGCCCAGGGGCTCCTGCAGAGACTGATGCACCAACCAAGGACCATGCATGGAGAGGACCTCCTCAGATGTAGCCGATTGTCAGCTCAGTCTCCATATGTTTTCCAGAGTAACGGGAGCAGGGGCTGCCCCTGTCATCATGAACTCGGTTGCCTGCTCCTTGATCACTTGCCCCTGGTGATGTGGCCTTGCCAGACCACAGAGGGAGAGGAACCAGGCAGTATGGATGCGACTTGATAAACTAGGGGTAGATGGCAGGGAAGAGAATGCTCCCCTTTAAGTATACCACTGGAAAGGGATAGGGGGTTAAGAGGAAGGGAAGGTGGGACTGGGAGGAGTTGAGGGAGGGAGTTGCAATCAGGATATACAATGAATAAATTATAAAAAAAGAAAAGAAAAAGAAAAAACACAGAAGGTTAAAATGGAAATAATGATTTATGAAAAAGTCACAATGAATCATGCTATTTTCTACTTAAAATACCTATAAGACATTTAAACCAGTTTAAAACATACATATAAAATTTAAATGAAACTTCCCTATCTGTGCTGAGGACACTTCCTGAAAGAGACTTAGACAACTTAATAAGACCCCCAACATCAGGCATGAGAGGCCCTCTTTTGGATTTTTGGTCAGGGATTTGCAAGATACTCCCAAAACATAAATCAGCTATTGCTGTTGCGTTTGGTTCTTCCATCAGTGATTGAAGTTAATTTTCTATTGGTGAAGGCACCATGTACTTCATACACATGACCCAGAGGACTTGAGCTGCACCTGACCTGAGTGCCCCTTTCTGAGGACTAGGTTTCATGGTACCAGAAGGTAGTGCTATGCAAGCTTTCAAAAGAGGGGAACAACTAATACATCTGCCCAGCTATGATGCCAATGAAAGAGAACAATGACCAGCATGGCATGATAACTATAAGGGTACAATAATGGCAGGCATACCTTGACAGTAGCCAACAGCTGTCAAATTGAACTTACGACCCACTCAACAAGAGGAAAACCATGCTTATGGAGGTTGTAAGGAATGTGTTCTGATAGCCAAGAACAGTAGAAGTCTTATGGTCTAAATTTATTCAGGCCCAGGTCTACACAAATCCATTACTGAATGGCCCTGCTTCTGTTCTCACTCTTCAGATGGAGAAACCGAGTCACCAAGGAGACCATATGACTTGAAAAGGGTCAACTAGACAGGACTGGTGAAGTAATGGATCTTAGATAGGAACCTACAACTAACTGCTGATTTAGAACTGGTATAACCCTTAACTACATTCTAAATATTTGTCCTTATAATCATAGATTATAAGTAGTTCTCACCCTTCATTGAGGAAATTTCTTTGCAACAGAGACCATTTAAGAAAATGACAACTGATCAAACAGAGTTGTTGAGCCCAACTGATAAACCACAATATAACTCTTGTTTTGTTTTGAGACAGCATTTCTCTATATTGCCTTGACTATGCTGGACTTGTTTTGTAGAGCAGGCTGGCCTTTAACTCAAAGACAGTGGTCTGTCTCTACCTCCTAGAGTGCTGGGATTACAGGAGTGTGCCACCACACTTGGCTACAATACAACCCTTAGAACAGAAAAACTTTCATGATATTGTGTCAGGAATTAAAGAAAAAAAATTGGATAAGTCCCTCAGCCCTGTTTTCTAAGTTCTTTGTAAAACATGAAATAACCTTTCCTCCCCATTTCAGAAATGCATACACATATACCACGTATGAGAAGAATAAGATCGAGATGGAAGAGATTATATAAATGAGCCTTTGATAGCACTACAGGTTTTCCTTGTGAATTAATTAAAAAGTGATCATTTCTCAAGATAGCTGATTGCTCTCTAGAAAAGTTTCTCAAGTATTTAACTCTAGTATAACTTCAGAATTATATCCTGACCCTGGATGTATAGAGTGGACAACCATATATGAAACTCCTGATTAAAATATAACAAGAGTTTCTAAAATAATTTTTCTACTATTTTAAAATTTTTTCCTTTTCATTTCTTCCCTCCCCACCTCTTTTTCTTTTTTCTAGAGATAGGGATTGTAATCTATTAGTTTTTCTGATAGTTACTTGACTAGTGTTAATATACCAATACTTACAAATAGCTGTTGTTTTTTTTTTTTGTTTCTTTTTTTTTTTTTTTTTACAATCAATTGGGTATGCTCTAAAGAAGCCCAAAAAGTAGTGGAGAAAAAAGTAGAAGTTGATCATAAAGAAAGTTATTAAAGCAAGATATAAAAAAATGTAACCTATAACCAATGATAACATAGGCATCAATTTATGGTAAATATGTGTCTTGTTCTATTTAGGTTGCAATAACATAATACTTTATAATAAATGCTTTCCAGGTAACAACATTTATTTCATAGTAATAAAGTCTCACAGATCCCAAAATAAATATATTTAGAAATTTTGTGCACAGTAAGGAGCTAATTCATTATATAATTGCCTGATTATAGGCAGTGATTTGATAGATGATAAGGACCTAATTACATATAGTTGCCTTATTGCTGTGTTCTTATATGACACTTAAAAGTAAGGGAGCTCCTTGGGATCCTTTTATAAAGCTACCAATTCCAATCATGAGACCTTGGCCCTCATGAGCTAAATACTTTCAAAAGACATCTACTACTATACAAAGGTTGTTGAATTTCAGTATGTACATATCTGGGCACAGGTGTCTTTTCTGAGACTGATACTTCAACCAAGGACCATGCATAGAGATAACCTAGAACACCTGCACAGATGTTGCCCAAGGTAGCTCAATATCCAAGTGGGTTCCCTAGTAATGGAAAGAGGGATAGTCTCTGACATGAACTCAATAGCTGGCTTTTTGACCATTTCCCCCTGATGGAGAAGCAGGCATACCAAGACACAGAGGAAGACAATGTATCCAGTCCTGATGAGTCCTGATAGGCTAGGGTCTGATGGAAGGGGAAGACAACCTCTCCTACCAGTGAAATTGAGGAGGGGCATGGGAGGAGAAAAGAGAGGGAGGGTGGGATTGGGAAGGGAGATGGGAGGGGCTACAGCTGGGATACAAAGTGAATAAACTATAATTTATAAAAAAATAATAAATAGATTTGCGGAGGCGGGGCAAGATGGCAGCGCCTGGAGGACTCTCATTCTGAGGAGCAGCACAGCAGGATTGGCACAGTGACCAGCAATCAGAACTCGCGGCCATAAAACACAAGTGATTGTGTTTCACAGGTGAGAGGATACCCCACGGTGGGGGATTCAATCAGCTTTAACTCACCCGGCTAAACCACTGAAGAGATCCCGGTTCCGCCAGGCGCCTGGTCACCAGCCCAGAGCTACACGCCAGCGTGATCTGGTCACGGTCCCAGACTGAACTGTGGGCCCACAACACCATAGACAGGAATTACCAGTCGAGAGATAAGCCCACGGAGCAGGAAACAATTGGGACCGACCTCAGGTTACCCAGACATCCCCTGAAAAAGACTCGGGTTCCATGGGTGCCCCAAGAGCCAGCCTGGAGCCAGAGCTGGGACCCAGGCACCTGCATGGAGCCCTGCCTGCGCGCCTGATTTGCCGCCTCAGATAGAACTGTGGGCACCAGGGCACCAGGCACCAAAGACTGCATTTCACTGGCAGGTGCAAACCCACAGGGAGGGAAACGGCTCTGATCTCAGAGCACTCAGAAAATTACCCAGTTTAGGGAGCCGCCAAGGCTCCGAATGGCCAGAAAGGCGGAGCCACAAGCGGGCATCTGTGCCTGTGGGTTCTACTCGCTACCCCACACAGAACAGCGGTCCCCAAAGCAAAGACTGCATGTCTCTGGCAGGAGGAAACCCCCAACGGAGGGGGTCATCAGCTCTAACGCTTAAGCTACCCAGCACCAAAACACTTCCTGGAATCACGCAGACTCTAGTGCAGGCAGGAGCGCTGTGCTCTGCCACCATTATTGAGTTCCCCTAGGGCACTGGGACATACAGCTGCATCCTCAGACCTACAAGAGCCAGAGAGCCATTACAACAGCCCTCAGATACTGTGCCAAGGATCAACCAGTTATCCCTAGCTAGACTGTCAAAACTGTGGGAATCCCTGGTCCTTCAAGAGGGCTGCACCAGAGCAGTGCCTGCAGCCCCCATCCCAGACAGAGACACACAGCTTCTGGTCCAGAGTGAGGCACCCAGCCTCCAGATCAGAGCAGTGCCCCCAGGCGCCAACTCAACCTAGGTGCCAGAGCAGAGCAATCAGCCTCTGGCCCCAAGACTTGCTGAGTGCACCTCTCACTTTCCCGGACAGAACTGTGCACCCCAGGATAACAGACTGAGTTTCCCTGTTGGGAGAAAACCTCACAGCTAGGGAATCAGCAGGTTCTTCAAGAGGACTGTACATGGAAGTTTAGTGAGCAGCAACACACTAAATTTATAACAAGAAACCCAGCAGTGGGGCAGCTGTCTTGAGAAATTCTATGGGTAAGAGGAGATCCCCCCTGCCTAACATAGAGCACAGCTACTACTCAGGGCTATAAACCTGAGGAGAGCAGTGGCAGGTCCTGAGAAACAATGGCCATACAGTGACCATAACCAAAAAGCAGAGAAGGACTCCTTCAGGAAAAATCATCTTCCGGCCAAGGGGATACTCCCTACCTCAGGACTCCAGGAAGCACAGAAACTAACAGCCAACACCTAAACCAGCCCAATGGGTAGAGGTCAGTGTTAAAGCTCAACCAACAAAAGACAAAGTAATATGGCATCTCCAGAACCCAGCCACCCAGGGGCGAACAGCCCTGAACAACGCAGCATAATAGAAAATCAAGAAGAGGACCTTACATCTATGTTGATGAAGAGGATAATAGAGGAAACAAATAAAATACGTAAAGAATTAGAGGAAGATAAAACCAAACAGATCATGGCTATCCGTAAAGAAATGGAGGAAGATAACGACAAGCAGATTAGGGCCATCCATGAAGAAATACAGGAAGATGCAGCCAAACAGCTTGTGGCCTTCAGAGAAGAAATAATAATCAAAACAGTAAGTATACAGAACAACAAAAAAAAAAATACTAAAAGCTTCAAGGGAAAAAGGCCAAGTAACATATAATGACAAACCCATTAGAATCACACCTGACTTTTCAACAGAAACTATGAAAGCCAGAATGGCCTGGACAGATATCATGCAGACCCTAAGAGAACACAGATGTCAACCCAGGCTACTATACCCTGCAAAACTCTCAGTCCTCATAGACGGAGAAAACAAGATATTCAATGACAAAAAAAAAAATTCAACAATACCTACACACAAATACAGCATTACAGAGACACTGGAAGGGAAAATACAACCCAAGAAAATTAGTTTCTGTCAAGAAAACACAGGAAATAATTAACTTTACTACACTAAAACAAAAAGCAATCAAGCACACAACCTTATGAATACAGCCAACATCAAAATCAAAGGATCTAACAGCCACTGGTCATTAATTTCTCTCAACATCATTGGACTCAACTCTCCAGTAAATAGACACAGATTAACAGAATTGATACGTAAACAAAACCCAGCAATCTGTTGCATACAAGAAACACACCTAAGACACAAAGATAGACATTACCTGAGGGTAAAAGGTTGGAAGACGACTTTCCAAGCAAATGGACCCAAGAAACAAGCAGGAGTAGCCATTCTAATATCTGATAAAATAGACTTTCAACCAAAATTAAT
>NW_026585687.1:5068363-5076478 GCF_907164565.1 Psammomys obesus
CTGAGGGGGGAGCAGCCTTACCAGGCCACAGTAGAGGACAATGCAGCCACTTTTGATGAGAACTGATAGACTAAGATCAGAAAGGAGAGGAGAACCTCCCCTATCAGTGGACTTGGGGAGTGGCATGCATGCAGAAAGGGGAGGGAGAGTGGGTTCTGGAAGGGAGGAGGGAGGGGCTTATGGGGGGATACAAAATGAATAAAGTGTAATTAATAAAAAATTTAAAAAAAAGAAAAAATAATAATAGAAAAAAAGAAAAAATAATAAATAAAAATAAAAAAGACTAGAATAAAATTCTGAAAGATTGAAAGAATAGACTGTGTTAACTTTAGTCAAAGGATAGTAAGTAGGGTTTAGGTACAGATAACTGGTTGGTAGCCCCTTGGATATTAGACATATAAGGTAGGGTAAACCTACTAAAATCTGTACACCTAAGGAAGCTAATCAAGAAGGAGGACTCTGGCTAAGATGCTCAATCCCCATTCAGAAAGGCAAAGAGGATGGACATCGGAGAAGGGAGAAAACAGGGAACAGTACAGAAGCCTACCACAGAGAGCCTCTGAAAGGTTCTACCCTGCAGGGTATAGAGGCAGATGCTGGGACTCATAGCCAAGTTTTGGCAGAGTGCAGGAATTCTATGAAAGAAGTGGGAGATAGTAAGACCTGGAGAGGACAGTAGCTCCAAAAGGACAGCAACAGATCTAAAAAGTCTGGGCAAAGGGGTCTTTTCTGAGACTGATACTCCAGCCAAGGATCACTCATGGAGATGGCCTGGAACCCTTGCACAGAGGTAGCCCATGGCATTTCAGTGTCTAAATGGGTTCCACAGTAATGGGGACAGGGACTGTTTCTGACAAGAACTAATTGGCCTGCTCTTTGATCACCTCCCCCTGAGGGGGGAGCAGCCTTACCAGGCCACAGAGGAAGACAATGCAGCCACTTTTTAATGAGATCTGATAGACTAGAATCAGAGGGAAGGAGAGGAGGACCTCTCTTTTCAGTGGGCTGGGGGACAGATGGGCACTGGTGTGGAAGGGGGGATGGGATTGGAAAGGGAGAATGGAGGGGGCTATAGGGGGGATACAAAGTGAATAAACTGTAATTAATAAAAATAAATTAAATAAAGGATAGTAAAGTTCTGTAATTGGTTCTTCAACTACTCCCCCAAAAGAAGACATTGGTTTAGTTTGTGTAAAATACAATAATCTAGAAATAAATTGTCCCTGCAATGTTCATGATATTGTGGCTGTATTGAATATTTCACAGATGCTAGGAGATCACAACACTCCAACTTAAATTAGTATTGCAAGAGAGAAGTCTATTGAGTAACTCTCTATTTGGTTGTACCTTTATAATTCCACTAATGACAATGTGAACATTTAATATATCATTTTTGTTTTATAATTCTTTGAAGAAGCACGCAGAAGAAACACACATGGAGATCTATAGTAAGCAGAGTACATTGTTGATCTCAATTACCTTTCATGAAAACGTATGAAGCACATTTTGTCGTTATTGGAACCAAGACATTCTTGTGTTTTTTGCTTTTCAAAGCTTAATTTCTCTAATCTAAGATGTGCTGTATTCAGCCAACCTCTAAAAACTTTCTTCCTAAGGAAAATGAATAAGGTATAATGTCAGTCAGGGATATTAGAGGAATGAGTTGGATAAACAAGCATGTTAACAAACGAATGTGTGTGTGTGTGTGTGTGTGTATAAGGAATTTATTTAATAGGATTACATTGAAATAGAAACAATAAATATCTCAGACCCAAAAGGCTGAGAATCCAATAGTTGCTCAGTCCACAAGACTGGGTGCCTCAACAGTCTGAATTCTGTGCTGAACACCTTGACGGAATGGTGGAAGCCTGAAATTACCATTTCTGTCATGAGCAAAGGATGAAGCAGCAACAGAGTAAATCAACTCAAGAGTAAAAGTCAAGCAAGCAATAGGCAAAGGATATTCTTTCTGCTGTGCGCTCTTTTATCGGGGCTGCTACCAGAAGGTATCACCAAACCAGTGATTGATTGGAATGATTAGAATGATTCTAACTAGTGGCAAGTGTGCATTAAAGATGACCATAACAAATATTATAACTATCAATTTAAAGAAAAGGGGACTAAACTGTGGAGAACTGATGATACAGGATAAAGAAATGAGAGTTAGTCCAGAAAAAAAGTATATCTTTAGTACTGGTTAATCTTCCCAGAAGTGATAGTATTTGTATAATGGATATCATAGAAAAACATGTTGGTGTTAGGGAAGGGATTTATTAAATGACATTCCATGTTTGCTTATCTCTGAAATTCACTCAGAAAGTGGTTGACTTACAGAGTGAACAGGGTCATCTTAAGGTCAAGGACACTTATCTTATGAGTGGATTCTTTCAGAGCCTGTGTAAGGCCCCATGAAGCAGGAGTCATGCCTTTAGCAATGTTAATTATGGTTGGAGTATAGCTTCTTCAAAACATCTATCTGTAAATGTTCCAAGCAGCCAAGGTGTCATGCTGATAGTCTTGCCAGTGACCAGCACAGGAACTGCTGGGCTTATAGCTCTGTGCTCAAGGCATAAAGCATGTCATTTTTCATTCAAGAGGTGAAATGACTACTCTTGATAGTTTTGCTCTTTAGAAGGAAAAATACAGTAAGAACAGAAGAAATGTTAAAAAGAGTTCACAATTAAAATTAGGGTCCTAAAAGCATTTAACAATACCAAAGTTTAAAATTAGAGTCTTAGGGCAGCATGACTGAGGTCCTGGATAAAAGTTTACACAAAGGACCTGCTTAATTGAGACATGTCTGGCCAGCTGCAGGGAGTAATGGGGCTTGCCATATTCCTTCTTGCATTTAAGAGATACCGTTTCCTGGCAACTCACCCAGATGGCCCTTAGATTGTGACCACAGAGTGTGCTAGTTGCTCCTCTTCCTTAGCAACAGCTAATCAGCACATTCCAGGAATTGCTCATGATCAGATGCCCTCCAGATGGCTGGGACAGACCATTTATGGTCTTAGTGCCAAAAGTAGACCCCTACCCAAGACTTGAAGCCCCCTTCCCAGCACATGCTTTGCCCTTTAAAAACCCTGTTCCCTTAGACATAGGGGCCACACTCCTCAGGCTTCAACAGGGAGCTTGGGACCCAGGCTCAAGCTTGAGTCAAATAAACCCTCATGTGTTTTCCAACAGACAGGACTCCTGGTGGTCTTTTGGGGTCTTGTGATCTAGGCACAGCAATACTTACCTTGCAAATAAGCTCTCTTTGGAGAGTTGGGTTAGGTTGATAAGTTTCAACACAGCCACATACCAGGTATGTTTCAAATAATTTATAGTAACTTACAGAATGTAAGTGACACCCACAAATGAAATTACAGTGGCTATTTTTACCTATACCATATAAAACTATTTTCAGTGTGTGAGTGTATTATCATTTAATCCACATAGGAGTTCTAGGAGATACAAGTTATGTCACTATTCCATTTTTATAAGATAAAAACTTAAGGTTACAAAATACTTTTATGCTAAAAATATTGAGAATTTCTTGTGTTCTAGAAAATCTTTCAATATTTTACATGTTGTAACTAATTTATTCTTACAAAAAACTTATAAATAGCAGGCTAAATCTCTGTTTTACAACTAAAGAAATTGTCGTTCAAATTTCAGGCAGCCTTGGTGGCCAAAACACTGCTTTTTTGTCCCTCAGTCTCAGGCAATAACATTATCCCAGCCTGTCCTACACTAAATTATATATCAGGTAGGAAGAACTGTACTAAAATGGGATAGATTGGTCTTTCAGCCTACCTGACTGTAAGATGGAGTGTAGAGCAGCCCTGAGATTATGCAGATCAGGTAAACTCTGAGACTGATATTATCCAATTGAGCAGGACACTGAAGCAGATTATTTCTTGAGGCCATAACATTTATTACATGTGGGAAAATGATTCGGACCACCTAGAAAAGCAAAAACAAACAAACAAACAAAACAAAACAAAACAAAACAAAAAACAAAAACAAAATACCCCCAAGATTTCTATTTTAAGTCTCTTGAGGGGAAGGAAAGCATCTTTCACTATGGGGAAATGAAGAAGCAATCTAGGTACTGTATGACTTAGAGGATATAGGGAGGTGTAGGGGAAAAGCACTTTTTAGTTAAGGTGTTCTCCTAATAAGAACTGGGTAATGGTCAAGGCCTATGATACCTGGAGTCTGTAAATTCTTATTCTTGCCACTCTATTTGAATCCAGACACCTAGGGAGTCTGTTTACAAACTCAGAAAGATAATTTCTATCTGTCTGTAGCATCAGGTGTCTCATAATCAACCCTGAGGCCCTGAAATAGAGAGCACTGCTGTTTCTGATCTGTAATTCGAACGTTTCTTTTGTAAAGTCCCTGTACCCCTACCTGTAGGGAGCCCACTACATATTTACATACATATTTTCAATCGTGTGCTTGCTAGTATCTTTAACACCTGTGAAGGAATTGTTGGTCTGATTGGCTTGTAGCTCAAACCTAGCAGAGGCCAAGGGTCTAATTCTACTAATATTACTCTTGTCTCTGACAGTATAGTATGGTTTAAGTCACCATGGCATAGGACAGGAAAGTAAGCTTAAGACTTTGCCTTGGGTCATTATGATGGGCTACTGAAAGCCATCACTATTATTCAAAGCCATCCCAGTACTATTACCCATAGGCCTGTGTGTGGACAGAGACTCTGGAACAGGTGCAGTGTCAGGGGTAGATACCCTGTCTCAAACTATTGTGCTTCTTTTCCAGCTGATGTCACTTGTAGTTGGTTGCAGAAGTCTTGGACAATAACTTCAACAGGAAACAGCAGCATGGAGATTTGTTGGTGCTTCCCAGGTGCTATGGTTGTCTTGGTAGTACAGGAGTCCTGGGACTAGGACCAAAAGATCAAGATTAACACATAAAAGAAGCCAATTGACAAAGACTGGAAACCCTTCCTTTCCTCAGCATATGAATAACAGAGGAAAAGCCTACAGGTAAAATGTAAATGTCCTATAAAATGTCATGAGGTCTATTGCCTACTGTTGTTGAGTTTATGTTTTTCTCTCAGCACACTACTCACTCTCCATCATATGCTTTCGTTTCATAATTAAACTGTCTCTATTCCTGTTTCTATGCCTGAGTTCTGGTACAATTCTTTAACAACAGACACATGAACCTTGCATTTTTAACAGGTGACCCTGGAACAGGTGATCTCCAAACTCAAATCCATCCATGTCTATAATATTATCGGGTAAAGTTTGGGGACATAAGTATAGCATGGGAGTTTGGGACTATTGTTCTTACTCTGCTAAAAAACCTGTAGTACCTGGATAAAGGTAAGTGACTTTGTGCAAGGCATTTTAGTCTACTACAGCCTCAGGAAAAGCTTTGTGGGGACACGTTGTGCTTCTAGGTACATTTTAACTGATGGATATTAGATTGTAAATTACGCAAAGAAACCATTTGGCTATTTGATTATATTTACCTTTTTGTTCTATGATTTCTAAATGACTTTTCTTTAAATAATAGTTGTCCAGCCTGCTCTACAAAGTGAGTCCAAAAAATCCAAGACTACACAGAATAACCCTGTCTTGGAAATAAAATAAACCTAAGTAATAGTTGTCAATTGTCAGCACTTCTAGGCAGTGTAAATACACAACTTTCACTGACCTCAAAGGAGATAAGACATAGTTTATTTTGAAGCTAAATCTAAGTTACTATGGCCTGGGAACACAGGTTCAAGTTACCTCAGGTCCACGTTCCTATTTTGTTAACAGTTTTGGTGAAGTTTCTGTAGTTACAGAGCAAAACAAAGCATAAATCTGGGCACTTTTAAAATATAGTAGTAGAGATATCAGGTAGGCATGTTATACCAAAGTGAAGGAATTTCAGATAGAGGAAGGATTCAGATACTATTTGATGGCATTTTTAGCCTTTTGGTTGATGGAAACTATGGTTTTGTTAAGTTAATGCATTACAAAAGGTTTTATCTGTTAGATACAAGGATGTTAGGTCAGACAGAGAAGTGCACAAAGTAATGCCTAGATATTTACAGTTAGGATCTAGAAGTATAGCATTCAAACTACTCCACAGTCACAGAAGTAATCAAACTTGGAAGAAGATTTAATGGAAGGTGTGTGGGTTTTTTTCCAGAAATGTTTACACACATCCTCAGTGAGTAAAACAAGCAGATGGAGAAAAAAAAGAATTTATTTTCATATAGCTTATTAATATATGCAAAATCTGTCACTACAAAACAGTGATTACTTTGCTTATAATTAAATCATATTACTCAGAATGTGAGCCTTAGCCTCACATGATGAAACTACCCAAGACTGCTGTCATGTAACCTTTATAGTTTTACATTTTTTCCAACAAAGTATCAGTGTGCCTATTATCTCATAGTTACCTCATAATCCAGAATATCAGCTTCTAAATATTTGATACCTTGAAAGTTAGAACAGTTATATTTGGGTTTTCTTTTTTTAAATTTTATTTTTCTTATTAGTTACATTTTGTTAACTCTGTGTCCCAGCTGTATCCCACTCCCTCCCTCCCCAACCCCACACTCCCTCCCTGGTCTCCTCCCTGCCCCTTTCCAAGTCCACTGATAGGGGAGGACCCCCTCCCCTTTCATTTGACCCTGTTTTATCAGGTATCTTCAGGGCTGGCTGCCAAGTCCTCCTCTGTGGCCTAATAGGATTGCTCCTCCCCTGGGGGGGTGGGGAGGTCAAAGAGCCTGCCCTTGAGATCCTGTTAGAAATAGTCCTTGTTCCCCTTACTTTGGGAAACTACTTGGTTACTGAGCTACCACGGGCCACATCTGAGCAGAAGTTCTAGGTTATATCCATAGATGGTCCTTGGTTGAGTGTCACTCTCAGAAAAGACCCTGTGCCTGGATATATTTGGTCCTTGTAGAGTTCCTATCCTTTCCATATCATACTAACTCCCCTTCTTTCATATGATTCCCTGCACTCTGCTGAGGGTTTAGTTATGAGTCTTAGTGTCTGCTTTGAAACACTGCTAGGTAGAGTCTTTCAGATGCCTTCTGCGGTAGACTCCTGTCATACGTTCAATGCACATCCCATTTCTCTTTCTAAATGAGGACTGATCATCTTTGCCTGTGTCTGCTTTCTTGATTATCTTCTTTAGGTGTGTAGATTTCATTATGTTTATCATATCTTGTAGGTTTATATAAGCGAGTATATACCATGTTTGTCTTTCTCCTTCTGGGATACTTCACTCAGAATGATCTTTTCTAGATCCCACCATTTGCCTGCAAATTTCATGATTTCCTCTTTTTTGATTGCTGAGTGGTATTCCATTGTGGAACAGCTTAGAACTCATTGGCACAGGAGACAACTTCCTGAACAGAACACCAACAGCACAGGCTCTAAGAGAAACAATCAATAAATGGGACTTCATGAAACTGAAAAGCTTCTGTAAAGCAAAAGACACCGTCATCAAAACAAAACGACTGCCTACAGATTGGGAAAGAATCTTCACCAACCCTTTATCTGACAGAGGGCTAATATCCAGTATATATAAAGAACTAAAGAAGCTGAAAAGCAACAAACCAAGTAATCCAATTAAAAAATGGGGAGTGGAGCTAAACAGAGAATTTTCGATAGAGGAACATCTAATGGCAGAGAAACACTTAAAGAAATGCTCAACCTCAGGGAAATGCAAATGAAAATGACCCTGAGATTTCACCTTACACCCATCAGAATGGCCAAGATCAAAAACTCAAGTGACAACACATGCTGGCGAGGTTGTGGAGAAAGGGGAACCCTCCTCCATTGCTGGTGGGAATGTAAACTGGTACAACCACTTTGGAAGTCAATCTGGTGCTTTCTAAGACAATTAGGAGTAGTGCAACCTCAAGACCCAGCTATACCACTCCTAGGTATATACCCAAAATTAGCTCAAGTACACAACAAGAACATTTGTTCAACCATGTTTGTAGTGGCTTTATTTGTAATAGCCAGAACCTGGAAACAACCCAGATGTCCATCAACAGAGGAATGGATATATTTGGGTTTTCTAGAGCAACAGATAAGTAGAATGTGTGTGTGTGTGTGTGTGTGTGTGTGTGTGTGTGTGTGTGTGTGT
>NW_026585687.1:5076488-5196072 GCF_907164565.1 Psammomys obesus
GTGTGTGTGTGTGTGTGTGTGTGTGTGTGTGTGTGTGTGTGTGTGTGAGTGTGTGTGTGACAAATGAAATTTATTAGATTGGCTTACACAGTGTTGGCTATGACTACACACTGGAAAGGTTGCTCAATCCAAAAGCCTAAATGCTTCAGAACCATTCTGGACCCCAAATCCTGGAAGACTCCAAAGAGTCACAGTTCTTCAGTCTACACTAGAAGGCATAAGAAGCTGAGTTTCAATATCAGCAAAGGATGGTTGCAACAAGAACAGAGAAGATCCACTCATTAGTGAGGAATGTAGTGAGCAAGCCATGCAGTGCAGCTATTCATTGGACTTCTACAGATCTGGGCTGACACTGGAAGTTACAGTCCACTTTGTCTTCCTTCCAGGAAATACTGTCATTTATCTACTGGGAGGCATGTCTCTTAGTTATTTTAAGTTCCAATTAAGTTGACAATCAAGGTTAATCCTCATACAAGTTTTGGTTGCTTTTCTCAATGTTTTGTGATTACCTTTAAGTAATTTTTTAAGTTATTGACTATAAATTTTTCTATTGTTTTCTATACTCAACCCATTAATTATATTGGATGATTGATCTATCATTAACAGATTCATAGAAACTGAATATAGGCTGTGAATTAGACACTTTCTGTCTTGTACTGCAAATACTGTTCTGTTTATTTACACTTTTGGGTGTTGATAACATTTCTAATGCAAGAATAATATTTCAAATTTTGTTTTTGAATGATATGCACTGGATAAAATGTTATATTTTGATTCATATATACATACTATGATGATAAATATCAGGTTCATTATTCTAGTTGCTATATTTGGTTTTGTGGGGGGTTTTTTGTTTGTTTGTTTTTTGTTAGTTGGTATAAGCTAGAGTTATCTGAGAAGAGAGAACCACAACTAAGAAAATGCTGCATAGGCGTGCCTACAGCTCAATCTCCTAAAAGCATTTGCTTAATTAGTGAGTAATGTTGGAAGGCTCAGCCCACTCACTCTGGGTGATTCCACCCATGGGCAGGTGGTCCTGAGTGGTCCATAGCTGTGCAAGCCATGGGGCATGAGCCAGTAAGCAGTATTCCTCCCTTGCTTCAGCATCCATTCCTATCTTCAGGTTCCTGCCCATTTTGAGTTCCTGCCCTGACTTCCTTCAATGATGAAC
This sequence comes from Psammomys obesus, assembly GCF_907164565.1. Lineage (NCBI taxonomy): Eukaryota > Metazoa > Chordata > Mammalia > Rodentia > Muridae > Psammomys > Psammomys obesus. The sequence goes on from NW_026585687.1 coordinate 5,077,660, forward strand.
ATTGATTTGGAAGTATAAGCCAAATAAACCTTTTCCTCATTAAGTTTCTTTTGGTATGGTATCTTACCACAGCAATAGAAACCCTAAGACAGTAATAAACATATCTTCTTCACTTATACCTATCATATCTTTGAGGTAAGAACTTTTCAACCTAAACTTAAAATTTTCCCTTACATACTTTTAGTTTTTAGTCAAACTTAAAAAATCTTTATGGCATTTTGTGCTGATTGTGTTTTTTAAATATTAAAATGTTTGATAAGCTATAATGTATATTGGTGTAAAGTAAAAATATAGCTCCAACTATACATACTTCCAACCCACATGACTAGTCAACTGTCCGAACACATTTCACTAGTCTATATTTTGCCAATAGTTTTAATTCTTAGTACTCACATATATAACCTACTTAAATCACTATAAACATAAATATAGATCTAGATACCTCAATCCATTATGTCATTTATTTTTATTTATCTATTTATTCCTATTTTTTGTTCCAATCTATTTATATCCAATTGATGTTCTCTTATGGAGTCTCTCAAGTTTTGTGTGTGTTTTGATCATATACATATATTTGAATATGTATATATATGCATAATTTATAGCCAGTATATCATAACTGTGATTAGTCTTCCATTGTATTTTCTTTCTACTATTTTAAACAGGAAGTGCATTGATTTGTATATTGTATAACAGCTTTCTGAGTTCTTTCATTATTCATATTGATCTTATAGCAATTTTGCTGTTACTATTTATTCATTACTAGATATATACTGTTATCACTTGAAAATAATAATTTTAATATTTCTCTGATAGTTCTTTTTTAAGACAGAGTATATATGAGCACCTTAGTTGCTGATTAATTACACAGACTGTTTGTTTTATAGGGTAGAGCAGTGCAACATTGTATAAAATTTTAAAAGATTATTCAATAGGAAAATAACAAAACACATCAACACATAAAGGGAAAAAAATAGGAGAAATAAATCCTGCAGTAGAGAGAGCAGTCCTACCTAATATGCTGAAGGTTATGTAGAAATGAATCTTCCATTGTGTTTAGAGCAAATTCCAGGACAAATATGTTAGTGTAATTTAGAAAGGAGACACCACCACATAAGGACATTTTTGCATGTTGAATAGACAGCAAGATGTTAGTTACTTTTAATTACTATAGTTGAGCACTCTTATGCAGTAAGAAACTTTAAAAAGTATGTGGAGACACTGAATATATCTATTTGGTTTGGCAAATTTTCAAGGGTATCTATATCTTCCTGGTAAATTTTCTTCATTGGCAATGGTTTATCCCTTCCTATTTGGATCTATTCGTAAAGAATACATGGAAGAATATTTGTAAACTTGTCAGTAGAAAAAAAAAATCTGAAGATGAAAAGTTACAGAAAATTATACAAACTTGGAAAGAATAAAGGTGAAGAATTAATGTATTTTTTAAAGTATATTTTAAGCATTCATGGAAAAAAAGAGAGGTGCCACAGATTGAAAAGGATAAGAAGAAATTGACACAGTTCCCTACTCAAAGGAAGACATGTTCTTTGTTCTGTGATTTGAAGGCATGTTCCTTCTTCTTATAGAGATATGAGGTACTGCTTTTGTTTTAATGAAGGTACATCTAAAAAAGAAATAGAAACTCAACTCTGACCCCAAGAAAGAAAAAAAAAAACCAAGAACATCATTTGTTTTCTCACTTGATGAAAGTAGGAACACAAAAAAAGTAGAATATGAAAGAAAATTAAAATGGTAACTGTTGGGGAGAGAAGAGTCAGCAGTTAAGAGGACTTGCTGTTGTTGTAAGTCTGGTTCCCAACATCCACACTGTGGCTCATAATCATATATAACTCCAGTTCCATGGTATCCAATACACTCTTCTAGCATCTTCAGGTATTTCCTGCGCACGGTGTCCTTTCATAGGGACAGGCAAACACACATAAACAGAAAATAAAATAATAAATAAATATAAAACAAAATGGGTACCTGTCAAGTATGTGGGAAAGAATGGAAAAGGTAACATGGAAATATGAGAAGTAATAGAGATGATTGATGTCCAAATACATTATGCACATTATACATTATACATGTCACAAAACCTACCTTTAGGTGAGTGAATATGTATTTGCAAATGAAAATAATTTGAGTATTCTATACTTAAATAGTATAATATATAATTTATATTTGTCACTGATTAGATGGTATTTTGGATAGGTTTGTTAGCTTGAATGTATTACTAGATTACTTTTAAAAGTGAAGCATACCACAAAGAGACCATAAAGGCAACAGTTAAGGCAGAGCACTATTGGTAACATAGCAACAACCCAGACACAAAACTATCAACCTACAATTTGTCCTATCTATATGATGTACTGGGGTAAAGGTGGTGCAGAATTTGTGCGAGAAGTGGTATAAAGCTAATGCAGAACTTGTGAAAGAGGCAAACCAGCTTGAGACCCATGTCATGAAAAGGAGACCACTGTTGACACTGTATAAAGGGCCAGGACCCCAAGACTGGCTAGCTCAGAGACCTAGGATAGAACCAAACACATATGGCAAAAACAGCCAATAAAATAATTCCTAATGATATTTTTGCATACTCATATATCAAAGTCTAGCCCAATTGTCATCAGAGAGGATTCAACCAGAAAGTGATGGAAGCAGATGCAGAGATCCACAGCCAACATTAGGCAGAAATTGGGGAATCCTGTGGAAGAGAGGAAGGAAAGACTGTAGGAGCCAGAGGGGTCAAAGACACATGAAAATCTACAGAATCAACTAACCTGGGCTCATAGGGGCTCACAGAGACTGAACCTACAACCAACAACCAGGGAGTATAGATGAATCTGAGCTATGTCCTCTGCATATGCATTATGTTTGTGTAGCTTGGTCTTCTTGTGGGACTTCTAACAGTAGAAGCACAACTGTCTCTGACACTTTCACCTGCTTTTCAGATCCTTTCCTTCTACGGGTTGCCTGATTTAGCCTTAATATGAGGGGAGGTGCCTAGTGTTACTACAACTTGATATGCCAGGGCTGGTTGATATCCATGGAAAATCAGCTTTTTCTGAAGAGAAACTGAGGAGGAGTGGATGGGTGGGCAGTGGGAATCTGAGGGAAATTGGCAGAAGAGAAAGAAGGGGAAACTCTTTTCAGGTTGTGATATAGGAGAAAAAATAAAGAGAAAGAAAAGAGACTTTGTCACAAGCATGAAAATTTCTAGGACCTTCATATGACTATGTAAGCTTCTAAATTTCCTGAAAGCTTCAGTGCATTCTTCTTGTGTCAGTCAGTTATTACTGTGTATTAATAGTTGCACTGTACTCTTTTACTCTAAAACTCCTGCACTGACCCTTAGCAGAACATGTTAAAAATCAAAACGGAGTCATTCATGATAAATCTCATGTGCTAAGTTAAATTTAAGACTATCTAAACTTCTGAGAGATCAGAATTGAAAAGATAGCAGTAAGGTGTTTAGAGAGGTAGTTAAACTGGAAGAATACCAATCTAGCATGACAGAAGGACATTACATGATGACGAAATGGATAATTTCTGAAGAACATAATCAGCTTTCTGAAACAAAATATACAACGTTCATTATGGTGGTTCTAGTAGGCAGGTTGGACTTGAACAGAAGTAGAAATTAGTGTTACTGATCAATTTTAAGTACTGGAGTGATGTTGGGGGTTGGTCTGATGCTTGTATGTTGCTGTTAATTACTGGCCCCCAAAAATCTGGTTACTGCCCTATCTTTAAACTGCCTGAGACATTATTCCTGATTGGTTAACTAAAAGGCCTAAAACCTGGACAGGGCAGAATGGAGTAGGTGTGGTTAAAGTTCTTGGACTTTGGCAACAGAGAATCACAAGAAACAGTGAGAGAGACAGGCAGGAAGAGGGGAAGAAGAAAGATGACAGAATGGGTTAGTGTGGAGAAGGAAGCACATCAGCCAGGAGGAAGGACTCCAATAATGGCATGGAAAGTTTCAGATAAAAAAAATACAAGCATTTATAAGATTATGGATGGAAGATTGCCCAAATAGAAATGATCAAGGCAGATGGCACTGGATGGAGGCTGAGAGGTGGATCCCTCAAGGTTATTGAGACAGCATAGGTAGAATATCTGCCTGGCCCAAGGTAAATAAGGCAATTATAAAGTCTAACAGGTGTCTGTGTCTTATTAATTGTGATAGCAAAATAAATAATGCTGGCAAGATAATCATACGGCTAATAATAAACATTTAGCCCAACAACTTTTCCAAGAACAGAGTGGGAAGAAAATTGTATTAAAAGAATCTATGGGGCGTCTACCTCAGTCAAATTCCTAGTATAAAGCACGTTCGGTAGTATAAAGCACGTTAAGATGTTCCTTCTAAGGGGAAAGACAATTTGTTGGATCTGGCCTATCCTGACCAAACCACAAAGACTTGTAATCTCAACTTAAGATACTTTAATTAAGATAATTAAATCAATTTATAATCATCAATTAATTATTAATAAAAATAGTAATTTAATCAATAACAAATGTTGCTATTATTTCCCAAATGAACTCAAGAATAAACAGGCCATGGAGACAGGGCTACATATTATGCATGGGTTTGGTACCAACCAAAGCTAACCTGGGTAATGGGTACTCATTTTTATTTTTTAGAAGGCGAGACTAATCTTGTAACGGTACCCTCACCTGAGCTATCAGTCTCATAACCAGTGTCAGGCTCACTACATCAGACCAGTACCTTTAAGAAAAATGGAAAGCATTCCCAATGTTGGTCAGAGAAACTTTTAAAATTATCTATCTATCTATCTATCTATCTATCTATCTATCTATCTATCTATCTATCTATCTATCATTACAATTTATTCACTTTGTATCTTGGCTACAGTCCCCTCCCTCATCTCCTCCCTGTCCTACCCGATCTCCCACTCCCCCCTTATGTCTCTACCTATTGCACTGATGGGGGAAGGCCTCCTCTTCTACTATCTGACCCTAGCCTATCAGGTCTCCTCTTTCTCTGGATCCTCTTTCTCTGTATCCTAGTTAGGCCCCCTCTCCAGGGGGATGTGATCAAAGCGATGGCCACTGAGTTCAAGTCAGAGACAGTCTCTGCTCTCCTTACTAGGGAACCCACATGGAGACTGAGCTGACTATGGGCTACATCTGGGGGGTCTAGGTCTTCTCCATGCATGGTCCTTGGCTGATTTATCAATCTTTGCAAAACCCCCTGAGCCCAGAGTTTTTGGCTCCATTGGTCTGCTTGTGGAGCTCCTGTCCATTCCAGGTATTTATATATCTCCCTTTTTCCATAAGATTCTCTGCACTCTGACCAAACTTTTGCTATGAGTCTCAGCATCTGCTTCAATACCCTGATGAGTAGAGTCCTACTTCTGTTTCCAGTGAGTAGAGATTAATACAGAGATTCATAAATTATCAACATGTTATGAATAAATGATTGTAAGGTGCTGCACACATCTATATCATCCCTTCTAAGGCTCAAGGAATATCAGGGAACATTTGGTGAAAAGAATGTAAGAGCCAAAGGACGTGGAATAGTGCTATGACATGAACTGCTATCGTTTCTAAGCATGATATGATTGTTATACACAGGATCCCGTACCAGATGTGAGTATATGCATAAGACCTGCACAAGACTGGGGTCATCAACATTCAGTCTTAAGTTCACTCATTCATATATTGGGGAGAGCCTGCAACAAGCTGAGAAGCTACTGACATAGAACAGCTGCTGGGGGAGTAGTATCATTTTTTTTCAGTGTTATAGCCAGCTACTAGTAAACTGTTCAAGATCTAGAAAATGACCTCCTCCATCCATAATGTGTCAGATTGACAGTTAAAACTAACCAACACATATACCTATTCCAAATGATCCTGTGCACATATGCGAGTGTGTGACTATGTACTGAATAAGAAACTTATCAGAAGCTGTATCCCTGCAACAAACTTAACAATCCTTTCCCTAACAGTCATCAACTGCCAATACCTCCTAAGATAGATGTGTGCCATTCTCCTAATCTTGCTGGACTGTTGACTGACCTGATCTTGTGCAGGGCTGGTGCAGACAACCACAGCTGATATGAACTCCTGAGTACCAATGTACTGTCATGTTCACAGACACTATTTTGTTTCAGTACTCCCTCATCCTCAGGTTCCCTGGTTGGGAAAGTTGAAGAAATGAAATGGGACAGGAACCTACCATTAGATATCTTCTGAAAGACTACACCCAATAGGGGATCAAAGAGATGATGAGACTCACAGCCAACCTATGGGCAGAGCAAAGGGAGTCTTAAAGAAGAGTTGGTGGGTAGAAGGACCTGGAGGGAACAGGAGCTCCACAAGGAGAATAACAAAGGCAACAAATCTGCAGAGACTGATGCACCAACCAAGGATCATAAATGGAGAGGACATAGACACCCTGCTCAAATGTAGCCAAGAGGCAGCTCAGTTTTCATGTGTGCTGTCTAGTAAGGGGAGCAGGAGTTATCTCTGTCATGGACTCTGTTACTTGCTCTTTGATCACTTCCTCCTGGGGGTTGGTGGTGGGGCAGCCTTGCCAGGCCACAGAGAAAAAGGATCCAGGCAGTCTTGATGAAACTTGATAGGCTAGGGACAGATGGTAGGGGAGGATCCCTTTTGTGGTCTAGGGTAGGGAAAGGGAGGGAGAGTGGGACTGGGAGGAGAAAAGGGAGGGGGCTACAATCGAGATATAAAGTGAATAAATTATTAAAAATAAAATGACTTATATAATCTTTTTGACCCCTCTTCTGCAATATTCCCTGGGCATTGAAGTGAATATGATACAGATGTTTTGCCTAGATCTGGACATCCAAGAGTTACTTATCCTCAACATTTTTAACAATTATGAGTCTTCCCTACCCGGAACCATCTGCAAAAGTGGTTTTTCTGACCCAGACTTAGAAGAATATCATTATAAAATTTATTAAACAGTTTTACTACATGTCCATTTAGCAAAGCAACAGAAGTTCATCCTGCCTTAGGGTCTGTAACATTCCCAGCCATAGGGTCTTGACCAGGTTTATAGTACTAAGCATGAATGCTCTTTCATGGATCAGATAGTAATCCAATTGGAAAGTAGTTGTTTACTGCCTAATCAGTCATGGCACTATTATGGGAGTGGACACGTCTTTCCTGTTATACTGGTATTGTAACATGAATCTTTTACAGTTAGGCTCTATCATTGATGGCTTTTCTCCCCCAGTAGCCTGTATAGTATCATAACATAGAGAGTATATGATGTTTTCAATATTGGGATCTTATTATCTAGTTTTGGATCTACCAAACAACCCAACAATGTAGGCAGTCTGTGACAAGGTCAGAATCCTTTCAATTCTCCGTTGATAGTACAATGTGTACATCTATGAGACTGATGCTAAGATAAGAAGATAGATTTCTAGACCACAGGCATTTTGAAATTGAGGAAGATCTCAGGATAAGTAAAATGAAACCTTGACATTGTGGGGAAAATTAGTAGCAGCTTAGTCCTATTGACAATATGAACTCTTCTGTATGTCTGTGAAATATTTCCAGTGTTCTTTATCAAATTTCCAGCAAGGCCCTTTTCTACATAGCAGTTTAGTTTATGTATCTTAATCTCACCTGGTTTCACTCATTTTACTTTTTAAAAGTTTTCTTTAAATAAATGGAAGCCCCCTCAATAAAAACATAGATTTTATATACAGTCTTAGAGAGCAGCCATGTATGTGGTCTATGTCCAGTAAAGTCACATTGGTAGTCATGCTATAGCCTTTGGGAGCTTTCATCTTGACATCCTATACCCCAGATTCTAGACTGGAACTTTTATGTTTGTCCTGTTTCATATCTTTCTCTTTCTTTCTTCCTTCCTTTCTTTCTTTCTTTCTTTCTTTCTTTCTTTCTTTCTTTCTTTCTTTCTTTCTTTCTTTCTTTCCTTCCTTCCTTCCTTCCTCCTTTCTTCCTTTTTTCCTTCCTTCCTTCCTTCCTTCCTTTCTTTCTTTCTTTCTTTCTTTCTTTCTTTCTTTCTCTCTCTCTTTCTCTTTCTTTTTCAGTTATATTTAGAATGGTAATGTTAACCTGTGCCATTGTATATTGAAATAATATATATCTTCATTTGGCACCAAACTTTGACATCTGAGTTTCAGTCTCATATGAGACTTTGAATTTGTATTTTTGAGAATTGTAAAAGACATTTGTTGTTAGGAGCTCTTAGAAATGGATTAAGTACATTTTTGTCTTGTGAGATGGACATGAAAATTTGGAGGCCAAGGACAGAACACCATGTAGGTAAAAATTCGGTCTTCCTGGTGGATCAATGGAATCGAATAGAAGACCCTGACATAAATCCACACACTTATGGACACCTGATTTTTGACAAGGATGCCAAAACAATTCAATGGAAAAAAGACAGCATCTTCAACAAAAGGTGCTGGTCCAACTGGATGTCTACATGTAGAAAAATGCAAATAGATCCATAATTATCACCCTGAACTAAACTAAAGTCCAAGTGGATCAAAGACGTCAATATAAAACCAGACACACTAAACCACTTAGAAGAAAAAGTAGGAAGAGCCTTGAACTCATTGGCACAGGAGACAACTATCTGAACAGAACACCAACAGCACAGGTTCTAAGACCATCAATAAATGGGACCTCATGAAACTGAAAAGCTTCTGTAAAGCGAAGGATACTGTCGTCAGAATAAAACGACAGCCTACAGATTGGGAAAGGATCTTCACCAACCCTTTATCTGACAGAGGACTAATATCCAGTTTATATAAAGAACTAAAGAAGTTAAACAGCAAAAAAATCAAGTAATCCAATTAAAAAATGGAGTACAGAGCTAAACAGAGAATTCTCAATAGAGGAATATCTAATGGCAAAGAAACACTTAAAGAAATGCTTAACCTCATTAGCCATCAGGGAAATGCAAATTAAAACGATACTGAGATTTCACCTTACACCCATCAGAATGCCTAAGATAAAAAACTAAAGAGACAACACATGCTGAAGAGGTTGTGGGGAAAGGGGAACCCTCCTCCACTGCTGGTGGGAAGGTAAACTTGTACAAACACTTTGGAAAGCAATCTGGCACTTTCTCAGACAACTAGGAATAGCGCTTCCTCAAGATCCAACTATACCATTCCTAGGCATATACTCAAAAGAGTCTCAAGTACACAATAAGGGCATTTGCTCAACCATGTTTGTGGCAGCTTTATTTGTAATAGCCAGAAGCTGGAAACAGCCCAGATGCCCCTCAGTGGAGGAATGGATGCACAAATTGTGGTACATCTACACAATGGAATATTATTCAGCAATAAAAAAAAAAACAAAACAAGGAAATCATGAAATTTGCAGGTAAATGGTGGGATCTGGAAAAGATCATCCTGAGTGAGCTATCCCAGAAGCAGAAAGATGCACACAGTATATACTCACTCATATAGACATATAATATAGGATAAACCTACTAAATTCTGTACACCTAAAGAAACTAATCAAGAAAGAGGACTCTTGCCAAAATGCTCAATTCCTATCCAGAAAGGCAAAGAGGATGGACATCGGAAAAAGGAGAAAAGAGGGAACAAGTCAGGAGCCTGACACAGAGGACCTCTGAAAAGCTCTGCCTTGCAGACTATCAATGCAGATGCTGAGACTTATGAGCAACCTTTGGGCAGAGTGCAGGGGATCTTATGAAAGAAGTGGGAAACAGTTAGATCTGGAGAGGACAGGAACTCCAGAAGGAGAGCAACAGAACCAACAAATCTGAGCACAGGGGTCTTTCCTGAGACTGATACTTCAACCAAGGACTATGCATGGAGATAACCTAAGACCCATGCACAGATGTAGTCCATGGCAGTTCAATATCCAAGTGGGTTCCATTGTAATAGGAACAGTGACTGTCTCTGAAATGAACTGATTGGCCTGCTCTTTAATTACCTCCCCCTGAGGGGGAAGCAGAATTACCAGGCCACAGAAGAAGACACTGCAGCCACTCCTGAGAAGACCTAATTGACTAGGGTCAGAAGGAAGGAAAAGAAGACCTCTCCTATCAGTGGACTTGGGGAGGGGCATGCATACAGAGGGTGGAGAAAGGGAGGGATTGGGATGGGAGAAGGGAGGGAACCACAGGGGGGATACAATGTGAATAAAGTGTAATTAATAAAGAAAAAATACCTCCCCCCAAAAAATTCAGTCTTCATCTTGGTATTATGGGGAGATAGTGAAAACTTTAAGAGTTGGGGACTAGTGGAAATAAGATGGATCATTGGGAGCATATCTTCTAAGATGACATAGGACCCTAATCTCTCTCTCCCCCTTTCTTTCTATCCAACTTTCCTTCTCTGTACAATAAGATAAATGCATCTCTGCTTTCCTTTAGCAATGCTCCTATTTTGACTGAATATGCTACTATAAGCATAGAGCAATAGGGTCAAATGGCTATAGAAAGAAATCTCTAAATCTATATTCCAGCATGTGTGTGTGTGTGTGTGTGTGTGTGTGTGTGTGTATTGATTATTCCAGATTGGGTTTTTCTGTATGTCCCCAGCTGTCCTGGAACTTGCTCTTTACACCAGAGGTTGGCCTCAAACTCAGAGATTACCCTCTCTGTCTCCCAAGTGCTGGGATTAAAGACCTGTGCCAGTAACCACATGGCTTAACAGATATTTTTTAGTTTTTCACTTCTCTTTTTTCACAGTAATGGAAATTTATCAATGTATGTGCCCTGTGATTAAAGAAACTGAAAAATTATAACAACCAAATTCAGACAGTATTACTGATTGCCAATTCATTTTAGAAAGGGATGTTTTGATTACACACCACACTAGAAAAAAATACTGTGACCAGATGAAATCAACAGACTATGGAGTGAATAGCAGAGCAAGATTGTTATTAATTTTAGCTGTGTGACTGTACATAGAAATAAAAATGTACTTGTTGGTATTTTCTCTTAAGTTGATGCCAATGTACTTCCTTTCTATTCCTAGCTTAAATGCTAATGTATACTGAATGTAGGCCCTACTATGTAGGTATTAGTAACTTTACAGTCTAACATGTGGATGTTGATGATAATAGTAATTGACACAGAAAATCTGTTTTCTTGGGGGATGGAGGCAATGATAAGATATTTCACATGTACATGATAATTGTATCATGTTAGGCATAGGCTTACCTTTATTTTCTTTGGGATTTAAGTGTGGTTTTAAAAGATGTAAATATGAGGTTGGAGGCTCAGTCTGTAAAAATAAATGATTCATAAGTGCAAGAGACTTAGATTAGTCTCCAGACCATACAAAAAAATGGCTTTCTGGGCAGGTAAGGCTAATTGGGGAGCCGTGTCTCAGCAAAGTGGAGTAAAGTAGAAATGTGGAAAACCCTTGAAGAATGACATCCAAGGTTGTCCTCCATCTTTTCCGGGCATGAGTTCTTAGTTTGCACATATGCGTCTACACATACACATGGTGGTAGCTAATCAAGACAACTTGATGGGATTTAGAATCACCATAATCATCTCTGGGCATATTTGTGAGGATATTGTAGACTAGATTGAAGTGGGAACATCTACCCTAAATGTGTGAAGCACCATTTCATAGGCTAGGATTTAAGAGTGATTATAAAAGGAAAAGAATGCACAATATTAATAATCATCATAGATGATTAAAATTAATATAAAGAAAAATATAAATATAAAATATGAAGAAAAATAAAAATAGAGAGTCTGTGGATTTGAAAAAGACCAAAGGAGAACATCAAGGGGAGGAAATTAATTCTCAAAAATTAAAAAAGGCTCCAACTTGTAAAACTGACAATTCATTTCAAAGGAGACTGTGCAAACCATGAATGCTCCAGAAAGACTTACCTGGTTCTGGAAAGCAACAGCCTGGAAAAAATGTTCCCCTAGAGTCAGTACATAAAAGTGGATGCCACCTGCTCTTTGATCACCTCCCACTCAGGGAGTGCAGCCATGCCAGGCCACAAAGGAAAACAATGCAGCCACTCCTGATAAGATCTGACAGACTGGGATCAGAAGAAAGGGGAGGAAGACATGCCCTCTCAGTGGACTGGTTGAAGGAGGGGCAGAGGGAGGAAGGGTGGGTTTGGAAGGGGAGGTGGAAGGGAGTTACAGGTGGGATACAAAGTGAACACACTGTAATCAATAAAAAATATTTTAAATAAAAAGGTGGATGCCACTGTAGTTCAGCATATCCAGGTTCTATCTTGAGCCTTCCCAACATGTTATCACTTCTTGTGGGTATCTAAGAATTGGGGAAAGGGAGGATTCTTGTGAAACATTGCCACATGAATATGATATAGCCATTTTTGGTGGCTTGAATATAGGCTTCTATATTTGAATGTTTGGGTTCTCGTTGGACTGTTTAGGAAGGATTGGGAGGTGTGGTATTGATGAAGTGGGGGTGTGATTTGAGGTTTCAAAAGCCTACACCAGGCCCACTGTCTCTCTGTATAGTATTGTGGATCAGTTGTAAGCTCTCTGCCACTGCTGCAGCACCAGGCCTAGCTGGCTTGATGTCATGCTCCCTACCATGTTTCTCAGGGCCTCATCCTCTGAAACTGAAAGCAAGCCCCCAATTAACTTCTGGTTCTAGGAATTGCTTTAGACGTGGTATCTTTTCACAGCAGTAGAACAGTAACTAAGACCCCATTGCAATCATGAACACACAGCAGCTAGAGATACCCACAGAAAGCTGCTATGTAGATAAAATTCTCTAAGTAGTTTGATTTGACTCAGTCATTAAACATATGAAAATATGCATGAATGTCATTATGCTAAACACAGTATAAAGCCTGGACCTTAACTTCTAAGAATGCTCAAGGGAATCATAGTTACTAAGTATATCAGCTCATCAAAACTTTTGTATGATTCATTAATGTGTTCTGGACTAACACATATTTTTTCAATGCTATAAGTTTAGTGTATCTTCATATGTTAATACTTTGTTATTTTTGACCTTGTTTTCTTTTAAAAGGACACCATGTATATGTTTTATATTTCTTTCTAAATGCTGGATATTTTATAACATTTTGTTCTGACAAAATGGCTCACCTGATCAAGGAATCTGCTGTGGTGTGTGTGTGTGTGTGTGTGTGTGTGTGTCTTTGTTTGTATATACTTATGGAGTAGGTAATTCTAGGGGAAAAACTAGAACCATAGAAATGACTTAAATCCTGTCCTCTTTGTCTCCTTCTATCATTCCACCCACTCTTCCACAAGGCTCCCTGCACTCTGACCAATGTTTGGCTGTGAGGTCTCAGCATCTGTTACCACTGGTTTGTAGGTAGAGACTCTCAGAGTTCGTCCACGCAAAGCTCCTGGCTACAAACATAGCAAAATGTTAATAGTGTCAGGGGTTGGCTCTCTCTCATTGGGTGGTCCAGACATCATATATCTCAGGTTGGGCCAGACATCATATATTCCTTCCATTTCTGTTCTGTTTTGGGTCTAAGTTTCTATGGGTGGTTTGGTGTTCCCCTCCCTCCACTAGGAGTCCTGTCTAGTTAGAAGGTGGCTTCTTCACTTTCTATGACCCTTGCTACTAGAGATCTCAGCTAGAGACACCCCATATCCTCCCAGGAGCCTACCCTGTTGTAGACCAAAAGAGCCAAATAACCTGGGTTTGTGGAGACTGAAGGACCATGTGTAAGGACAATGCATGAACTGGACCTACACACATGTACTGGATAGGTAGCTTGTGGGTTTTCTAATAAAGGTAGAGGGGACTGTCTGTGACATGGACACTGTTGTGAGCTTTTCTATCGCTTTCCTGGGGTGGGACTGCCTTGCCAGGCTACGTGGAAAGAGGCAGTGCTCAATCCTGATGCAACTTGATTGGGGTGGGTTAGTGTTTGAGGGAAAATAGTGTTGTGATGTAAAATAACTAAATTAATAAAAAATAACTTACTTAAGATATAATAGAACAACAAATAGTTTTTAATTTTCATGGGTTTATTCAACCCTTTCAGTCTCACTATATGATTTTCCTGAATTATACACCATTGCTTTATGATGGATCAGGATCAAATTCTACTTTATTTTCAGGAATCTCATTTTCAGCTCTTGGTATAATTTCTTGGGTTTTGAGAAGTCTAACTCCTTTCCTTATTGCTTCCATCAATGCCTTCCTTGTTTTGGTCATTATTAGTAAGAATGTTGGATATGACATTATACTGATATATGTTGGCAATGTTGTGTATTGACTTATTGCTAGCACTCTACGGCCTGAAGTAGATGTTGATTTTATAGAAAATAATGAAGACTATAGAGGGTTAACTTTTGTTGAGGTTACATTTGATAGTTTTGCTTGTGGTGGATGCAAATGTCTTTTGGTATTTGTCACGGGTGATCTCCACTCTGCTTCAGTAAGTTTGCTTAAGTGGCTCAGGAACGTTTTGATACTTGTGATTTTGGGTTTGATGAGGCATATACTGAAAGAAAACAATGTGTTATCCTGGAAGATCTTAGTAATTGGGCACTCGAAGACCCTGATGAATTTGCAACTAGATTTTGTAGTAGTGATCCATCTGCAGATCTTGATCTTGATGGAGATATTGGTGATGATTCTGCAGATTTTGGTGACTTTGGAAAAGATCATTTTATGGGATGACAACTCAAATGTTGTGATTGTATTACTAAAGCAGAATCAATAAGATCTACAACTGAATCCCATGACTGATTACTAAGTGGAATTACTAAAGAATATAAAAGTGTAAGGAGTATCAGATCTCGGTTCTGTGAATTTAGATCATGTGGATGTGGTTCATAACACTGAAATGATTCTGATGTTAAAGTGAACTCAACTTTAGGTCGCATTGTTATATCTATGTTAGGATTGGTCTTTAAGCAAGGAGATGTTAATGTTATTGTAGCAGTTGTTTCTGAAACAAGGGATAATGTTCCTGGTGAACATATTGAGCTTCTATGAGCAGATGGTGTTTTGGAACTGGTAAGTTGGATGAGTCAATTGTATGGTAATGGTAGTTCTTCTGGCGCTAGAGGATTGACAAATACAGCTGTTTCATAATGAACCAGAGGTGTTGATTGGCTAGGCACCACATCCACCTTACCAGTTCCATAAAGGACAGGAGGACATGAATTGCTCATGTGCCCGATGCTGCAGTGAAGATGTTCTTGCCCACCAGGAAAAGATGTTTACTGAAGATTGTCCTTGAAGCTTTGCTTTTTGTCAGTGGGAAAACATAGAATGAAGAGACACCATCAGAATGATCTAAATATAAATGAAAGAACTCACTACAAGATGCTGGAATGTGATCCACAGACATACGTTTTTTTTTCACAAGTTGACACTGTACCATAAATTTTGGTTCACTAGCATCATCGAGATCCTTATTCTGTGTTTCTCACTTGTTCTTTATTCAGACATATATTTTCTTTTAAAAGTTTGGAAAAATATAAACATGAATGGAATGAACTGTTGGAAGGACTTGAATTTTCTGTATCATTTTGATAATAACCAAGCACTGTAAGAAGTGGTATTGGTATATTATCATTGTTTCTTTCAAAGACTTTAATAGGTAATGATATATAGGAGTATACTTTCTGTGTTTCAATAGTTACATGAGAAAAAGTCTTTCTTGATTTCCAAACTTGCATAGATAAAACTTCATTTAGAATTTTTGTGAGTAATTAACTGAATCAGCTAATTTTCTTGTAAAATCATAAGTTTAAAGGAGATGCTATGAATCTATGTTGTTTTCCAAATATGTCTTTGGTGTTAATCTCGATAAATTTTGAGATCATTAACTCATTTCACTATATTGTTTAAGGATCTCAGAATTACATAGATGAAATCATTTTAATTTCAGTAATTGTCCTTTACTGATTTAGATATTGTTCAAATTTTTCTTCATTAAGAGAGACATATTAAATTTGTGTTAATAAAGAAATAAAGTGTAGCAAGCCACCGCTATATCCCAGCTTTAAACATCGACCATTGTTATCAGTCCATTACATCCAGGCTGTTAAATGCAATTTAACTTTGCCAGCATCTGATAATCACAAAGCTTTGGAGATGTGAGGATACCAACCAGCTCCTCGGCTTTCAGGTTGTTAGCAGTTACAGAAAAATCAAACTGTTACATCAGATTCTTTGAACAGGCAATGAGGCAAACAATGTATTATTACATCATTGTCATGCCCCATCACCCCTCCTCCCTTTGGCATCTAGCCTCCTCTCACTTACCATCCTCTCGTTCTCATTCTCAATATTCCCTCTTCAAGCTGTCTATCTTCTACCCTCCTCCCTTACCATTTCTCTGATTTCCTGCTCCCTCTGACGACTTCCCCCACCTTTTCCTTCCTCCTCTTGTCTTTGTCGGACCTCTACCACCAGTCCTCTGTCCCTAACTCCCTTTATTCTCCTCACCCCATCTTTTTGACACCTACCATCCCTCCCCTGCAATCAGCCCTCCTCTCTTTAAAAAAAAAAAATGTCTTTTCCCTTCCCTCCAGACTCTTTGTCCTCTCCCTCAAAGTAATTCACTCCCTACAAGGATTCTCTGCCCTCCCAGTGCTCTCTCACTTCTTTTATTCCTGTTCTTTCTTCCCTATGCACTTTGATCTCATCCTCCTCCTATTGATGGACATCTCTCCTCACAATTTTTTTCCCTGTTTCAGCCTCCTGATCTCCTTTCCACTCCTGTTCCCTTAGAACTCTTTATTGTCCCCTCCTTTCTTTGCTTTCCCTTTCACACCCTTGAACCTCCTTTGCCCTTCCTAAATTTGCTTTTCACATCCATTTTCTATGCTTTCTCCCTTTGCATTCCTCTTCCCTTAGCTTCTTTATGACGTTTGCCCTCTCTGTTCTCCAACATACTCACCTTCGTTCTATCCCTCTACTGCCCTCCTTTCCAAACTCTGGTTTCTTCCTCTGCTCTCTTCCCTCTGGAAGACAGAGTGTGATTATGACATCACACTCTGCTCCGGGACTCTGAACTCCATCTTCTCTTCCCTCACCTATTCTCCTCCTTCGGCTGTACTCCACGTGCCCCCTTTTGTTCTTAAACCTTCACACTCCTCTCTGCTCTCTTTCCTTTATTTTCACACCCAGTGGCTCCTCTTCCTTCTGCCCTACATCTTCAAACCTCACTGCAATTCTAACTCTCCTCTCCTCACTCACTTCTTTTTCTGTACCCTTTGTTCTGAATTTTTTCACCTTCTAATCTCTCTTTTCCACCTAGTACTCCAATCACTGCTCTTTCTCCTCCTACCCATAGTTTCTTCTTTCTTAGCTCTCTTCCCTCTGCCCTCTCCACCCTGCTCTCCATACTCCTCCCTCTGCCATTTTCCCTCTACCCTCATCCCTTGCTTCCCTAGGACTCTCCTACCTCTGCTCTCTGCACTTCCCACTGTCCTCCACAACTTTTTCTCCTTTTCTCCCTTTGATATTCAACTCTTACACAATTTCCTACTCCCTGACCAACTCTGACATGCTTTCTCTAATCACCTGTTCTTCAAAACTTTTCCTTCCAACATTCTCCCTTTAGTCTTCCCTCTGAATTTCCAGTTGTGCCCTTAGCCCTCCTTTCTACTCCCTCCTCTATTTCCATCCACCCTGGTCTCTCTGCACTTCCCCTATTCCTCTCTGCTCTTTCTTCCTTCTGCCCTACATACTACTCTCTACCTCCTTTGATCTCTTCCTCCCTTCAGGTTCTATCCTCCCCCTCAACACAATTTGCTCCCTTTAAAAAGTCCTCTTCCTTCTTCTCAGTTCTCCTGTACTCACTCAACCCTAACCTTGCTTCTCTGTTCTTTTGTCTCCATCCTCCTTTTGATCACCATCTGCCTACACACAATTCTCTCTCCATTCCAACCTCCCCTGACCTCTTTTCTATAATCACTTCTTCCTCAAACTTTTTTCCCTTCCTCCCTTTAATGTCCACCATGTACCCTCTTTGTTCTCTTAGTCCTCCATTCTCCTTTCTCTTCCTCCTCCTCTCTTTCCTTCAACTTCCTCTGCTATATTACCTCTGCTCTCCCCTCCCACAGTCTTGCTCTTTCTTCTCTATGCCCTGTGGATTCTTTTCCCCTCCTACCCATTTCTTCCTCCTTTAGCTCTCTTCCTTATGCTCTCTCCACCTTGGAATGACTGGCCCCTCACCTTCTACTGTCCATGCCTTCCTAGCTCTTCCCACCCTGATTATGATATCACACTCTTCTCTCCATAGTCCTCCCTCTGCCATCCTTCCTCTACCCTAATCCCTCTCTTCCCTGGGACTCTCCTCCCTTTGTTATGTTGTGTAGGCAATTCAACTGGCCTTCCCTTAGGGAACTTTAGGGTCCTGACAAAGTCCTATGCCAGTACTTGGATCTTATGACAGCATCTGGGCCAGGCACATAGTCACCTGTCAGCCATTCCCTTTCTGTTTTGCTCCTTTGGTCTTCCCTTATCTTGCTTTCTCTTCCCTCTCTCTGACAGCGTGCCCTCTCCCACCTCCATGTCTGTCTGTCTGTCTATCTGTCTCTCTCCATCTCCATTCAATAAACCTCTTTGGATTTAAGATTAGTTGTATGCATGGCATTTTTAAATAAATACTAAGATTTGGTGCTGAAACCCGGGGGGAGAGAAGCTCTGCTAGCAATGTTTAGACATGCTAGAACCCTTCTTCACATGGCTGCCTGACCACAACAAATCTTTCTCTCACACGCTCATCTTGTCCTTTTTCCATGATTGATTAACCTGCTGCTCCCACCTACACACTTCTCTCCTGCTTTTTGTGGCTGCTCAGAGGTGTGTGTGTCCCACAACAGAACTTTTTCTTGACACCCTCATCTGCTCCTGTCTTTCAAGATTTCTATCATTGGACTTCACTATTAGGTAAGCCAGGCCTCAAAGCCTGCCTGCACAGCATGGAGGGTTTTAAAACTGCCCCCAAATGGATTCAAATATTGTCGCAGCCTCAGGCCCAAAGAATTAGGGTTTTTTATTTCCTGCTATGATTGTTTGCTTATGTGTGGAGCAGGGTTTGTGAATTGAGTGGACACCTGCTCAGCTGTACCACCCACAGACAGTTTGAAACTGCGACCTGCAGGGACTGCCATGCAGTCAGCAAAGGCCCTGGATCCTGCAACCTCGGTTGTGATTCTGCCATACCACTTCGGCTGCACAGTACTCATGGCTAGCCACCATGTTGATTTGGGGATAAGGAGGGTGGAGCACAGCTTCACTGCCATCTCCACTAAGGGCAAGCACATGGTTTCACCACTGACTTAATTTAGGGCAATCAAGGGCAATCACATGATTGGCACCCATCTTGGTTATAAAAAACAAACAAACAAACAAACAAACAAACAAAAAAACACTGTGTTCCTCCCCTTGCTAGCTGCTTTTACTACTTTGTTTCTGTCCCATTGTTTTCTGAGCTGCAAAACTGCAGTCTCTTGTAGGCCCTAGAAGGCCGTTGCGCCCCCTTCCTACCTCCACACTAAAGCTGCCTATCTGCTTCTATTCTTTTCTGCAGATGAGATTCCCTCTACAAGAACTCGGCCTTACTGCTGATAAAGCTCTGATACCAGGCAAGGTTCTCAGGCTTAGCCAGGCTAAGCCATGCCACATGGTCCATTTCCACTTTCCCTTTCTCATTTGTAGGAACGGCTTCTTCATATTCTCTCCCCTTTGGCAAACTGTGATTTCTGTACCTATATTTGCCCTAGTCAAATATCTAATATCCAGTAACACTGATAAGTGAAGAAAAAGTGGTTCCCTCTATCTCCTTTCTCAGTGTCCTGTCTGTTTCTCTCTGCCTGCTATCTCAATAAATAAAAACACTCTCTGGTTTCTTTTTACACTCTCAAAAAAAATTAAGATTAAACTGTCAACCTTAAGGTGACCACATGGTATGAACAATTTTAATCCTAATTAATTCTTTGTTTATTTTTATCTCCTTTTAGACTAAGATGGCAACAAGTCTCATTTTAAATGGGTATAGATTATTAAATTCAAAGTTATATTTTTACAACATGCTATATATATGATTCAATTCTGGTTCAAAATAATTTTTATATGATGGTAAAATTTCAAGATTATAAAGGTCTATTCAAATTTAAACTAATTAAAAAAATAAAATGTATATCTAACTGCTTATGTCTTTATCAATTCTTAAATTAATCAATAAATGCTGTTTCTCCCATTATGAGCTGCCTGTGATCTGGATTCAACACTAGGCTTTCTGGCTAATAGGTTTGGTATAATAAATTCAAATATAATTTTAAAATTGCTTTATACTCTTCTATTTTGTTGGTTTTAAAACACATAGCTCAGGGATTACTAAGTATAAGTTTTTCCCTAGATACCCTTAAACTATATGATATAATTCCAAGGATACTCTTAATTAAGATTAATTAATTTTAGAGGCATTTATCTCTTTATTTTAAAATTTGGTCATTATGCTATATATTCAATATCAAAAAGTTAAAATATGCTTGGTCTTGTTTTCTAAAAATGATAATATTATTAATGTATAGTATAGCCTTAGTCTTTTATAAGCTATGGACTTTTTATATACTAAATAATACAGGAAACTGTTATGCTCTTACTTTAATAAGCTATGTTTAAGACATTTAATGTTCCAACTTAATAGGGACAAAACCTAAAATCCTACAAATGTAAGTTAATAGTCATTCATCATATAAATGATCAAGTCCTCTAACATGTCCAAAAATATATTTATAGACCTACAGATGTAAATATGGTCTCACTGCTCTCTTAATTAAAGAGCTGAGGCTGGTCCATGAGTCATCATACAGATGTTGGTAAAAATAATAACAGGAATATTCCCAATAGGCTCATCTGTGCTCCAGACGTTGGCTTGCTGCTCTGAGGCTGTTGGCATTCCCGCACAAAAAACAAGAGGTCTGCAATGCCCCATCCCACCGGGATATAGCCAAAAGTCAGTTCTGCCAGGTGACTGTTTCAAATGCAGCCAGGAAGGACACTGCTCCCACAGCTGCCTCAACAAGCCATGACTACTTGCTGGCACACTGTCCTCTGGAAGTCAAAATGCTCCCATGCAGGCTTGACCTCTGTGCCCAGCCATGGAGGCTCAGCCAGCACAAGAGCCACAGACACTTCCAGCCTTATAGCTCCTTGGCCTCGTGGAGGACAAATGGCTCCTAGATTTAGTAACCTCCATCAGCCTTGCCAAGCCAAGACAGCACTGAGGTCTATTTTAACCCCACACTCAGTCATGTTGCCAATTTCTGTGTTGGGAGACTTAAGATGCCTTCTCAATTCTCTTCATATGCAGAAGACCAGGCCTTAAGCCTCACTTTGAGAGTTGTTATTTTCAGGTCTAGACAGTTTAGTTTGCTATCAGACTCAAAACAAAAACAAAAACAAAACAACAAAAAAAAACAAAAACAAAACAAAACCAAAAACAGGCCTAAGATGTAACCTTTTATCATCCCTTTAAGTAAAGGACAATAAATGCTCATAGCAGTCTCATATGTCTAATGATAAATAACTAAATACAAAGGCCTAAGAAAATGTTTTAGGATCTAAGAAACTATTTTAAGGTTGGTAAATGTAAGTTATAAATGTTTGAGGATCTAAGAAAGTGTTTTAAAGTTGGTAAATGCAAACTTAAAAGTTAGTTAAGCCTCTTTTCCTTAATGTATAATCATACTAAAAGTTAAGACCAAGTGAGCTTTTGCCCCTCTACTTAACCAAAGGTTTCTGCCTTTCCAGAGTGCACCTTAGACAGTGTTTATGCTGTTAATATGAACGTGTATGTCTACTGCTTTTTCCCATAATGTATATTTTGGTGCATATTATATGTTTATGTAGTATGTCTAATGCTAACATGTCTAAAGTTTTATCTCCTTTATAAAACTTAAAAGGGATTCTTGTAAGCTATAGAATATCCACCCGAATCCACCTATCATGTCACTTGGGCTCCAGATAAGCACTGCAGCTATTGTCTGTCTCAAAAGGTGAGATTCCTCCTCCCCCCCTTCCCTAGTTTTGGGACTCCTCTTTCCTTACTACCTAATCACTGCATCCAACACTGGCAGACTGATGAGTTACCTTCCATGATCGTTTAAACGACCCCCTTTATCTGAGAGACTAACCAGTATCTTTCCATTTTACTGGAGAATAGAAGTACCCTCCCTTCTTGCCAACCCTCACACAGACACCTTCCCTTGGATGAATAATCTTGTTCTTTTTACTGACATGGTCTCTTGACTTTTCCTTTCCTCTCACGTGTCATACATGCCCCTGGAAAATCCTAGTACTAGGTGATCAGTGTCTCCTGGGAGTCTTCCCTGTGGCCCCTGGCACTGCTCATGATGACCTGCTTTGCAGCTTGTGCTCCCATACCTCTGGTTCCCTTGTACTTTGTGGGGATGCCCCAAAGACTGGCAGAACTGACTTTTCTCTGTTCACTCATGGACATCATGCCTTCCACCATACACCCAGCCTCTCCTCTGAGATGTCTTCAAAATAATTTTAGATTCATACACCTAGCACCTGTTTTAAGGGCTTCTATGCTTATATGCTTCTGCAACCAAATTTGGCATCAATTTCCCTAGATGAGAGATCCAGAGTAAAATCTCTTAAATTACTGTCAGTAATCAGGTAAATGGAGGCTCTCTCGGGTAAATGGAGATTCCTATGTTCAAGTTTTTTCTGTCTCTGTTCACTCTTCCAAAAAGTTTCATATGTTCACTTAAAAGTAATGTACACCTAAAGAAATTTTCTCTGGAATCTATTTAACTTATATGTATATAAGTTCTATATGTATATACGTTCTAGTATCCTGACATACCCCATGTTTCCTACATCCAAGGCAGCACCAAAACAGCTATCCACAGGTGTTCCAGTCTTACCTTGCAGACTGTGTCAAAGTTGACCTGCACTTTTACCCCAAACCACAGATGTTCTCACAGACCCTGGACAGCATCAAAATAGCCTACTCTTCCTGGGCTTGGCCAACATTTTAGCTTTTTGACCTCCCTATCACTGCCCTAGTGTCAGCAGGAAGTAGCTAAAGATGGTTGATTTCTTCACCTGTGATCCACTTATCAACAAAAGGCTGAAATGGTGTGCTTCGGCCCAGGACCAACAGTTCCAGGTTCTCCCAGCATTCCTCAGTCCCTATTTGCTGCTGGACATGGCTGGCAACTCCACCCTTTACCCTGAACTTTTAAGGGCAGGGTCTTCCTCTCCTCCTCACCATATAATCTGGACATTTTGGAGCGCTTACTTTGTTCCCCTCTCTCTCTTATTGCCTTGCATGGTGACCAAGAGCTGCTTCCAAAGAACCTACATTGCCTTGCATGAGAAGCAGCCCAAGATCTTCATTTTTTTAATTAAACAAAAGGGAGGAATGTTATGTTGCACAGGCAATTCAACTAGCCTTTCCTTAGGGACCTGTAGGGTCCCGAAAACATCCTATGTCAGTACCTGCATCCTATGACATCATTGTCCAGGTACAGAGTGACCTGTCAGCCACTCCCCTCTCTCTTATTATTTTTGTCTTCCCTTCTCTTGCCTTTCTCTTCCTTCTCTCTGTAGAGATGCCCCTACCCCTACCCCCTCTCTTTCTCTATCTCCATCTCCATTTAATAAACCTCATTGGATTTAAGATTGGTTGTGCACATCACATTTTTATGTAAATACTAACACCCTCTGATCTTCTCTCCCCTGTGCCTTCCACAGCTCTTCCTTCTTTTCTTCCTTTGATATTCATCTTGTTTCACAATTTCCTTCCCCTCCTAACCAACTCTGACCTCCTTTCTCTAATCACTTGTCCTTCAAAACTTTTCCTTCTACCATTCTCCCTTTAGTCCTCCCTCTAATTTCCCACTTGTGCCCTCAGTCCTTCTGTCCTCCTCAAAAACTCACATCCCTCCTTCAAACCCTGTTCTTTTTCTCTATGCCGTTTGCTCTCCTTTCTTCATCTTCTGATCCATCTTCTTCTCCACCCTTCACCTCACTGCCCTCTTTCCCCTCCTACCCATAGTTTCTTCTTTTCTTACCTCTCTTCCCTCTTCTGTCTGATCTCTCCACCTTTGGAAGGACAGGACCCTGGTTTCCTCCTGGCGCCACCTTCCTGACTCTTCCCTCTGCTCTCTGCTCTTTCCTATGCCCTCAATAGCTGTTCTTTTTTCCTCTTTGATATTAATCTCTCTTTACACAATTTTCTGTCCCTCTAACAAACTCTGACCTGTTTCCTCTGATCACCTGTCCTTCCAAACTTTTCTTTCTACCATTCTCCTTTTAGTCCTCCCTCTGATTTCCCAGTTGTGCCCTCATCCCTTCTTTCCCCTACTTCCTATATTTCTATAACCGCTATCCCTTCTTTATTCTGCTCTAGACCATTAAACCTCCTATCTCTCCTTTAACCTTGTTATTTTTCTCAATGCCCTATTCTCTCTTTTCTTCTTCATCCTCTGAACTTCAAATCTTTACCTTCTATCCAACCCCTCCCTCACTTCTCTTTCCACTTCTACCCTTGGTTTCTTTATTATGTATACAATGTGTGTTTGCTTGTACACCTGCACTGCAGAAGAGGGCACCAGATCTCACTATAGATGGTTGTGAGCCACCATGTGGTTGCTGGGAATTGAACTCATGATCTCTGGAAGAGCATCCAGTGCTCTTAACCTCTGAGCCATCTCTCCAGCCTACCTTTGGTTTCTTACTCCCTTAGCTCGCTCTGCTCTTTCTACCTCTGAAATGATTGGTCCTTTGTCTCCTCCTGACCATGCCCTCATGACTCCATCCACCCTGATTATGACATCACACTCTGCTCTCCATACTCTTCCCTCTGCCATCCTCCCTCTACCCTCATCCCTCTCTTCCTTGGACTCTTCTCCATCTGCTCTCTGCATTTCTCTCTGCACTCCACAGCTCTTTCTTCTCTCCTTGCTTTGAGAGTCATCTCTCTTCACACAATTTCCTACCCCTCCAAACTTCTGTGACCTCCTTTCTGTAATCACCTCTCCTTCTAACCTTTTCCCTTATACCTCTACCTTCTCTTCCTTCCTGTGATCTTCTCCTCCATTTTCCCTGTTTTCCCACCTTCAATCTTCCAGTTCACTCCTACATCTCTTCTCTTGTACTTCTTTTTTAATTTTTTATATTAATTACAGTTTATTTACTTTGTATCCCTGCTGTAGCCCCCTCTTTCATTTCTTACCAATCTCACCCTCCCTCCCATATCTCCTCCCTGCCCCTCTTTAAGTCCACTGATATGGAAAGTCCTCCTCCCCTTCCATCTGACCCTAATATATCAGGTTTCATCAGGACTGGCTGCAATGTCCTCCTCTGTGGCCAAGCAAGGCTACTCCTTTCTCGGGTGGGCAGGGAGGCAAAGAGCCTGCCACTGAGTTCATGTTAGAGACAGTCCCTGTTCCCTTTACTAGGGTAACCCACTTGGATACTGAGCTGCCATGGGCTATGTCTGAGCATGGGTTCTAAAATATATCCATGCATCACCCTTGGATGGAGAATCAGTCCCAGAAAAGACCCCTGTGCCCAGATATATTTGGTCCTTGTGGCTTTCCTGTCCTCTCCTGGTCTCACTAACTCTTCCTTTTTTCATATGATTCCATGAACTGTGCCCAAGGTTTTGTTGTGAATCTCAGTATCTGCTTTGATACACTGCTAGGTAGAGTCTTTCAGAGGCCCTCTACGGTAGGCTCCTTTCCTGTTACTTGTTTTCTCTTACCTCCAATGTCTGTCCCATTTGTCTTTTTAAGTGAGGGTTGATCATCTTACCCTGGGACCTCTTTCTTATTTATCTTCTTTAGGTGTACAGATTTTAGTATGTTTATCCTATCTTACAGGTCTAGTATCCACTTATAATTGAGTATATACCATGTGTGTCTTTCTGCTTCTGGGATACCTCACTCAGGATGATCTTTTCTAGATCCCACCATTTGCCTGCAAATTTCGTGATTTCCTTGTTTTTAATGGCTATGTAGTATTCTGTTGGGTAAAAGTACCACAATTTCTGTATCCATTTCTCAACTGAGAGACATCTGGGTTGTTTCCAGGTTCTGGATATTATGAATAAAGCTGCTATGAACATGGTTGAACAACTGTCCTTGTTGTGTACTTGAGAAAGTACCTTGGTGTCACTCTAACCAAGCAAGTGAAAGACCTGTTTGAAGCAAACTTCAAGTCTTTGAAGAGAGAAATTGAAGAAGATATCACAAGATGGGAAGATCTCCCATGCTCATGGATCGGTAGGATTAACATAGTGAAAAATGGTCATTTTGGCAAAAGCAATGTGCAGATTCAATGCATTCCCATCAAAATACCAACACAATTCTTTACAGACCTTGCAAGAAAAATTCTCAACTTCGTATGGAAAAACAAAAAACTCAGAATTTCCAAAACGATTCTGCACAACAACAGATCATCTGAAGTATCACCATTCCTGATCTCAAGATGTACTACAGAGCAATAGTAATAAAAATGGCATGGTTTTGGCATAGAAACAAAATGGTGGATCAATGGAATTGAATAGAAGACCCTGAAATAAACCCACACACCCATGGATACTTGATTTTTGACAAAGAAGCCAAAACCATTCAATGGAAAAAAGACAGCATCTTCAACAAATGGTGCTGGTCCAACTGGATGTCTACATGCAGAAAAATGAAAATAGATCCATATTTATCACCCTGCACAAAACTAAAGTCCAAGTGGATAAAAGACCTCAACATAAAACCAGACACACTAAATCGGTTAGAAGAAAGAGTGGGGAAGAGCCTAGAACTCATTGGAACAGGAGACAACTTCCTGAACAGAACACCAACAACACAGGCTCTAAGATCAACATTCAATAAATGGGACCTCATGAAACTGAAAAGCTTCTGTAAATCAAAAGACACTGTTGTCAGAACAAAACGACAGCCTACAGACTGGGAAAGAATCTTCACCAACCCTATATCTGACAGAGGGCTGATATCCAGAATATATAAAGAACTAAGGAAGTTAAAAAGCAACAAATCAAGTAATCCACTTAAAAAAATGGGATATGGAGCTAAATGGAGAATTCTCTGTAGAGGAATATAGACTGGCAGAGAAACACTTAAAGAAATGCTTAATGTCCTTAGCCATCAGGGAGATGCAAATCAAAACAACCCTGAGATTTTTACCTTCTATCCATCAGAATGGCTAAGATCAAAAACTCAAGTGACACTACCTGCTGGAGAGGTTGTGGAGAAAGGGGAACCCTCCTTCATTGCTGGTGGGAATGTAAACTTTTATGACGACTTTGGAAATAAGACAATTAGGAATAGCACTTCCTCAAGATCCAGCTACACCACTCCTAGGCATGTATTCTCTTGTACTTCTAACTTTTTTTTCCTCCCTCTAATTTCCATTCCCTGGGCCCAGTATTCTCCTGTATTCCCTCAGACTACCCACTATACTTGCATACCTGTTCTTCCTTCTTTATTCTATTTGCTGTCCTTTCTTCTCCCTCTGATATTTTTCTTTTTTCACCTTTTCTACCCCTTCCTGCCTTTCTCTTTCCCCCATTCCAAAGGACATCTCCTCCTTCTGCCCTCTTCCCTCAGCTCTCCTTACTCTCCCAGGGTTCTACCCTCTGTCCTCATACTGCCTCTATCCCCTACTCCCTCTAATCTTATGTCTCCTCCCTCTTCTTTCAGCCTTCTATACCCCTCTTTTCTCCTCCCTCTGATCATCTATGGTCTTTACCCTCTTCTCTCCCTGCACCACCATTCTCTTCCCTTCTTACTCCTATCCTCAGTCCTCCTCTGTCCTCTTCTCCTGACTTTTCTCCCTTGACTTCTCCTTCCTGTTCTCTTCTCTCCTGCACCACCCTACCTTATTCACTCAGACCTTCTTTCCCTCCTCACTCTGATATTTTCCTTCTTCCCTCTTGATATTCTCCTTCACCTCTTTTCCCTCTCTTCCTTACCCTCATCATCCCACTACCATCTGTTCTCTCTTCTCTTATATCAGCCACCCTCCATCTCCTGATTCCCATACATAGCCCTGTTCATCTATTCACTTTGCCCTTTGCCCTCCTCTCTCCCCTCTTGCTACTATTGTTCTTCTGTCTTTTCCCCTCTTCCCTTTACCCACTCATCTCTGCATTAGTCTTCCCTCTTCCTTCTCCTGTCTTCTCTCTGACTCCCATGACTTCCCATTCCCTCTTACCTGTTTGTTCTGTGCTCTTCCCTTCACCTTCTACCATCCTCTTCTTGTGTTTTCTTCTTCCCTCAGCACTTTTTCATATGCTCTTTTCTCTCAGTCATCTTCTTTTCTTTACTCCCTTTGTTCTTTCTCTAACTCAGTGCTCTTCCCTCTGCCCTCTATTCTGCACTCTTCCTCCCTCTTCACCCTCAGCTCTCTGCCTTCATCACTCTTCTGTCTTCCCTTCTCTATTCTCTACCCTGCCATTGCCCTCCTCCTTATTTCTCTCTCACACTCTCAACCTGGGAGTAATGTTGACAGAGTAAATGGAGGTCAAGAATTAAGTAGTTTATGTGAGCCATTTGTCCCAGTTCCACATTGCCCATCTCCTACTACTTTCTTTCAAGTTATATAAGGGATTGGCAACTTGAGCAATACAGGAATCCAAGGAACATACACATTTTATTAGTATTGTCTGCTGTAAAATTTTTCAATGATGGTTATAAGACTTGCTCAAGCAAATATTTTTGGCCATATCAGGCCTTTGAAGCATTCATGGATTGAACTCCCATTGCTACATCCTTCTGACATTCAGAGGTTAGCCTCATCTGAGTAACAAGGCAACATCTGGAACAACTGCTGCAGGACAGAGATAAGACTGTGTAGATAATCTTGGAGAAAATACTCTGAAAGCTCATTACTGTCTGTGCCAGGTGAATGTGAACATATGGAATTCAGTTGTTAAAGAATATTTTTGTATTAGGAAGATCCAAAAGAATATGAAGAAAAAAATCACATTACTTTCATCAGTCGGGAGGTAATGGTAGTTCCAGTGCATAGATAGGGGCATTATTTGTCATTCTAACTTACTGTCATTTTCTATGAACTGTCTTGTTTCTTTACTGGCTATATCAGTCTGGTAAAAGAAACTTTGGACTGAAAAAAAATAATTCACCTTTTAAAATTCCTTAATAGTGTCCATGATCACTTCACACACTCATTTCACTCTATATAGTTTGATATTAATTGTCTTGTTTGGGGAAAGCATTTCATTAGCTACCACTTTGCCCAGCCATGAGACACTGTCTTTATTGTGCTCTGACTGTTGTGTGCAAAATGTACTACAGAAGCACACTTCCTCTAGCATGTACTATTTATGATTGTTTTACATTTATTTATTTAGTGTACATGGGCAGGGGAGAGTGTTTGCTAACCAGTAAACTCATATAGATTGGGAGACAGTGGCCAACCCTCAGGACAGACTTCTCGTTCACTTGCACTGTCTTATCTGAGCATCCATCTACAGCTGTTCATTTTTAACTATATTTTGGAGAGCTGCCATTATTTCGGATTCACTGTGCCTTGGTGCCCATCAGGAACCATTTGATTTCTGTATTGGTAGGGAGCAAATATGTTGGCAGTTCAGTAGGAAGTAAGTAACTGCCTTATATGGTCCTCACTAGGAAGGAATCTAATCCATACTTCAGAAGAGAACTTGGAAGACTTTCACCCCCATGAGATGCTCTTGCTCCAGTGTGAGAGAAGCACTATAAGTATACCTTGGACTATGTGCCTTCCTCTGCATTGGTTAACAGTGGTTCCAGGCTCAGAGACTGCCATGGGTATATCAACTATATATCACACTGTGTTAGCATGGTGCAAATCCTGAAATACTCCTTCTGTAACACACCCTTAAATTTTTGGTTTTCTTCTAAACATAACAAACTTTTATATACATATATATGTATACATGCACACACATATATTTGAACCATAGAGCAATACAATAAACTTACCAACGTCTCAATAGATGATTCAATCAAACTATACTTGTGACAGAATGAAACCAAGTAAGACCACCTGTCCACATATTGCTAAAGTACAAAATTTTCATCTGCTATAGATCTAAGTTGGATTTTAAGATGTTCTGTCATACAGTTTTCCCCTTATTTTCACATGAGTCTAAAAGGTACAGGATGCTATAGTCCAGAGAGAGGTGGCTGTTTTAATAAAACTTTTTTTTTCTTTAAATTTATTTATTACAATTCATTCACTTTATATACTGGCTATAGCCCCCTCTTTCATCTCCTCCCAGTCCCAACCTCCCCTACCCTTTCTATTCCTATGCCACTTCCCTAGTCCACTGACCTCCCCTTCTATCTGACCCTAAATTATCAGGTTTCACCAGGACTGGTTGCATTGTCTTCCTCTGTGGCCTGGCAAGGCTGCATCCCCTCCCCCCGCAGGAGGAGGTGATCAAAGAGCCAGTCACTGACTCCATATCAGAGACAGTGCCTGCTCCCTTTACTAGGGCATGCATATTGAGACTGAGCTGCCTATGGGCTACATCTGAGCAGGGTATCTACGTCCTCTTCATGAATGGTCCTTGGTTGGGGCATTAGTCTATGCAGGTCCCCCTGGGCCCAGATTTTTTGGCTCTGTTGTTCCCCTTGTGGAGTTCTTGTCTCCTCCAGGTTTTTTACACAATGGAATACTACTCAGCAATTAAAAACAAGGAAATCACAAAATCTGCAGGCAAATGGTGGGAACCAGAAAAGATCCTGAGTGAGGTAACCCTGAAGCAGAAAGACAAATATGCTATATACTCACTTGTAAATGGATATTAGCCATATAATATAGGTAAATACACTAAAATCTATAGTTTTAAGGAAGCTAAAAAACAAGGAGGACCCTAGGGAAGAGGCTTAATCCTCATTCAGAAGGGCAAACAGGATAGCCAAGGAAACTAGGAGAAGAAAGGGAACAGGACAAAAGCCTTCCACAGGGGTCCTCTGAAAGACTCTAGCCAGTAGTGTATAGGAGCACATGCTGAGAATCATAGCCAAATCTTGGGCAGAATATAGGGAATCTTATGGAAGGAGGAGATAGCAAACAAAACTTCTAAATGTCCTCGAACAGTGAACAATGAAAATACACAAAAGGCCAACATTGTTATATGTAAACCCTGCCTTAAAACTGCAGTTTAGGATAAAAAGGCATGTGATCCTCTAAAGAGCTAGATCATAAATTTCTACTTTTTCCTGTAAGATCAAGGAAGAAAGTAAGACTTCAGTGTGGACTGCACAAGAAAGTCAACATTGTGTCCAAAGATGGCTGGCCATACTCTGTACACTTCTCCTACCCAGAGTGCTGTTTTTGTAATTCTATGTGAGAGTTTCACCTAGAATACCACCCACAAACCTCTTTTAGAGGTACAATGTCCCTAAAACTCATACTTTCCTAATAAGATCACTGTTGATATCATCATCACCATGAGGAATCATGGGATTTTCTTTTTCTCTGCACTAGATGTGAGGCTTGGGAATGTTGTCTTTGATCTTCATTTCATTATGCTCTTCCCTCTGCTTTTCTCATGAACCCCAAGTATTTAGGTGCCACATGGAACCTCTCAGTGCAGAATGGACTGTACTTTCCTTTTGCTAACTCTTGGGTACATGAACTTAGAAGAGTAGACCTACTTCTTGTCCTCACATTTATATAATTTTTTTCTGCCAGGTCAGATTCACAAAGGATTCAACTTACAAATCTTTTTCTAAGTTTAGCTTCTTCTTTAAGTGAGCAAAGCTCAGTTTTGTTGCATGCCTCACTTCACAGAGCAGCCCATGGCAATCTATGACCTAACCTTCCTGCCATTCCACCATAGAAAGACTTATTTAAAGGATTATAGAATTTTTTTTGTTGCCCACTAACCATTTTTGAAGCATTTCCATATTTAGATAGAAGAGCACATTCATCTGTGATGTGTTTCATCTTTGAAATGTGCCAGTCCATACCATATGGAAGATGACAGCCACCCAGAATTTCCTCCATGTATCACACCTCTGACTCATGTTTGGTTTTCTTGTTTTTGAGCACCTTGATACTAGAATCATTACCAGCTTCTTTGGTTAGCTTGATATGTAAATTTTTGGAGAGATGTAAAATTAATATATGTCCCTAAACTGGAACCGCATCATCCTGCCAAACAATAACTCATACAAGTTCATCTTGATGAATACAACTAGTTTATTAGGGGTTCTACTAGAGGACTATAGATGGCTACATTTTATCAAAGTTGTCAAATACCACATTCTAGGCATTTTTTAAATTATACTTCAAAAATTTTCATTTTACAGTTTTTAATAATTCTTTCAAGCTTCTAATTTACACAATTCTAAGACCATAACAGGATTTTGCAATCCTAAATTCAGAGCATTTAGTGTTACAGCAGCATACAAAACCCAGGCTGAGATAGCATTAAGGCACAGAGAAAATCAGATCCTGAGAAAATTTCTTATTTATGTGCACTCTGTTCTTTCTCTTATCAGGAATTCTGCTGGTCTCAGCAAACATTGGCCTACTGTGGGAAGAATAGCTTGTTTTGTTGAAATTTTGTGTGAAGAACAACTAAACAGTTGTTTGCTATATGAAGAAGGTACTCTGACTAAGAGTCAGGGATCTATTTCCATTATCGCACGAATATGTTCATTTTTATAAAAGTATATATCAATAAAAATAAGCTTCATTTTAAAAATAAGATGGAGTCATGGAAACTGTTTAGAGGGTGATGGCAATCACAGCCAGAAATGATGATAATGACTGGATGTGGGTGGCAGTAGTTAAGGTGGTAAGAAACAAGTTTATCAAAATTACATTTTGATGAGTAACAGCAAGCTGAGATACAAGGAATGCAAAAAAAAAAAAAAAAAAAAAAAAAAAAAAAAAAAAAAAAAAAAAAAACCACACACACACAAGATAAGTCCTGGGAACATCCAGGAGTTCTGATGTTTGGGGTAAGAAATAAAAATTACTTAATTATTTGTATGTAGGTGGTATTTAAAGTCATGGGACTGGCTGACAAAACGGAAAAAGACAGTTTAGTTAATAAAAGTGATATCCTTCAAGTTAAATGAGACAACATAAAATACACATTCAAAATAAGTGAAAATATGCAAGAAAACCAAAAAAAATAAAAAAAAATAACAATACAAGACTGCCAAAATATAAGCTGAACAAAGATGACACTAATGAAACTGGATAGGGGAAAGCGCAAATGCCTCAACCCTACACAAAGAACTACAGGCAACTAAGTAAAGCTGGGAGCAGGAGAGGTGTTCTTTCCCAGGGAAGACTGGTTGTCCAGTGCCTAATGATTAGTCCTGAAAACATACACATATAAGTAACTTAATACAGATTCAAAGTGCTATTTTTAGGAATATATGTACACATACATGCGTATAATAAAAATTATTGAATAAAAAAGAGGCCATGAATTTAAAGGAAAGCAAGAGGGTTGAGAGGGAGGGAAGGAAAGGGAGAAATGTTGAAATTACAGTATAAACTGAAAAATAAAATAAAAGTACATGATCAAACAAGGCTATGCTTTTTATCAATAAATTTACACAGTGTAGAATAATTAATACATTGTGTACAGCAAATCATCTTGTAAATATTTATGTTTAGTACTGTCCATATTGGTGGAGAAATGTCTTTTATCCAGTGGGAAGTGGTTACTGAAGAGACTCAAGTCTGACCAGAGCACTGAGAATAAGTGGTTAGCCCCAAATCTATTATCAGCCCATTCAAGGATCAGCAAATGCTGTGTAAGAGATAAAGAATATAAGACAGGGTAAAGTGTTGCGGAATTCTGTCTTTAATGAATGGCATGACACGTGCACTCATGGATTTACAGCAGCCTTGATTATCTCCACAAGACTTGCATAAGATTGGGCCTACCAATATTCTACAACATAGTCCTGGTTTATGAAGTTGCCACAAGTAGCTGATGAATTATTGGCAGTTAATGGCAGTTAGGAGAGAGAGAGAGTAATTTATTATTATTATTATTATTATTATTATTTACATTTTATTAACTCTGTATCCCAGTTGTATCCCGCTTCCTTATTCCCTCCTAATCCCACCCTCCCTCCCTCATCTCCTCTCTGTCCCTTTCCAAATCCACCGATTGGGGAAGACCTCCTCCCCTTTCATCTCACCCTGTTTTATCAGGTATCTTCAGGACTGGCTGCAAAGTCCTCCTCTGTGGCCTAGCAGGACTGCTCCTCCCTTGGGGGGTGGGGAGGTCAAAGAGCCTGCCATTGAGTTCCTGTCAGAAATAGTCCTTTTTCCCCTTACTATGGGAATCCAATTGGTTACTGAGCTACCACGGGCTTCATCCGAGCAGAGGTTCTAAGTTATAGCCATACATGGTCCTTGGTTGGAGAAACAGTTACCTAGCAGCGTTTCAAAACAGACACTAAGACTCATACCAAACCTTCTGCAGAAGGGGAGTTAGTATGACGTGGGAAGGATAGGAGCCCCACAAGGACCAAATATATGTGGGCACAGGAGAGTAATTTTTTTAAGCAATGTAGCCATTGATATGTTGTTTAGGTTATTGTAAATAACCCCCACACACCCGTGCTCCTATAAGCAATCCTGAGTGAACTCATTGGGTAAACAAACAAAAATACCCAACTACAACAAAAACCAGCATGAAAGTAGGAGACTAGTTGAGATGATTAAGGAGATCAGCATGAGTAGAATAGAGACAAGAAAGCATAATAGAGGGGTGTCAAATATGAGCAAAATATATCCATGCATAAAAGATAATGAAATAAACATGTACATATTATATTTAATTAATATGTGGCTTACAGTGAGACAAATATAATAAAACACTGTAGAAACAATGTTGAAAATATATATTATAATATTTTCTTTTCATGTGCTAGGAAAATATAAAAAATATGTAACAGAAAAAGAAAAATTGGCAAAGTGTTTGGAAACCTCAAAGATGAAAGAGAACACATGAATTAATCATCTTTTTTCATGTGGCTTACACTTTACTAAAGGAGATTAAAACAACCACACAAATATTTAATATAATTTCAGAAGAGTGACAGAAAGGCGACAGCTATAAAACTCAACTGATAACCATAAGAGGTTGAAAATATGCAACTCAAGGAAAGATTTATTTTCTCTCATGGTACCAGAGGATGCAGTTAAGGAAGGTGGAAGAGACAAGAAAGTAGACACATTTGACATGAAAGTAGAACAGAGGCCAATAAGTAACTAAAGAAAAAAAAAAAGAAAATTGAATCAGCTGTATGGATGAGTAGCTGTCAAGGAAAACCTCTCTGAAAAGGTAAAATATATTTTTTTCTAATTTGTTTTAACAGATAAA
Source organism: Psammomys obesus (assembly GCF_907164565.1). Lineage (NCBI taxonomy): Eukaryota > Metazoa > Chordata > Mammalia > Rodentia > Muridae > Psammomys > Psammomys obesus. The sequence goes on from NW_026585687.1 coordinate 5,113,006, forward strand.
ACATAAACATTAATATTAAGTATAATGTGGTGCTTGAATACATATAAAATTATATAATGTTGAAATCATGGCCAATGTGTCTCTTAATTTGCAGTGAAAGACATTTAATATGAATCCTAAAAAGAAATTGGAGAGGGGAATAAATAGGATTTGATCAAAATTCATTATATGCATATATGAAATGCTAAATATATGGAGATTTATGCACACATATTTGCACACAATCTTGTTAAATAAACTCTGAGAGATATACTTTATCTAAAGAAACATTCATGAATCTGGGTAGAGCATAATACATAAAAAATAAAACAGTACATAAAATAAAATTAGGGGATTGTATAGGTAATCAGTAGTTAAAAGACATCTTGTCTCAATTTATGAGAGGGGTTGTATCATTTATTTTTTACATTATGAGGTTTTAACTATGATTAGAATCATAGGTTTTGAGAACAATATTCTTTTTTTAAAGATTTATTTATTTTACATATATATGAGTGCTTTATCTGCATGTGTACCTACATGGCAGAAGAGGGCATCAGATCCCAGTTTAGATGGCTGTGAGCCACCATGTGGTTGACTGGAAATTGAACTCAAGACCTCTGGACGGGCAGACAGTGCTCTTAACCACTGAACCATCTCTCCAGCCCAATATTCTTATATTAAAGTATATAAGCATACCTTTTAATCAAATCTAGGAATTTTTTTTATTTTTGTCAGTCCCAAAATTGTAAAGTTGAATAATAATCATGTTTTCTCTTATACATTTTATTTTAACTAAGGAACATCACACAGAGAAAACACTGAAGAAGGATCATAGGATATATAGTATTTTCTTTAAGGTTGCCAAATACAAATGAGATAACAGTTTTTAATGTAACTTTTACATGTGGTTTTCCTGATTGTTTTATAACTGTTCTTACTGTACGTAGTTTATTATAAAGAAATAAACATTTGGAAAAATGCATTTGGAAAAAATAAACTCCTACTTAATGTTAGATACCATAACTTTTATTAACACTGTGACAGTTTTAAGTATGTCTCTTGAGGACAGAATGAAATGGTGATTTTTTTTTTTACCCAGTCCCATATAATTCTCATAAGTAACAAGTTTATAATATGTGTATATTTGTAATTAAGTGGTTGATCTGTGCTTGCTTATTGGATATTTTCTCTTCCTGTGTTCTTTAAATTAACTCTTATTTTCCTTTTATTTTACTCTGGATGTTCAGGCTTCAGCTGCCCCCGTCCCACTCTCCAATTTTGGAGTTTTGGATCCTGTGCCCCTCATATATGGTGTGTGCTAGTTGCCGCCATCTTGAACCCCCAAATTTTATCTTTTTCACAAGCAGCTATTCATTCGTTACTATTCTGTTCCTTTTGAGTTCTTATGCAATTTATTTGTTCAATATACATTATTATTTTATTATTCCATTCATCTGTTTTTGGTCTAATTGTCCTATTCCTAGTTTTTTGTGGGATAGCATTAATTTACTCATTTACGATATTAGGTTATAGGGTCTTATCACGATAAACTTCTCTATTAGGCCTGCTTTTGCTGAATCCTGTAAATTTTGGTATGTTGTACATCCATTTTTATTTATGCCAAGATACTTTATATTTCTTTTTTAATTCCTTCTTTGACTCATCAATTACTCAGGAACAGTGTATGTAATATATACATAGTGAAGTTTTCAAAATTCTTCCTTATTGTTTTATAGTTTCACAACATTGTCATCAAAATAGATACTTGATCTAATTTCAATATATTTATTTATTTATTTATGCAAAACATATGAGGATCTTTTTATTACAAATTACAAGTTGCATCTTGGGCTCACACCCCGCAAGGTGAGAGCTCAAAGCCCTATGCTCAGGTTAGTTGGGTGATTTAAAGATTCTGGTCCCTCCCAGCCTGCCCAAAGCAGGGGGGATTCCTGCCTAGCAAGCATCTATTGGTGAAAAGCTGCATTTTGAATTGATCGGCTATAAGAAGGTCTCCAAACCATTAATGACCTGGTGTCCCTCCCTAGGGGGATGGGCCAGTTTCCTAGCAACTGTATCTCCAGTGGGTGAGGAAAGAATGCAGTAAGGCGAGTTCTTCCCCTCAGGGCATTACTCTCCAATTTGTTAAGACTTGTTTTGCTGATTAACTTATGATCTATGTTGGGGAATATTCTTTATAAACTTCAAAAGAAAGTGTGATGTTTTCCATATTTCTACTGGAAAAGAGTAGGAATAGTATTTAGTATAGTTTATTACCAGTGTTTCCCTTTTATTTTACATCTCATTGGTTTGCCTATGTTTGAGATTCAGTACCATACAACTAGTATAATGTATTCTACTGCGCACATAAAACTTTCTACTATTTTCTTCTTAAATTTAGGTGTTTAACCAGATTAGATTTTTTTTTATTAATTCTTCTTTTTGATACTGTAGTTCAGGCAAAAACCTCAGTTTAATACAATGAGGTTGCAATATGCTTCCTTTTTCCTCAGAATAAGAGATTTGATCTTCTTCTGGAATGTTTTTCTATGGCTTGCTACCTATTTAATTCACTTTTTAGTTAAGTAAGATACCATGGTTCTGCAACGAACACTCCTGATTAACGACTCAACATTCTTATGATGCTCAAAGATTGTCTACATCATTTGTAAGAATGACTACACTTGTTAACATTGAAAAGTTTGGAGACAAATGAGTATGGCAACTTCTTAAACTAGAAAGAAGATTAACCCAAGCACACAGTAGTCGAAAGAAATGAAAGATAAAATTGCAAGTATTAAATTGCAGAACTAATGATCCCTCTGAAGAAAAAAGATTTTATAGGTTGATTGTGCATATAAAGTGAAATACTATTATGTCCTTTTATATATATAGTACATATAGACTTTGTGATGATTTTATCTCACATTTACCATTTTATTATCTGAACAATATTTGGGGTAGAACTTCTTAACTTTACTAATTTTGTCTTACATTAGATTATTGCTTTTGATTCCTACCTGAGCATGTATTCCAATTCCAATCACTGGACTACTGAATAGTATATATATGTAAAACTGATGGTTATGTGCTTGTCTTGATGTCTTACTAAAATTCTGTTATAACTTTGCATTTGATTTCCAATGCATGTACCCTTAGTAAAACATAGATTTATAAATGTGACCAAAACCTAAAGAATATAATCTGAAGTGTTTGAATAATAAAGGAATATTGTTATTTGCCTAAGAATATTACCAGATGTCCAGATGATTTGTGAATGTAGGTTACTGCTGAAGCTAATAAAGGAAAATCTATACAACTAATTTGAAGTGATGAAACTCCTTTTGTATTTACCAATTTTATATAAATAAAATGAAGCTTACATTCAAAGTAAAATCATGTTTGTGTGATAACTCAATGTCTTTTAAAAATAATTATTCTTTTTTGGACATAAGTGAGAACTCAGGTATAATTTAATGAATAACAAGAGTATGCTTAGATAAGTAGAAAATACTATCTGATTCTAATTTCATTGTTCTTCAATGGCATTATTTATATTGGCTGTCCATTAAAGTTTTCTAGGTAACTCTGCTATGCCTTAGTTATGTTAGAAATCATTGATAAGACTGAAGAGATATCCCAAAAGTTAAGAACACTTGTTGCTCTTGCAGAAGACACAGGTTTGTATCGCAGGTCCCACAGAGTAGATTGCAACTATCTGTAATTCCAGCTCCAAGGAATTTTTGTTTTGTTTTGTTTTAAGATTTATTTATTTTTTTATTAATTACACTTTATTCATTTTGTATCCCCCCATAAGCCCCTCTCTCCTCCCCTCCCGATCCCACCCTCCCTCCCCTTTCTGCATGCATGCCACTCCCCAAGTCCACTGATAGGGGAGGGTCTCCTCTCCTTTCTGATCTTAGTCTATCATATCTCATCAGGAGTTGCTGCATTGTCATCCTCTGTGGCCTGGTAAGGCTGCTCCCCCCTCAGGGGGAGGTGATCAATGAACAGGCCAATCAGATTATGTCAGAGGCAGTCCCTCTTCCCATTACTATGGAACCCACTTGGACACTGAACTGCCATGGGCTACATCTGTGCAGGGGTTCTAGGTTAAGTGGAAAATAGTAAGAGCTGGAGGGGACAGGAACTCCACAAGGAGAGCAACAGAACAAGATAATTTGAACACAGGGAACTTCCCAGAGACTCATACTCCAACCAAGTTCCAAGGAATTTGATGCCCTTTCCTGACCTCCATGGGCACCAGGCATGCCCATGGTATGACATGCAGACAAAAAAACTCATACACATAAAAAATTAATCCTAAAAAGAAGAAAAGAATCACTGATAAAGGAAAAATGGTATGAGGATTTTAAGGAAGATGCTATATTCATGTTACAATTGGAGTTAGTTACTAGAGTTTGTGTACCAAGTCCAACCCTTTGTAGTTTCTGCATGAAACAGCTATGTTTTCTTTGTAGTAGGAGAAATATATTTCATTTTATCATCAGGCCGTCAACACTTGGCCTAATGACCTTCTTTTCTGCCTGTTCTAACATTTCCTACTTCTAAAACTTGCAGTCATTTTCATGTTCACATTTTCATAAATATGATATTTACATTGTTTACATTTCAGCTTTGCTTGAACTGGTCTTATGATCATTTATGCTACTATGTATTATCATTTCTTTTACCATATCATTACCATAATAAAATAATATACACGTAATAAATACTTAACTAAATAAACACCTCACTATGCATACCTTCAGAAACTAAACTCTTTTTCCTTATAAGTTTAAAGAATATGATTAGCCTATTCATTACCTGAGATAGCATGCTACTGATTTAAAATTTTTACTTAAAACACACAAAAATTAAAATAAGGTCACACAAAGGAATATCATAAAGATTTCATAGAACATTTACATTGTGTTTAGTCATGTTGCATAGGATATAAGTTAAAATATATTGGCAAATATTGTTTAGTTCTCTCCATTTACTTACAGTTCATCATTTTTTTCCAATATTTCTTAAAACCTTTCCTGAGAGCATTATAAAATAATCAGTCTTGACTCATCTTTTATATTGCAGGAGGCCCCATTTTCATCTGTGTTTTCATGGTAATGCATTGTTGAAGCTAGGCATAATTTTTATCCAAAAACATATAATTATTGAATCTACTCATTCTTTAAGCTAGTGATTATTTATTATCTATGTAATTATGCATCAAGCTATCTCCCGAGTAATTCATGTACTGTGATTTTTATTCACAATTATGTAAATAAAAATTATTTTATCCACTTTGTGGATTAGGAAACTGAATTTCAAAAGGACTAAGTAGTATTCACAGTAGCTCAGTTATGGAATACATGATTTACTTGAAAAAATTGAAGCTAAATAATGATTTGTGGATTCAATTTATAATGAAGTGATTAAATAATAGCTTAATGGAACTTGAGTAGACCCTGTGCTTAAATGCAGATATTTAAATATTTTATGATTATCATATCTATTAAAATTCAAATTATTTTATTTCCCTCTTAAGTTAAACCAAATACAGAGTCAAATAATGTTAATATTTAGCATAAATCTGAGGCTAGTGATCTTATTGCTTAGAAAAACAAACTTCTATGATATTTCATTCACGAGCAGTATACTGAAACTCAAGGATTTTAGAGTTGTAACTATGTGTTTCCACATGAAGAGCAATATGGTATACCGTGACTGCTTCAGCTTTATGATCTTTAGTTGTGTTCAACAAACTGTTATAAAAGTTTACATGGAATATGTGACAGAGAAAGCAGCTTCTTAAATAATCTCAAAAATGTGGGATATTAAAATGATTTTAATTGTACCTAATAAGGAAGAAAAAGCTACATTATCTCAGATTTTGTGTTAATGTTATCCTGCAGTGTATGGGCAGCATATTCATTATTAGTTAGACACTATGCTAGGCACCATTGGAGAGCATTCCAAAACTAAAATGTAAATAATACTAGAGGGCAGATGATGGTAGTTATACTCCAAATGATGGACACACATGCATCCAAATGACATATTATTGCAAGCCCAGGGAGAAAACTAATAAATGTTGTAGCACTTTCTATACAAAGAGCCTAGCATGATGAATCTCACTCCTAATAGTCATCACAAAAAATCACAAATCTGAACTGATTATTTACTGGTTATTTACAGTGCATATGTTGCCACACAGTTATTTCTGATAACTAGGTTGAGTTCACTTTAGTTGGGCATACTGAATTGTTCCTACGAAGGAGCCTTAATAGAGAACTGCTGTTGAATCCCTCAGGCAAATAGTCCATTTGAAAGATGTTAGGGAGACTATTCACTTTGCCCAAATGCTGCATGCTTCTTTGTCAGAACACAGTCCACAAATACAGCTCTTCCAGGACATTTCTGAGAACTTGTGAGAAAGCTCAAATAAACAAGACATGAATCTAGTAATCTCTGTTCCTCTATAACATGGATAAAAACCAGTTTATAGGCTGTGCAGTGTTAAAGAATATAGCAAGAAAGAAGTAATAAAGAATCATGTCAGGCCTTCTAATTTTGATATATATAGTGATTACTTCTAAAAAAATCAAGTTCATTGAGTGCATTTTTATCAAATTATGATTTATAACTTTGCAGTCTATTTTGCATAGTCTCTTACCTATAATATCAAGATTACATTTTTCTTCTTATCATTTTTTCTTAAGTTGGTAGCTAAATTCTCAGTGACTACAAATCTCCAATGTTAATGCCTTCCTAGCTTTTTCAAGATAACCATTTTTTAAAACTAATCCTAAATGGGGATTAATTAAAAGTTAAACGTTTTTCTTAGAGTTTTTAATCTTGGGTAATTAATATTTAATGGAGATTAGAATTTTGTGATAAAAATGAAGATCTGAGAGTTGCATCCAGAGATCAAGAACAGATAATTCTAGGTATACTGGATTTGTCTTCCCACTGGTAGTAATTACCTCCTGCACACAATAATTGTTATTAGCTGAATTCTTCTCTTGCTCCCCAAACTCATATGTTAACACTCAAATACTCAGTGAAATTGTTTTTGAAAAAAAATAACAAAAATTAAGTGAAATAAGAAGAATAAGGCTAACAATAATTTGACCAGATTATTATAGGAAAGAGACACCAAGTAATGTATTTATAAAGAAAAAGTCACATGAGGCTACAGCAAGAATGTTGTAACCTACAAGCCACGATATAAACCTCACAACAAACTAACCTTGTTAGCATTTTTTCTTGATTTCTAATTTCTAAATCATAGGAAATATTTATGTTGTTGAAGACATCTAGTCCTTGGTATTTGGATATAGTAATCTGATCAGACTAAAATTATCACAACCTATTAAGAGCACTGGTTATTCTACCTGATTAAATATTACACAAGGATATGGAAACAGATGATTAAATTTTATTGGTTCTAAGAGAGATCTCCTTTGGGAGAGATCAGGTATAGAAGTTAGAGATATGGAAACTATCTTGTAAGTTCCAGGTCACATCTACCCTATAAGGACACTTGAAAGTTATACTTCAGGGTACATAAAATTCAGCTAAAAGGAATAGTCCATTTTACTATTGAAGTATCTGAAGAAAATGAAAGCAAACAGCAGTGTATTTTGATGTGTATAGAATCAAAGTACATAGAAAAAAGTGTGCAGGTAGTGTGTGCATGTATAAGTATTAGCATACAATAGAGATGCATGCCTATATGTTTTGTATTCTTTGTGAGTTATATCTTCAGAAATGCACACATATTGACAAACATACACACACAGAGAAAGAGAAAGAGAGACCTAGATATTTTCACAAGTACCCCGTTTAGGAATTCAATGAATATAAATTTAAAATATAGAGATAACTGTGACATGACCCTCACTTTATGATCTCTATGGATATCTAGAGAGAAAAGAGCACATACAATATGATGTGCTATGAAATATGCTATGATAACTTGCAGCATTCAGGAAAGAAAAGCATGTAATCATCCTCTTGAGAAAAGGCCACCTCTTTCCAGAAGAACTGAAGTCTAACGTTGATAATAATGTATGTGATACAATGGCTGGACATTGTGGTGCACATTTGTAATCCCAGCACATTGATGTAAAGGCAGAAAGATGATAATTTTAAGCTCAGTTGGGGCTATTTGGCTATATAGCCAAATCATTTCTAAAATAAAAGAAAAAAAGAAGGAAAATTTATTGTGAAGTGAAGAGGTGATATGGAGGAAGATATGGGAAGAGTATTGAGTAGAAAAGTACTTAGCATAGTCAACAGGCAATGAGGTTTAAAATTCGAGACATTAATGGAGCAAAATACCCTAAGGCTCTAAGGGCATAAAACACAGTACACGTAATGAAACAAAAGGTAACCAGAGAACTGTTTGTAGTTGGCCCTGTAAGCTTTGTGAAGGAGTTGCTTGTGAGGGCCCTCAGAGACCATCAAGTAATCTTATCAATAGGAATGATAATCAAATTTATAGCTAAAAGATCAACAGGTACATGATATATAGCATACAGATGTTTATGAGAGACATGATAAAAGGGAAGGAGGATAGTTAACTTATAAGATACAATGAAGACTTAAACAGTGACCATGACCATGAGAGTGGATTTTTAGGAGTTAATTGTGAGGTTATGCTGTAACTTATTGGATTACTCAACATAAGCATACAAAAAAAAATTGGTATTTAAGGATGAATTCTGGACAGATGAGAGCAACATGTTGATTTTCCCCAATTATCAGGTTTTCCATTTCAAATTTCATTCTCTTTTAATCCAAAATGGCAATGGTATAAACACCCAAACTCACACAACTAATAGAAAAAAATAGAAAACACAGAAAGACTTCATGTATTTAAAAACAGTCAGTTTTAGACAATTTTTATGAACACATGTCATGGAAAAGAACACTAACTTTTAGGAAATCATGCTATAGAATTTTATATCCATCTGCAAAGGAATGAAACCAGGTTCCCCTCTTTCCGCAGTTATAAACCTCAACTCGAAATGAATTGAAAACTTAAATATATAACCAAAACTATGGAAATGTTGATGGAAAAAAGAGGAAAAATACTTCAGGCACTGGAAAAGGCAAAGATTATTTTTGACATGTCTCTAAAAGCACAAGAAATGAATGAACAAAGAAACAAACACAGATAAGATTTTATCACCCTAGAAAGATTATTGGAAGATAAAAAAAAGGCAGCTTACAGAGGACAAAAACAATTCATAAATTATTAATCTTTAAAGGAACTGATATTCAAAATACTTTAAGAGTACAAATATCTCAACAACAAAAAATAAACAAACTAATTTAAATAGGCAATAGAAGTAAATGAATGTTTCTTAAAGGAATCTCAGTACTTGCAAGCTGAGGCAATAGGTTTTCATTACTTAGGGATCATCCTGGGCTATATATTGTTGTGCCAGATTCACAAGACCCCCAAAAGACCACAAGGAGTGGATTCCGTTGCAAAATACATGAGGATCTTCTAAATTACAAGCTATAGCTCAGGCTCATACCCTCATCTCCAGAGTGGTTGAGAGCAAAAAAACCTCATGCTCAGGTTAGATGGTTGATTTAAAGAGTCTGGGTCCCTCCCAAAGCACGGGCATTCCTGCCTGGCAAGCATCTATTGTTTGAAACACAAAAAGGAATGTTGCATTTTGAATTGATTGGCTATAAGAAGGCCCTCAAACCATTAATGGTCTGGCTTCCCTTGTTTAGCTGTCTTAGGGGACAGGGCGATCTGGGCCGGTTTCTTAGCAACTGTATCTCTAGTGAGCAGGAAAAGGATGAAGTAAGGCTGGTTCCTCCTCTTAAGTGGCTGGACATGTTTCCATCTGTCTGGCCTTTGTTCAGGCTTGTGCTTTAAACTTTGAACCAATACTCAAAAAAAAAAAAAAAACACCTAATTTTTAATTCTTTGGTATCTTAATATAACAGTGGTAGAATCATATTGGTGTCTTTGCAGAAAGAAAACTAGCTAGACCTCACAGTTATGGCTCAGGTCTTGATTCTATAAAGATGTCTTTCACTTGAAGAATGCTGTCTTTATCATCAGTGAATTAAGACACCTATCATTTGTATCTATCTGTCCTTTTTAGAATCTCTTATGGATGGATATTCATAAGATGTTGCTTAGTATGGCATGGAAGACTTTGCCTACTTCTTGTGAGCAATCTTTAAGAAAAATTACGTACAGTATATTTTAATTGTGTTTTTTCCTCTCCTGCATCTCCTACCACACTCCCACATCCATACATACCCAATTTCACTCCTCCTTTTTTTCTTTCTTCCTTCCTTCCTTCTTTCCTTCCTTCCTTCCTTCCTTCCTTCCTTCCTTCTTTCTTTCTTTCCCTTCCTTCCTTCCTTCCTTCCTTCTTTCTTTCTTCCTTTCTTTCCCTTCCTTCCTTCCTTCCTTCCTTCCTTCCTTCCCTCCTTCCCCCCTCCCTCCCTTCTTCCTTCCTTCCTTCCTTCCTTCCTTCCTTCCTTCCTTCCTTCCTTCCTTCCTTCCTTCCTTCCTTCTTTTCTTCCTTCCTCCCTTCCCCATCTCACTCTCAACCTTATGAAAGTTCTGTTAGATGGGTAAATTTTGTTTTAAAGAAACCATTTTTCAACCATGGTAAGATTTGAAAACCTACTTTATTCTACACCGTGAATTCTTGAAGCTATAAAGAAAACTGAAATAGAAAGCCCTCTAAAGAGAATCTGCCACACAGTCAAAATTTCTCAAGTTGGATAAGAAGAAGGATTATGAACAATAGGAACACAGTGTTCAGGTGGCTCAGGACTGAAAGTTCCAACAAAAGGGAAGGATCCAGACCCCTTTGAATCTTTTTTATCAGTAAAACATGGTACTTTTCCTAAGTCACCCAAAAGGCTTACAGAACAATGAAATGATCTTGACAATAAGGATTAGGACAAACTTTTAAGAACAAAATGCAAGACTGAAAATCCAAATGACTCCTTTGAGAAACATAGGGAAGTATATCAGAAGTCAGAGTGATATTACAAGTATCACCAAAATCCTAGCCTTTAGACATTGTCTGCAAACGGAGGTCAAAAGAACCATGACATGGAAGGTTGATGAAAATGGGCTATGCAACAAAAGGGACAACTACAGTAACTCAAATGTCAAACCCAAGTGATTTTCATCCTAGTTCCCATCTGTTGTACCTCTTTACACCATGAAAAAGACCCCTGTGTCACTTCCATTTCAGTATGTACATTCTGCTTGTAGATTGCAGAATCAAATTACAAATAGAAATCAGAATTACTTTCTTATACATTGTAACAGTAGTGGATAGGATCTGAAATTTTGTTATGAGTTAATAAGAAATATAAAGGCCTTTAGATGGTACTCTATCAAAGCCTAGGCATATGCAGAATCAAAGGATAAACTGAAGATAATATGCTTTTTTGTGGTTCCTATGTTAGAGATTTGTATAAGGAATGTCATGATCCACCATTTTTCAGAATTACAAAAAGGTTGAGCACTTGCCAAGTTTATGGACCAAAGAAAACTACCTTATGATAAAGATGCACAATTTTAAAAAAGCAATATATGAAACCCATTGAATAACTGAAAAAAAAAAAAGAATTAAGCCTAGAGTGTTTTCAACCTCTGAGACCTACTGTGAATTAAGCTCACCCTTTCTATTTCTTTCTGAACTCTGACTGGCTGGTTCAACTCAACCCTTCCAACTCAAAACTTCTCTTCAAGCTGACTGATTCAAACTGGGTTCTCTCAGACTCTCACTGAATTGCTCTGCTTGGAAAAAAAATATCTCTAAACTCCATGAAATGAACTTCAGTGTACCGAACTGACAAACTGCAATGAACTGTACTGTAATGACTACGTGAAGTTAAACTCAACTCCACTCAACTGAACTGCCACCCTCTCTCCCTGCACTGCTCTTAAGTAGCTTCTCTTTTCTGTCTGTTCTCATGAGTGTTGGGTCTATCTTATCTCTGATTCATTCTGACAAATGTTTCCCTGATTCATCACTTTGTCTTCTCCTTAATTTGACATCATTATTTGGGATTAAAGCAGTGTACTTAAGGTATTCCAGCCAAAGGGATTAAAGTTGTGTATTAATGGTGTCTGTATTCCAGCCAGATCACAAAAATCTAGAAGGACTTTTAGTGTGATTCCTTGCTAGAGAAGCAATGTTACTGAACTAAACTCCTTTGCATCTTCCCCCTTTCTGTTTTGTCATACTTAGTTTAACTATTACAACAGAAAAAATTATCAATCCATAAACTTAACAATCCAAATGTCCTTAAGAAGATCTGTTGATGTAATGATCCTTCATAACTGCAGTCCTGATCATCTGTCTTTTAGCAAATGTCCATTTCAGCACCAAGGATTTCCAGTCTGCCAGTCTGATGAATGATGTGTCCTTGGACTCATTTGTTGAGCTGTACCCTTGCAGAGAGATTGGTGTCTTTATGTCTTCTTCATTGCTATCTTTCTGCTTATCTTCCTTCCTTGATCCATGCCTTTCATGTGGAAGCTTCTCTAATTTAGATCAGATCTTTATCAGTTTTGATGGTACCCAAAGTCTTTCATCATCTGTGGAAATATAGACAAAAGCTCTTATCCAGTGTAACACATACCCTGATTTTCATTCTGATGTTAAAACAGCTTTGAAGTATATAGGTTGATCTAATTCAGTAGTTTTTTTTTATACAATCCAGTGTCTTTCAGATAATCTTATTTCCCCATTCTGTTTATTAAGAAACAGTTATATCTTTATGAATCCACACGTAGCAAGAACTTGCATTTCTTAACTATTAAATTAGACACTTATGTACTCATATTTAAACACAGAAACAATCAACCCATATTACATTAGGTGTAAATATACAGGGTCAGTTAAAGCAGGTATCTGTTGTCTGAGATTGAAATAATATTAATCTGAGCTCCCCATTGTTGTAGTACTAGATCTTTTCCCCATAGGATTATGGTTATGTCTGCCACATAAGACAATCTATTTGACCTTCTAGTCCCACACATTTAATTTGTCTTACACTTTGTTTTACTTGGGATTATGTTTCACTCCTTACAAACTGTGTAGCAACTATGAATCAGATCTCAAATATTTAATTTGGTTTTCTCTAGCTGTTCTGTGGATTGCTGACTGGAGATACCTGGCTCCTGTTCTTTGTTGCCAGAGTACAAGTGAACCCTTTTTCAGGATTATCTCATAGAGAATTTACCGTAATTAAAGGATTACCTTTAATATCTCTTGCAAACACTACCCTTACCACACTTTCTACAAATCGCAGAAGGCAGAGGTCTTCTACAGAAGTCTCTAGAAAAACCTTGCTTGCAATCCCTTTTCAAATGACATCATCTCCCATAGTCAAAACAATGGACATTTTGATATCTAAGGTTATTGGCTATTGCTTATCATTATGGTCAGTCAATATCAGTAGTACTTTTAATCCACTCATTTATGGGTGTCAACAGGCTTTTAAAGGTCTAAGAGGATTTTTACTCCCTGTATTCGCATTTTTAAAAGTTAAGTTTCTCACATCTAGATCTGTTATTGCCCTGTCCATAGTGGATGTTGATCTATGTACAAAGTCAGTGAAAGTCTCTCTGTGGATTTGCAAAATCTTTGTTTATAACATAGACCTTCTTCCTTGTTCTTCTACCTTTTCTCAAGCCCTTATAACTACTAAAAGTACATTATAATAATAGAGTCATCAATTACATCTGCTGTCTTAAACCAGCAAGTTGACATTTCTCTAATAATTGATCTTTCACAATAGTAACACCTTTAGACCTATTATGATTTTCATAATTGCAGCTTCTTCTCATCATCATGTCAATCACTGTAATTGAGAACCAGCTTCCAGTATACCTGCTGCTAAAATCTTTCCTGTCTTGGGGATAATTCTGTTTTGGGTAGCTCAGGTATTTTTAAAATCTGTCTCACATAGGGTAAGTGAATTCTATCAGTTACCATTAATTCTTTCAAATGTTTAAGATCTTGTATTTTAACAGGATTCCAGGATAGTTTTTCATTTTATGAATTTTCACCAATTTCTGGCATTTGCTCCCAGGTAACTGGGAAATCTATTGGGGGTGGTCAACTTTCCTCAATTTCATTAAGAGGTGGTGCCATAAGGTCAATGGGCTATCTGTCTTGATTCTTAATTTCGTTAGGAGTCATAGGCTCACAATTAAACTCTCCCAGTTCTCTTACTTCCTTTGTCTCTTGTCTGTCAAGCCTCCATATTATTACAGGCAATTTTTTTTTGTTGTACAACGATTATTTCTGTTGTACAGTTATTTTTCACCTTTTTTGATAGGAAATATATAAAGATTGTAATTGAAAGTCAGGAAGTAGATAAAAGCGGTCTGCAGCCCTGTCTAAGTTGGGGGGGGCTGGTTTTTTGAAACAGGGTTTCTCTGTTTAACCTTAGCTATCTTGGAGCTTACTCTGGGGACCAGGCTGGCCTCAGACTCATAGTCATCTCTCTGCCTCTGCCTCCCTAACTTCTGTAATTATAGGGTAGTCTCTTTACTCTCCATGACTCCTGATACTAGGAGTCTCAGCTAGAATCACCAGAAGCTTACTCTGTCTTAGGTCTCCAGCTTGTCACAGAGATGCCCACCTCCATGGTTTCTCTTTTCCTTGCAAGCCCTCTGTCATGAGACTTACAGTTAAACACTGGACAGAACACAGGTAGTTTTATGGAAGAGTAGGGGGAAGGATCATATCCCCAGAAGGAATAGGGAATAGGAGCTTTGTAAGAAGACCAAGAGAACTAACTAATAAGGGTATGGTGTGTGTGGGAGGGTTGTGGAGACTGAAACACAAACCAAGGACCATGACTGCACTAAACGTAGGAAATGTGCGTAGATGTAGCCAATGGGCAGCTGAGTCTTCACATGGGGGGCCTAGTAAGGGGAGTGAGGCTCTCTCTGACATGGACTCTGTTGCCTGCTTTTCAATCACTTCCTCTTAACAGGCCACAGGGGAGGAGGATGTGCTCAATCCTGATGCAACTTGATGTGCTGAGGTGGGTTGATAGGAGGCAGCTCCCCTTTTCTGAGTAGTAGGAGAGGAAGGATAGAGGGAAGGAGCATGCGACCAGGAGGAAAGGAGGGAGGGTAGGATGAGGAGGAGAGGAGAGAGGGTCAAGTGGAAGATTCAGGTTTCTTTGAAGAACAACACAGTTATATGATATTTTGCTAGAAGTTGTCTTATGAGAGGGCATGTGATGTTTTGTTGGGGGCTGGCTTGTGAGAGGGCACATGATATTTTACTGTGTTCTGTCTTATGTGAGGGGCATGACTTCCATTGGCTGAGAACATCCATGGGTGGATCCTGAGGAGAGGAGATATATAGAAGCCCACAGACAGTGAGACACCATTTTTTGGATTGACATTGCTGCATCTCTTTCATGCTTTGACACTTGACTTCACAGAGAGAAACATTCCAGAGAACTTCTCAGGGAAATCCAACTGAGTCTTGCAGCTTTTACTGACTTGTCCCGAACTTCTGAATCCTGCTGATTCTTGTTGCTGTTTGGTGTTGGCCTTTGCTCTGGACTGCTGGTATCCAGACAATGAATAGTGGACCCATCCCAAGGAACTACTTCTAAAAATGTCTACAACCCCCTTTACCTAAAATCCTTCTTTATCCCCTCCCTTTGGTCAGTGGGTGGAAGGGAGGTGTAAGTATTTATGAACCCTAAGTAATGTAGGTTAGATGAAAAAACTCCAAGCATACAGGAGGGGGCTATGATCAGGATGTAAAGTGAATTAAAAAAAAAAAAACTGCCTCTGGATGCTATGAACTTAACTGGACAAACTCAACTGACCTGCACTGAACTGTATTGTACCTCTGAACTGTACTGTTTCCAGGAACACAACTACTGTCTTTCTGAACTGCTCTTAAGTAACCTTTCTTTCCTGTCTGTTTGTGAGAGTTGGGTGTATTCTATCTTTTGCTCATTCTGTCAAATCTTTCCCTGATCCATCAGTTTGCCTGCCCCTCAATTAGACATCATTGTTTGGGATTAAAAATAGTTATTAAAGGTAGATTTGTATTCAAGCCAGAGGAATTAAAGGTGTGCACTATGGGTGTGTATGTATTCCAGGTGGATCACACAGACCTAGGTCTTTGTATGTGATCCCTTGTTAGAGTAACTATGTTGTTGAGTTAAAATTCTCTACATTTCTTCCTTTCTATTTTAAGATTAGGTTTTATGGTATGCATCTGAGAGTACAAAGGCTATAACATAATTATTATACATCTATTTTAAGTCAGCCCACTTAAGTAACTTTTGGACTTTGCACACAACAATGCTACATGCATATAAAAATATTTTAATTCATTACATTATGACTGATATTTTAATAACACAAGGATAACTTATTGACATTAGACTGTCACACAAATATAGTATAGAAAAGTTATATTTACTACTAAAATAGTAAAAACAGTATGTCTTAAAGAAACAAAGACAGCAGGTGAAGGAAAAAGGTAGTCTGATTTAGATTAGAAGAGTTTACTATAAGAGCCTCCAAAGCAGCTTAACTAAGATAGTGGTTGGGATGGGGGACTTGGAAGGACCTGACAAGAATCTAAGACAACAGCCCTTGGAGGACACTGCATCTGAGGAGCAGGATAGCAATGACTGACAGAGACCAACAGACCAAACTCTGGGCCTTAAAACACCAGTGAATGTGTTTCTCAGGTGAAAGGAAACCCCATGGTATGGGAAGCAATCAGATCCATTCTCAGGTTACCCAGTTATACCCCAGAAGAGTTCCTGAGGTACTGTAGGCCCTTGGTCAACAGCCCAGAGACAAATGCCTGCCTGCTCTGATAACTGTCTGAGACTGAACTGTGGGCCCACAACACTAGAGACTGCGATTTCCTGTAGAGAGAAAACCCCAGGATGAAGGAAGCAACTGGGACCAACCTCAGGTCACCCAGACAATCCCTGAAAAAAGGTCCTGGGGTTCAGCAGGTACTCAGCCGCCAGCCTAGAGACCTGCATGCACACCAGACTCACCATCCAAGACAGAACTGTGGATCCCAGAGCACCAGAGACTGGGTTTCCCTGTGGGGAGAAAACTCCATGGTGAGGAAAATCAGGGCACTCTGTCTAACCACCCACCCCGAAAAATTCTCTGGAAATGTTCCCAGGTTCCTACAGGTGCCCAGCCACTAGCATGGAGTCATTCACCTGTGTTCTATACTCACCATGCCAAACTGAACTGTGTACCCCCAAACACCAGAGACTGGGACTCCCTTTTGGGAGGAAACCCCACGGTTTCATCCTGAGGTTTTCTCTCTAATGGAGGTAGAGAGTTAGGAAAACACAAGAAATAAATGACTCACTACAGCAAAACTAAAAGTAGTGAAGCACATTAACACACTACAACAACCAACATTAAAATCAAAGGACCTAATAGCCACTGGTCATTAATCTCTCTCAACACCAATGGACTCAACTCTCCAGAAAAAAGACACAGAATAACAGAATGGATGCATAAACAAGATTCAACAATCTGTTGCATACAAGAAACACACCTAAGACACAAAGATAAACATTATCTGAGATAAAAGGACTGGAAGATGATTGTCCAGGCAAAAGAGAAGCAAGCAGGAGTAGCCATTCTAATATGTAATAAAATAGACTTTCAACCAAAATTAATCAAAAGAGATGGGGAAGGTCACTTCATACTCATCAAAGGAAACTTCCACCAAGAAGACATCACAATTCTGAACATCTATACCCCAAATACAAGGGCACCCACATTGGTAAAAGAAACATTAACAAAACTTAAATAACATACAGATCACCACACATTAATAGTGGGAGACTTCAACACCCTACTCTCATTGGTACAGAAGACAACTTCCTGAACAAAACACCAACAGCACAGGCTCTAAGAGCAACAATAAATAAATGGGACCTCATGAAACTGAAAAGCTTCTGTAAAGCAAAGGACATAGTCATCAAAACAAAAAGACAGGCTACAGACTGGGAAAGGATCTTCACCAACCCTATATCTGACAGAGGGCTGATATCCAGAATATATAAAGAACTAAAGAAGCTGAAAAGCAGCAAACCAAGTAATCCAATTAAAAAATGGGGCACAGAGCTAAACAGAGAATTCTCAGTATTGGAATATAGAATGGCAGAGAAACACTTAAAGAAATGTTCAATGTCCTTAATCATCAGAAAATTGCAAATCAAAACGACCCTGAGATTTCACCTTACACCAAATCAGAATGGCTAAGATCAGAAACTCAAATGACAACACATGCTGGAGAGGATGTGGAGAAAAGGGAAACCCTCCTCCATTGCTGGTGGGAATGTTAACTTATACAAACACTTTGGAAATCAATCTGGCGCTTTCTCAGACAAACAAAAATAATGCTAACTCTAGATTCAGCTATACCACCACTCCTAGGCATATATTCAAAGGATGGTCAACTGTACAACAAGGACATTTGCTCACTCATGTTTGTAGAAGTTTATTTGTAATTTCCAGAACCTGAAAACAGCCCAGATGCCCCTCAATTGAGGAACGGATACAGAAATTGTGGTATATCTACACAATGATATTACAGAAATGGTATTACTCAGAAACAAACAAACAAGGAAATCATGAAATTTGCAGGCAAATGGTGGGAATTGGAAAAGATCATCCTAAGTGAGTTATCCCAGAAGCAGAGAGACACACTCATAAGTGGATATTAAACATATAATATAAGATAAACATACTAAAATCTGTACACGTAAAGAAACTGATCAAGAAGGAGGACTCTGGCTAAATTGCTCAATCTTCATTTACAAAGGCAAAGAGGATGGACACCTGAAGAAGGTGAAAACAAGGTATAAGACAGGAGCCTATCACAGAGGGCCTCTGAAAAACTTTACCCTGCAGGGTATCAGAAGAGATGCTGAGACTTTTAGCCAAACTTTGGGCAGAGTAAAGGGAATCTTACAAAAGAAAGTGGAGAAAAAAAGACCTGGAGAGGACAGGAGCGCCACAAGGAGAACAACAGAACTAAAAATTCTGGACACAGGGGTCTTTTCTGAGACTGATACTCCAATCAAGGACCATTCATGGAGACAACCTAGAACCCCTGCACAGATGTAGCCCATGGCAATTCAGTGTCCAAGTGGGTTCCATAGTAATGGGAACAGGGACTATCTCTGATATAAACTGATTGGCTTGCTCTTGGATCACCTCTGTCTGAAAGGGAAGCAGCCCTCCCAGGACACGGAAGATGACAATGCATCCACTCCTGATGTGATGCGATAGACTAGGATCAGAAGGAAGGAGAGGAAGACCTCCCCTATCAGTGGACTTGAGGAGGGACATGGGTGGAGAAGGGGGAAGGAGGGTGGGATTAGGAGAGGAGGAGAGAGGGAGCTACAGGGGGGGATACAAAGTGAATAAACTGTAATTAATATAAAATATCAAAAAAAGATATCATTCCAAGGTTTTGTCCAGCAGTGGAAAAAAAAAAAAAAGAATTTATTTGCCTCGCCAAAACACCACGAAACTGGATAACCAGGTTAGTGGAAGTGCATAAAATGGCAAAAAAAAAAAAAAAAAAAAAAGGCAAAAGAAAATGTACTTTTCTGAAGAAGGATGCAGGGTTCAGGGTTCTGACTTAAACTACCCTTTGCCCATGTGATGAAATACGATCATGTTATTTTAATGTTTCCATTTTGCTTGTGTGCTGCAGCTAAATGTCACATGTATGTAGTATATATCAATATTCCATAAGATATGTGGCTGCCATTAAGGTTATGCTTGATTTTAAGGTGTGTGAATGTATATAATGTGAATGTTTATATGTGTGTGTATAAATATCTGAAGGTGATTCAACTTTTTATAACTTTATATACCATTCCTTTCCAGCTTATTTTTAATAAGTGATTTTTATATGTGTTGATGTTTTGCCGGCATTTATTTCTGTGTGAGGGTGTCAGATCTTGGAGGTACAGATAGTTGTAAGCTGCCACATGGGTGCTGGGCATTGAATCCAGGTCCTCTGGTAGAACAGTCATCTTTTAACCACTGAGGCATCTCTCCAGCCCCTTTTCTAAGATATTTAAAATGATCATCATTCTATGACTGTACTTATGACTTTTGAACATTTAGGAAGCAATTAATATGTTTTCTATGTTCAAATAAGATTTTGTAAGTTTTAATTTTATAATATAATTGATTTTTATATACAAGGATATTCTATTAAAATTAATATATATAAAATACAAAGTATATAGTTATTTTTTAAATGTTTTTATATAAAATACCTTTTATATAAAATTACAAAGGATGGTTATAAGATAGTTCTAAATTAATTAATTTTATCACTTAAAGGTCAAAATTATGTTATATCCTTATAAAACCGATGTCAGATACTTTATTCACATAAACCAAATTTTCTTTTCTTTTAAAAAATTGTACATGAATTTTCTCCCCCCCCCATTCTCTCATAACTGCAATTTCCCCTTCCTCCCTTCCCAGAGTAGGCCTCCCAGGGATACCAACCAAACACTGCATAACAAACTATAAGACCAGGAATATAACATCACCTTTAGGCTGGATGAAGCAAACCAGTAGAAGAGAAATGTATACACATAGACAAAACTTTGTCTGCTCTTACTAATTTTTACTGAAACTTGGTAGTGTTTACAAAAAATGTTTTACAAAAACAAAGATTTTGTTTTCTATTTTTATTAATGCAATATTTAAAATGTGTGATTATATTATTTCAAATGCTTTATTTTTTTCCATTGAGTAAATTACATAGGGATAATAGATCTTATTTTATTAAACAAAAACTTAATTGTAACTGAAAATTTGGTTGGTTTTGCAAATGTCTGCTGTGCCTGGTCCTTCACTCATCTAGATTCATAAATAAACAATTGCCGCTAATAACTTGTGACTCCTTCCTACTTAAAAGGAAAGAACTGTACTTTTATCTTTCTTAAATCCTGCTACTTTTAAAAGATATTTAAAATTTTGCTAAATTATTCCTCAGTGATAAGACTTATTGATGTTAATTTTGTAGGTGAACACACTGTTAGGTCCTTCTTTTTTAATATACTTTTTTTATTTATTCCAATTTATTCACTTTGTATCCCAGCTGTAGCCCACCCTCATCCCCTCCTGATACCACACTCTCTCTCTCCCCCTCACTGTTCTACTCCCATGCCCTTTCCCCAGTCCACTGCTAGGGGAGGTCCTCCTCCCCTTCCATCTGACCTTAGCCTATCATGTCTCATCAGGACTGTCTTTCATAGTCTTCCTCTGTGGCCAGGTAAGGCTGCTCCCCTCTTAGGGGGAAGTGATCAAAGATCCAGCAAATGAGACACCCCCTTTTCCCCTTCCTAGGGAGCCGATTTGGAGACTGAGCTGCCAAGGACTACCTCTGTGCAGGGATTCTAGGTTATCTCCATGAATGGTGCTTGGTTAGAAGATCAGTCTCAGAAAAGAAACTTAGGCCCAGATTTTTTAGTTTTGTTGTTCTTGTTGTGGACCTCCAGAACCTTCCAGGTCTTTCTATCACCCCCTTCTTTCATAAGATTCCATGAACTCTGCCCAAAGTTTGGCTGTGAGTCTCAGCATCGGTTTTAATACCCTGCTGGGTAGAGGCCCTCTGTGATACGCTCCTGTCCTGTTCCCTGTTTTCTCCTTCTTCAGATGTCCATCCTCTTTGCATTTCTGAATGGGGATTGAACAGCTTAGCCAGAGTCCTCCTTCTTGATTAGCTTCCTTAGGTGTACAGATTTTAGTAAGTTTATCCTATATTATATGTCTAATATACACTTATAAGTGAGTATATACCATGTGAATTTGCCTCTGGGACAGCTCACTCAGGATGATCTTTTCCAGTTCCCACCATTTGCCTGCAAATTTCATGATTTCCTTGTTTTTTGTTTGTTTGTTTGTTTTGTTTTTTTCTGAGTATTTTATTTCTGAAATTGTTTCTCTCATCATGAGGTTTCCTCCCAACAGGGAGACCCAGTCTGTGGTGTTTGTTGTGGTGCATAGAGTGCGCAGGCACTGGCGGGTAGTGGTTCCAAGCTGATGACTGAGCAGGAACCTGGGAACTTTTCCCAGGTCGGCTAGTGCTCTAAGCTCAGCCCTGCTGTTTCCTTCCTGTCAGGTTTTCTGCTTACTGGGAAACCCAGTCTCTGATGCCCTGCAGTTCACAGTTCTGTTTGTGAGGGAGAGTGCCGAATGCAGCAGGTCTCTGCTCTCAGCTGGAGCTCCACTCTGGGATGGTGGCTGTGTGCCCTATCATCCCCGGGACCATTTCCAAGGAAAGACTGGGTGACCTGTGGTCAGTTCTGTTTGCTTCCTTCCCTGTGGGGTTTTCTTGCAACTGGGACTCCCAGTCTCTGGTGTTTTGGTGCACACAGTTCAGCCTGGGAAGGGGATCAGGACATGTAGGTGTGTGGCTCTGGTCTGGGGACCTAGTGCCTGTGGAACCTGGGATCTCTTCTAGGTTTTAGCTGTGTGTTCTGAGAATGGACCCAATTGATTCCCACACTGTGGGGTTTCCTCTCACCTGGGAAACATGATCTCTGGTGTTTTAGGGCCCAAAATTCAGTCTCTTGGTAGCTGTACCGACACTGCTGTCCTGCTCCTCAGACACAGTGTCCTCCCGGCGCCACCATCTTGGATTCTCCCAGATAAATTCTTTTTAAAGCTGTTTTTTTCTCTTCTTTTTGCCTCTATTTAGACCTTGCTTTCTTCCTTTTGACCATACTAATTTACACTTTAGTTAGTTTTGAATTGTCTCTGCTACCTTTATATAAATTATTTATATTATCATCCATATTATTTCTATATGAGTCAGTATTTTGGATGAAATTATTCTTCCTACTGCCTCTTCTGTCATTTCTTCCCATTCTGATGTTGTGATGCTTTTCCCAGAATGTGATTGTTATCATCTTCTTCAACTTTTATCTCACAGAGAGGCCCCAGCTATGGCTTTGACCAATTTTTCTTCATCTGAGTGGTCAAAAGGCTCCTTTATTACATCTATCTTTTCAAAAAATGGATTGGTCGTTATGCTGCTGTTAATCCTCCTTCATTTACCATTATTATTATTATTATTTTTAGTAGTGGTGGTGGTAGTGGTACTGTAATTGAACCTGGGGCCTTGTAGGTAAACATTGAAGAAGTGCCTTAACATTGAGCTGTATCCTCAGCCTTGTTTTTGCTCCACTGTCACTGGCCAGATTTTGGATAATGCAAATATATATTTTCTATAGTATTTTTTTCAGGTGAGTGTCTTCTATTAGCTCTATATGACAAGGTTTCTTGCCCCCTTCTTTCTCAGCAATTAGTTTGCTATGTTATCGTCTCAGAATCTTTTTCAGTTTCTTACTTTTCTTCAGAAACTAGAGAATTTGAAATGAAATTGAAGTCTACTTCTGACTCTCTGGATAAAGGTCTTACTTAGAAAAAGGTTTTCAACATTTTCAGTGGCTCAGTATCAATCTCTCTATCTCTTTCACTCTCAGCAGTGTTTCTCTGTGTGTAGCCTTAGCTGTACTGGAACTCACTTTATAGACCAAGCTGGCCTGGAATTCACAGAGAGCCACCTGCCTCTGCCACCCAAGGGCTGGGATTAAAGGCATGAGCCACCACCGCCCAGCTTGTTTTGTTTTTGTTTTCTGAGATTTATTTATTTATTATGTATACATTGTTCTGTTTGCATGCATACCTGCTCACCAGAAGAGGGCTCTAGATCTCATTATTGATGGCTGTAAGCCACCTTATGGCTGTTGGGAATTGAATTCTGAAAGAGTAGCCAGTGCTCTTAACCTCTGAGCCATCTCTCCAGACCATCAATTCTTACTTCCCGATGGTGATAGACTTGTCATCCTTCTTGTCAGAGATATATTCCAGCAACATGGCTACCATGGCAAGGGATCACATTCAAAGACCAAGATCTGTATGATCTGGTTGGAATATAGATTGTGAGAGATTAGTCTAGAAGCTTCCAGGCCTAGGCCTAATGATAGATAAACACTCTCTGGGCTTGTCCATGTATTTGTAAAGCTTGGGTACAGCTCTCATCTCATCCCCTTATTTGAGGAAATAAAAACATTTACCAGAAAGAAAGAAAGAAAAGGAAGGTAGGAAGGAAGGAAGAAAGGAAGGATAGATAAACCTCAAATCATATAGGTACTCCGTCCTCTCATGTCCATTCTGTCAATGACTCTTCTATTTACCCTCTCCATGCTCAGAGATGCTCAGATCATCTACAGATTTGCCACTCCCCAGCCCTCATGTTCTCTCTTTCTCAGTAAACTTTCATACTGTTGGGCTTCAGGGGCTCCTGTGGCTTTTCCCTACTGTTGGGCTTCTGGTGGCCCTTCTAGGACTTTGCCCTACTGCAAAAATTCTGAAGGTCCTTTTTCTTTATTGTTCTCTTTACTCTACTCTGAGGGCTCTGACCTGTCTTCTGAGCTTCTGCAGTCATCAGAACTTCTTTTCCTTCTTTACTTTTCACATATACATCATATTGGTAAATTGTCATGTGTTATTTAAGCTGACTGAGAAGCTGGCTCAGTGGGGAGAATTTGACAGTTTCACTTCAGACTCAATTATATTAAGCTCAAAATATCATCCATCCTGGGTCAGGTTGGCTCTTAATTCCATAACAGGAAGAAATGAGAACAACAAAATAGCTCAGAGTAAAAGCACTGTTCCTTTGCAAACAACTAAAATTTAAACTATTTGCAAAAGAGGCTACTGCTGTTTGTTCCATAATACAAAATTCCTTTAAAAAGAATGGCTGACAGGAAGCTTATCCATCAGAGAGGGCTTTATGTCTAAAATCGTCAATCAATAACTCCAATATCACAGTTTTAACAGGGCTTCCATAGCCAATTTCTGCTGAGTGTTGCAGACATCAATCTAGTGATGTTTTACTATTTACCTGCTACTTGTCTCTGCTACCTGCACTCATTCAAATCCAAAAGCACAGTGATATCAGATCATTCTAGTGACTCTATAGAACTTAGAAAATAATTCAAATTTCTTATGTTTTCTGTTGGTTTTACTCGGTTTTCATAAACTCTCATAGCTTAAAAATATGTAGAGAGGCATCAATTTATCACTTTTATGTTACATATGTAGTTAGGTTTCAATTTTTTTTTAATTTTTAGTTTATGTTTATGGATGTTGTGCTTCTGTGTTTGTCTTTGCAACATGTTTGTGCCTTGTGTCTCTTCTGCAGAGGCCAGAAGAGGATATGGGATTTCTTTTTTTTTTTTTTTTCCTCTCCCATTTCTTTTTTTTTTTTTTATTTTTCTTTTTAGTTACATTTTGTTAACTCTGTGTCCCAGCTGTATCCGGCTCCCTCATTCCCTCCCCAACCCCACACTCCCTCCCTGGTCTCCTCCCTGCCCCTTTCCAAGTCCACTGATAGGGGAGGACCCCCTCCCCTTTCATCTGACCCTGTTTTATCAGGTATCTTCAGGGCTGGCTGCAAAGTCCTCCTCTGTGGCCTAACAGACTGGTCCTCCCCTGGGGGGAACTAGATTTAGGGTTGGTGGTGAGCTATCATATCGGGGCTGAAAACCTAACCTAAGTCCTTTTAATTGTTGAGCCATGATTCCAACTCTGAGAATGCAATTGCTTTTATAGAGAAGGATTTGTTTGAAATTAAGATCCTTGGAAAGATTCTCCAGCACAAGAAGGAGAACAGGAAAGCAATTCCTAAAATCTCTGAGTGAGTTATAAAAGATGAGGTATAGATAAAATAAATATTAGAATTTCTAGTTCAGTCAAGCTTCTGTTTAAATTAATAGCTATCTTAAGTTATTGTTTTGCTCTTGGTGACAGACCATAAGTATACGTCTACTTGAGATTTATTCATGTGTTTGATTTTTGATGAAAGTTTATCTAAATATTATACAGTAATTTAAGATACTAGACTAGTAGAACTCACTTTTTGAAGGTTCCATAACCATACTAATACAGACAGAGAGATTAAAAGGGACAGTATTTTGCACTTTGCTCTCCAAGGTCATCTAGATACTAGAGTAACTCTGATGAATCCCCTTTCCTTTTGTTCAGGAAGGCCATGAAGACTTGGCATAGTGTTGAATATCCAGTGGGAATGCATAAGCAAAGTTAAAAATAATTGATAATAATATAAAACAAACAATGGGCTAGGTTACTGAAATGTCAGGTAAAAATAATCCCAGTCACTATAGCTGTAATCAAAAGGCTCACATGCTTTTCCTAGCCATGAACATACATCTGCTATTGATAGACTTCTGATAACTCTGCTCATGTATTTTTGGTTTTACAAGGTGTAGTGGTTTCAATCAGAATGCCCCTGATAGGAGTTTTTATATTTTAAGGTTTAGTTCCTAGTTGTTGAACTGTTTAGGAACAATTAGGAGGTGTGCTCTTGTTTGAGTAGGTATGGCCTTGTTAGAGGAAGTGTGTCACTTTGGTCCCAGTTTCTCTCTGTTGAGTGATGTGGATAAGGATGTAAGCTCTGAGCTACTGCTCTACCACTATGCCTGCCTGCCTGCTGCCATACGACCTGCCATGATGATCATCAACTAACCCTCTAAAACTGTAAATAATCTCCCAAATAATATTTTTCTTTATATGTCACCTTGGCCAGAGTGTCTCTTCATAGCCATAGAATATTAATTAAGACAAAAGATCTACAAAATCAGAATAAGACAATTCCAAATATCATCATCCTAACACTGAGCAACTTTAAAATAATAATAGGGTCTTCATAGTAATAATAGGTTAAATCTATTATAATATTAATGGTGATGTTATTAATCTCTGGAATTTGAGTATTCAGCTATTCTCTTAATTTTATCTATTCTCATTTACAGTTGCTAAACACTCAGATGGACCCATGACAATTTATGCCCTGTTGATCATGCTCTAATGCTAGAATGTCAAAAAGAGTGGAGACCTTAAATTACACTACACCCCCAATGTCAGATACAAGCAGTCAGATTGACTTGATGGACATCTCCTAAATGATTTTAAGGCCTCATTCTTGAATAGAAAATATTAAGTAGCTAGATATATATTAACAAGTTTGGAGGCTGTTGAGAAAGGACCATTCTCTCATAACATCCTCCTTTCCCAAAATTTCCAGTAACAAACAGAAGCTGTTCCAAGATTTTCTCATGAAGGTATTTCACTTGTCCATCAGGAAATAGCTCTGAAATTGACAAGTGCACCTCTCTTTCATTCATGTAATGATACAAAAGTCAGGAATGTTAGCCAGAGCCATGCCATTTTTGTATAGTTCTTTCATTTGCGTTCAACTGTCATAATTCTAATAACATTAGCAATTTGGTTTTTAAAAGTAAATTAGTTTGATTCTCTAGATTCTTGACTTCCTTGCCAAGTGTACTCCAAGAAATCACAATCCAGCAAATATATTAATTGAACTCTCAACATTTGTAACAGACTACTCACTAATTGCCCCTAATAATGGCCAAATCAAAGCCAAAAGGGGAAACTTTTTAACTTCCTTCCTCCTCTCCCCTCCATTTATTAAATTTTTTGACTCAAACATCAACCAAAAATTATGAATTAACAATTGAAATTTGAATATACAAGACACTTCTTGGGGGGGGGGGCTTCTGGTCAACAAGTATGTAGAGAATCAAAGGTCTAAGAAATAGGATAACACAAGAGAGCTAGTGCAGAGAATGAAAGTATCTCTATTATTTTAGAATACAGCATGGTGAAGTCAATAAGTATTAAGCTCTTCTCCAAATCTTACACATGAAAAGTGAATATTCTTGGCCATTCTGCCAAAAGCAATCTACAGATTCAATGCAGTTCCCATCAAAATACCAACACAATTCTTTACAGACCGTGAAAGAAAATTTCTCAACTTCATACGGATAAACAAAAAAACCCAGAACTTCCAAAATGATCCTGTACACAACAGATCATTTGGAGGTATCTACATTCCTGACGTCAAGCTGTACTACAGAGCAATAATAATAAAAGTGGCATGGCATTGGCATAGAAACAGAATGGTGTATCAATGGAATTGAAGACCTAGAAATAAACCCACACACCTACAGATCCTTGATTTTTGACAAAGAAGCCAAAACCATACAGTGGAAAAAAGACAGCATCTTCAACAAATGGTGCTGGTCCAACTGGATGTCTACATGTAGAGAAATGCAAATAGATCCACATCTATCACCCTGCACAAAACTAAAGTCCAAGTGGATCAAAGACCTCAACATAAAAACAGACACTAAATCAATTAGAAGAAAAAGTAGGGAAGAGCCTAGAACTCATTGGAACAGGTGAGAACTTCTTGAACAGAACACCAACAGCACAGGCTCTAAGATCAACAATCAATAAATGGGACCTAATGAACTGAAAAGCTTCTGTAAAACAAAGGACAGTGTTAGAACAAATCAACAGCCTACAGACTGGGAAAGGATATTCACCAACCCTATATCTGACAGAGGGCTGATATCCAGAATATATAAAGAACTAAAGAAGTTAAAAGGCAACAAATCAGATAATCCAATTAAAAAATGGGGAACAGAGCTAAACAGAGAATTCTCTGAAGAGGAATATAGAATGGCAGAGAAACACTTAAAGAAATGCTCAACGTCCTTAGCTGTAGGGAGATGCAAATCAAAACGACCCTGAGATTTCACCTTACACCCATCAGAATGGCTAAAATTAAAAAACTCAAGTGACAACACCTGATGGAGAGGTTGTGGAGAAAGGGGAATCCTCCTCCATTGTTGGTGGGAAAGTAAAGTTGTAAAACCATTTTGGAAATCAATCTGTTGCTTTCTCAGACAATTAGGAATAGTGCCTCCTCAAGATCCAGCTATACCACTCCTAGGCATATATCCAAAAGATGCTCAAGTACACAACAAGGATATTTGTTCAACCATGTTTTTAGCAGTTTTTTTCATAATAGCCAGGACCTGGAAACAACCCAGATATCCCTCAAAGGAGGAATAGATTCAGAAATTATGGTACATTTACACAATGGAATACTGCTCAGCAGTTAAAAAAAAAGGAAATCATTAAATTTGCAGGCAGATAGTGGGATCTAGAAAAGATCATCTTGAGTGAGGTATCCCAGAAGCAGAAAGACACACAGGGTATATACTCACTTATAAGTGGATACTAGACCTATAAGATAGGATAAAAATACTAAAATTTGTACACTTAAAGAAGCTAAACAAGAAGGAGGTCCCGGCGTAAGATGATCAACCCTTATTTAGAAAGACAAATGCAATGGACGTTGGAAGTAGAAGAAAACAAGAAACAAGAGAGGAACCTACCATAGAGGACCTCTGGAAGATTCTACCTAGCAGTGTATCAAAGCAGATGCTGAGACTCTAACAAACCTTGGGCAGAGGGCAGGGAATCATATGAAAGAAGGGGGAGTTAGTAAGACCTGGAGAGGACAGGAGCTCCACAAGGACCAAATATATCTGGGCACAGGGGTCTTTTCTGAGACTGGTCCTCCAACCAAGAACCATGCATGGATATAACCTAGAACCCCTGCTCATATGTAGCCCATGGCAGCTTAACATCCAAGCGGGTTTCCCTAGTAAGAGGAACAGGGACTGTCTTGGACATGAACTCAGTGGCAGGCACTTTGACCTTCTCCCACCCCTTGCTGAGGGAGGAGAAGCCTTGCTAGGCAACAGAGGACATTTCAGCCAGTCTTGATGAGACCTGATAAGCTAGGGTCAGATGGAAGGGGAGGAGGACCTCCTCTATCAGTGGACTTGAGAGGAGCAGGGAGGAGACGAGAGAGGAAAGGTGGAATTGGGAGGGAATGAGGGAGTGGGCTACAGCTTAGATACAAAGTAAATAACCTGTAATTAATGTAAAAAATAAACATTTATAAAAATTTAAAAAAAGAAAATGAATTTTCTGATTAATACAGAGATTTGCATACATATTTACTGCATTACATTTAGGTAAGGATGAAATCTTTTCTTCCTTTAGCCCAACACATTCATATGAGGGGTTGCAAGAATGATGATTTAGGACAGTAACTAGCTCTATGGTTCTTCCTTTCCTTGAAACTTAACCCTGTGATCTGGAAGATAATTGTATAAACCAGGCAACCCAATCTTTGCATCTGAAGTTTTGTGGATCAAATCAAATATGATAAATTTGATTGTATTTTATGATAAATTCAGTAATAATTATTGGTGTTTATTATGCAATTTTAATGAATGGAATAACTAGTATGAAATAACTATGTTCTTATTTTTTATTGGGAAATGTTGAGGTGCAGAATGGTTCCCCAAACTTGGTAACCGATAACTGAAAATGGTGTAAAGTTCTGTATGATTCCAGATGCAAATGAGTTCTACACAACAGAATTTTTGTGTTGTGTGTGTTTCAATATTCAAATGGCATTGATAAAGTGTACATTTAATTAAATTTAACATTTAATTTAAAATTATATTAAGGTAGAGTTGAATCCAATCTGACATACAGATATCTAGTACTTTTCAGTTTGTAAATTAAATCCACTAGGAAAGGAGGAATGTAACATATATGTAAGTTAACAAATGATTGTAATCTGTCTTGTTTCAAGATGGATTAAAAGATTCAAGTTTCAGAAATTTTTTCAGAATTGTGCATTGCAATATTTGAGTCATTAAATTTAGGTACCTGTGTCATATATGTTTGTAAATTTGCTTTCATAGCAATTCTACATTCAGGTGCAATATCTGATATCTTAATTGTGACTTCTTATGTAATCATTTCCAGGCATTTTCTCGTTAGATTGGAAGGAATTTTATCATAATTTACCTTCGTAACATTCTCCTTTTACATTATTTCTGTGCCATTATGTTGATTGCATTTTAGTACTCGCTGAACCAGAATACACTATGTATACCAGGCTGTCCTATAACTCACAGAGCTTCCAGGAGTTTCTGGCTCCTGAGTGCTAGAATTAAAGTCCTGCTCCACCACATCTGGAATATGTTCATATATTTTTGAATAGAATATGGATAGTTAGACCATTATATCCCAATTACATTTAAAGATAATAAAGCAGGTATTACAGCATATACATTTGTTTCAATAAAAATTGAAAAATTCAGCATGTGGGAATGTATATTATTTATAAAAACAGTGGTTTAAAGAATTAAGCAAATTATTTGTAACCAAAAATATAAGATTCTGCTTTGTGTTGTTGAACTACATTGTTTCAAATCAGTGGGCTGATTACATTATTGAATTTTGCAAAAACAATTAGGCAAGCTTTGCTTAGCAATAGCTTAAAGCAAATGAAAGGAAACAGGAATTAAAAATAAACTCATAGCCCAGAAAATTTATTCCAATTGTTCTTTTAAGGAAATAAAATTTGGAAATCTACCTCAACTGTGAATTTATACAACTTGAAACTTCAAAACGGTAGAACCGCAACAGTATCTAAGTTTTTTTTTAATTTTATTTTTTTCTTATCAGTTACATTTTATTAACTCTGTATCCCGCTCCCTCATTCCCTCCCAATCCCACCCTCCCTCCCTCTTCTCCACCCTGCCCCTTTCCAAGTCCACTGATGGGGGGGCTCCTCCCCATTCATCTGATCCTGTTTTATTAGGTATCTTCAGGACTGTAAGTTTTACAAAATGTGAATAAGCATATCCATATATGAATGACACTACTATTAATAATGTGTTTTTATCTGCTTAAGGTCTTTTTTTAGTAAAAGTAATCACGATTCTCTAGTGAAATGTATTTCCCTGTTTCTCACTTCACATTAGAATCTGGGAACAAAGAAACAGACAGTACTTGAATTAATAAATTCCTGGTGGCTGATGCTTTATTTTCTGATGACTATAAATGAATGGGTTATTTCAGTAATGGTTATGTGCTCAGTAAGCAGGGAAACTCATTGTCTTTTAATTGTATGTATTTGGTAAATTAGTTTTAAAGGTCACACTAGTATTCATTAACAGCAGCTTCAATGCAGCTCTTCTAAGTTATACTTTTAAATTTTTTTAATTATTTTTATTTTTATTAATTACGATTTATTCACTTTGTATCCCCCCTGTACCTCCCTCCCTCTTCCCCTCCCAATCCCACCCTCCCTCTTCCCCACCCATGTACCTCTCCCAGTCCACTAATAAGGGAGGTTCTCCTCCCCTTTCCTCTGATCCTAGTTTATCAGCTCTCATCAGGAGTGGCTGCACTGTCTTCTTCTGTGACCTGGTAAGACTGCTCCCCCTCAGGGGGAGGTGATCAAAGAGCAGGCCAATCAGTTCCTGTAAGAGACAGTCTCTGTCCCCATTATTACGGAGGCCACTTGGACACTGAATTGCCATAGGCTACCTCAGTGCAGGGGTTCCAGGCCATCTCCATGAGTGGTCCTTGGCTGGAGTATCAGGTTCAGAAAAGACCTCTGTGCCCAGTCTTTTAGTATCTGTGGCTGGCCTTGTGGAGGTCCTGTCCTCTCCAACTCTTATTGTCTCCCACTTCTTTCATAAGATTCCATGAACTCTGCCCAAAGTTTGGCTATGAGTCTCAGCATCTGCCTCTATACCCTGCAGGGTAGAGCCTTTCAGAGGCCCTCTGTGGTAGGCTCCTGTCCTGTTCTCTGTTTTCTTCCTCTCCGATGTCCATCCTCTTTCCTTTGTGAATGGGGATTGAGCATCTTAGCCAGAGTCCTCCTTCCTGATTAGCTTCCTTAGGTGTACAGATTTTGGTATGTTTATCCTATATTATAGGTCTAATATACCTTGTGTGTCTTTCTGCTTCTGGGATACCTCACTCAGGATGATCTTTTCCATTTCTCACCATTTACCTGCAAATTTCATGATTTCCTTGGTTTTTTTTTTTTTTATCGCTGAGTAATATTCCATTGTGCATATGTACCTCAATTTCTGTATCCATTCCTCAACTGAGGGGCATCTAGGCTGTTTCCAGCTTCTGGCTATTACAAATAAAGCTGCTACAAACAGGTTGAGCATATGTCCTTGTTGTATACTTCAGCGTCTTTTGGGTATATGCCTAGGAGTGGTATAGGTGGATCTTGAGGAAGCGCTATTCCTAATTGTCTGAGATAGCGCCAGATATTTTTATTAATAAAATCCAGTGATCTAACTTTGATCAAAGGAAGAGCAAGCTACAATTTTCTGCTTAGTTTCATAGAAGTAGAAGCTACTTTGTGAAAACATTTTGGAAAATCTGTTTGTATAGTGTATTATTAGAATCCAAGCCTCACTGCATAAATTAAATTTGGTGGGTTCTTTTTATTATTTTCATTTTGCCTAATACATGTATTTTTGGAAGTTTGTTGTTTTACAACTAATAGAGCACTTGAATATGTGTTTTGAATATATGTGGCTGTCATAATGAATAGCTACAGACTTGGTAACTTCAAACAACAGAAGATTATTCTCTAGCTTCTGGGCTAGATTGAAGTCCTTAGCTCTAAATATAGCCATTCTGAGATTTCTAGTGAATGTAGACTGGAGGAGAATGTCATTTAACCCACTACAATGTGCATTTGTTTTTTTTTCTTTCTTTTTATAGGGGCTATTTGTTATTTTATTATTAATAATAATAACATTATTATATTTACAATTTATTTCATTTGTTTTTCTAAATTCGTTGCAGTTCTATGCTAAAATTGAAGAGTTAGAAACCCAGAAAACTGAAGTTTTGTAAATATGCATCCAAGTTACATTTCAACGTCGAACACTGACATCAGTCTGATGAAAAGTCCTTTACACAATCCCTTATAGAAAATTGCCTGACCCTGTGGGTTTTTGACAGAAGATTGCTGTGTGGAAAATAAGTCCTGAAAGTCCTCTCTACTAATGTATCTCTCCCCTATTGCTCCAAAGATGGCGTTCTTCACCTGTCCTAACCTGCCCAATCCCATTTTGAAAAATAAAATAAAACAAAAAGATGTTCTGAGATCCCCTACTGCCTAGGTAGACAAAGTTTATATATTGACAATCCTGCCCCCCAATACTTGCCCCATCCTTGGTTGGTCATATATGATATAATAGAGTGATGGCCATTAGACTGGTAGATTTTAAAAATCCTACAGCTTGTGCACAATGATGAATTTTTGAAAATGATAGAATTTTCCTTCTAAAACTGGAAACTTTGGCAAACCATGTGCACTGTCGCCCTGCTTAGGTAATCCATGCATTGGATATCTTTGTGTAATATTTGAATCAATAACTAATTAATGACTCCTGAAAATAATTATGAAACTCTGGACCTCATTTGGACTTGGGAAATTCAAAGGCCCCTTGAATTCAAAAAATTGTTCTTACAATGAAGTTTGTTCTGAGTTCTCAACTCTATAAAAAGACTAAAGGCAAAACAGAAATAATTTATGATGTATTGCCACAGAATTGTAAAATATTACTATAGCAATCTTTGAAATAACTTTGGAATGAAACAAATTGCTTTCCTTTTCAGACACCTCAAACAAAGGCAAAAATGAGACTCCTATTGTGGTTTTATTTTTTCGTAAATATAACATCACACAGATCCATGCACACAGTCGGTACCAAGTAAATCATTTGTTGATTCATTAAAAGCATTGGATATTTTAAAATATTTCTAACAGAAAGATCTCCCGTGCTCATAGATTGGTAGGACTAACATAGTGATAATATCCATCTGGCCAAAAGCAATCTACAGATTCAATGCAATCTCCATCAGAATGCCAACAAAATTCTTTACAGAACTTGAAAGAAAGGTTCTCAGCTTCATAAGGAGAAACAAAACAAACAAAAAAACCCAACCAACCAAACAAACAAACAAAAAAAAACCTGAATTTCCAAAACGATCCTGTACAACAACAGGTCATCTGGAAGTATCTCCATCCCTGACCTCAAGCTGTACTGCAGAGCAATAGTAATAAAAACGGCACGGTATTGGCATAAAAACAGAAAGGAGGATCAATGGAACCGAATTCTGCACAAATTTTGGCTATGATTCTCAGCATCTGCTTTAATATCTTGCAGGGTACAGTCTTTCAAAAGTCCTC
Source organism: Psammomys obesus (assembly GCF_907164565.1). Classification (NCBI taxonomy): domain Eukaryota; kingdom Metazoa; phylum Chordata; class Mammalia; order Rodentia; family Muridae; genus Psammomys; species Psammomys obesus. The sequence goes on from NW_026585687.1 coordinate 5,148,069, forward strand.
TGTAGTAGGCTCCTGTCCTGTACCCTGTTTTCTTCTTCTTCCAATGTCCATCTGGTTTGCCTTTCTGAGTGAGGATTAATTATTTTACACAGTGTCTTCCTTCTTGCTTAGCTTCTTTAGGTGTACAGATTTTAGTATGTTTATCCTATATTATATGTCTAGTATCCACTTATAAGTGTGTATATACCTTGTGTGTCTTTCTGCTTCTGGGATAACTCACTCAGGATGATCTTTTCTACACCCTACGATTTGTCTGCAAATTTCATGATTTCCTTGTTTTTAACTGCTGAGTAGTGTTCCATTTTGTAATTGTAGGACAATTTCTGTATCCATTCCTCAAATGAAGAACATCTGCTTGTTTCAATATTCAGGCTATTATAAATAAAGCTGCTAAAAACATGGCTGAGCAAATGTCCTTGTCGTATACTTGAGCATATTTTGGATATATGCCTAGTAATGGTATAGCTGGATCTTGAGGTAGCATTATTTCTACTTGTCTGAAAAAGCACCAGATTGATTTCCAAAGTGGTTGTACAAGTTTACATTCCCACTAGCAATGGAGGAGGGTTCCCTTTTCTCCACATCCCTTTCCAGTGTGTGTTGTCACTTGAGTTTTTGATTTTAGCAATTCTGATGGGTGTAAGGTGAATTCTCAGGGTTGTTTTGATTTGCATTTCCCTGGTGACTAAGGATGGTAAGCATTTCTTAAATTGTTTCTCTGTCATTCTATATTCCTCTATTGAGAATTCTCTGTTTAGCTCTGTACCCCCTTTTAAAAATTGGATTGCTTGATTTGTTGCTCTTTAACTTCTTGAGTTTATATATTCTGAATATTAGCCCTCTGTCAGATATAGGGTTGGTGAAGATCCTTTCCCAATCTGTAAACTGTAATTTTGTCCTGAGGACAATGTCCTTTGTTTTACAGAAGCTTTTTAGTTTCATGAGGTCCCATTTATTGATTGTTGATCTTAGAGCCTGTCCTGTTGTTGTTCTGCTCAGGAAGTTGTTCCTGAGTTCACTGTTCCAATGAGTTCTAGGCTCTTCCCCACTTTTTCCTCTAACTGATTTAGTGTGTCTGTTTTTATGTTGAGGTCTTTGATCCACTTGGACTTTAGTTTTGTGCAGAGTGATAAATATAGATCTATTTGCATTTCTTTACATGTAGACATCCAGTTGGACCAGCACCATTTGTTGAAGATGCTGTCTTTTTTCCATTGTATGGTTTTGTCTTCTTTGTCAAAAATCAAGTATCTGTAGGTGTGTGGGTTTATTTCTAGGTCTTCTATTAGATTCCATTGGTGCACCATGCTGTTCCTATGCCGTGATACCATGCAGTTTTTATTACTATTGCTCTGTAGTACACCTTGAGATCAGGGATAGAGATACCTCCAGACGATCTGTTGTTGTACAAGATTGTTTTAGCAATTCTGGGGTTTTTTGTTTTTCCATTTGAAATTAAGAATTGTTCTTCCAAGGTCTGTAAGGAATTGCATTGGTATTTTGATGGGAATTGCATTGAATCCGTGGATTGCTTTTGTCAGGATGGCCATTTTCACTGTTAATACCACTGATCTGTGAGCATGGGATATCTTTACATCTTCTGATATATTCTTCAATTTCTTTCTTTTTTTCAAACAGGTCTTTTACTTGCTCGATTAGAGTCACCCCAAGGTACGTTATGTTATTAGTGGATATTGTGAAAGATGTTTCTCTAATTTCTTTTTCAGACCTTTTTTTTTCTTTCGTATTTAGGAGGGCTACTGATTGTTTTTTGTTTTGTTTTCGGTTTTTTTTGTTTTTGTTTTTGTTTTTTGTTTTTTGTTTTTTTAGTTTATTTTGTATCCAACCATTTTTTCTTAAGGTGTTTATCAGCTGAAGGAGTTCTCTGATTGAACTTTTGGGCTCACTCATATATACAATCATATCATCTTCAAAGACTGATACTTTGACTTCTTCCTTTTTTAACTGAATCCACTTGATCTCCTTTAGTTGTCTTATTTCTCTAGCTAGGACTTCAAGTATATGTTGAAAAGATATGGAGAGAGTGAGCAGCCTTGCCTTGTCCCTGATATCACTGGGATTGATTTAAGTTTCTTTCTGTTTAGTTTGATGTTGTCTATAGGCTTGCTGTATATTGTCTTTACTATGTTTAGGTATGTGCCTTGTATCCTTGATCTCTCCAAGACTTTAAACATGAATCTGTATTGGATTTTGTCAAATGATTTTTCAGCATCCAAGGAGATGATCCTGTGGTTTTTCTTCTTCAGTTTTTTTTATTTTTTGTTTTTTTTTTTTGTTTTTTTGATATGGTGGATTACATTGATGAATTTCCGTATATTGAACCACCCCTGCATGCCTGGGATGACGCTTACTTGGTCATGATGGATGATATCTTTTATATGTTCTTGGACTCGGTTTGCAAGGGTTTTATTGAGTAATTTTGCATTAATGTTCATTAAAGAGATAGGTCTAAAGTTTTCCTTTTTTATTGGATCTTTGCATGGTTTAGGTATCAAGGTGACCTTGGCTTCATAGAGTCAGTTTGGTAATGTTTCTTCTGTTTATATTTTGTGGAATAATTTGAAGAGAATTGGAATCAGTTATTCTTTGAAGATCTGGTGGAGTTCTACACTGAAACCATCAGGTCCTTGTTTTGTTTTTGTTTTGTCAGGGAGAATTTTGATGATTGGGTGATATAGGACTGCTTAATCTATTTATCTGATCTTAGTTTAGCTTCCGTAATGGAATCTATCAAGAAAATTGTCCATTTCAGGCTTTTGTTGTAAGACCTAATGGTTATTTGGATTTCCTCAGTGTCTGCCATTATATCCCCCTCTTTGTTTCTGGTTTTGCAGATTTGAATAGTTTCTCCCTGTCTTTTAGTTAGTTTGTCTAAGGGTTTGTTTATCTTGTTGATTTTCTCAATTATCAGCTCTAGGTCCCAGTGATTCTTTGAATTGTTGTTGTTGGTTCTAATTCATTGATTTCAGCTCTGAGTTTGATTATTTCCAATCATCTACTCCTCTTGGGTGTGTCTGCTTCTTTTTTTTTCCCCTAGGCATTTTCTTTGTGCCCTTAAGTTGCTTGTATTAGATGTCTCAAACTTCTTTCTGGAGGCATTTAGTGCTATGAACTTTCTTCTTAGCACTGCTCTCATTGTGTCCCATAAAGTTGGGTATGTTGTACTTTCATTTTCACTGAAGTTTAGGAAGTCTCTTATTTTTTTTTTATTTCTACCTTGACCAAGCTCTTGTTTAGTAGAGAGTTGTTTAGTTTCCATGTGTATGTATGCTTTTTGTTTTTTCTGTTGTTGTTGAGGTCTAGTTTTAAGTGATGGTGGTCTGATAAGATACAAGGGATTATTTTTATCTTCTTGTATCTGTTGAGGCTTGCTTTGTGCCCGACTAGATGGTCACTTTTTAAGAAGGTTCCATGAGGTGCTGAAAAGAAGGTATACTCTTTTGAGTTTGTGTGAAAAGTTCTGTAGACATCTGTTAGATCCATTTGATTTAGGACCTCTGTAAGTATCATTATTTCCCTAGTTAGCTTCTGTCTAAATGATCTGTCCCTTTTTGAGAGTAGAGTGTTGAAGTCTCCCACTATTAATGTGTTGGGATCTATGTGTGATTTCAGCTTTAATAATGTTTCATTTATGAATGCAGGTGTTCTTGTGTTTGAGGCATAGATGTTCAGGACTGTGATGTCCTCCTGGTGCAGTTTTCCTTTGATGAGAATGAAGTGCCCCTCCTCATCTTCTTTGATTAATTTTAGTTGAAAGTCTATTTTATTAGATATTATGATAGCTACCCCAGCTTGTTTTCTGGGTCCATTTGCTAGAAAAATATTTCTCTAGCCCTTTACTCTGAGGTTGTGTTTATCTTTGTTGCAAAGGTGTGTTTCTTGGATGCAGTAGAATGTTTGATCCTGTTTCTGCAACCATTCTCTTTGTCTGTGTCTTCTTTTTGGAGAGTTGAGTCTGTTGATGTTGATAGATAAAAGTATCCAATGAGTGTTAGTTCTTTTTATTGTGGAGTTGGTGGTGTTATTGTGTTTCAGTGTTTGTTTTCTTTTAATTCTTTGTTGTGATGTAAAAATATGGAACGCTTCACGAATTTGCACGTCATTCTTGTGCAGGGGCCATGCTAATTTTCTCTTTATTGTTCAAATTTTAGTATATGCGCTGCCTAAGCAAGCACTGTTTTTCTTTTCTTTCTCTTTAATTTTGGTTTAGTAATACTGAGGACTAAAATGTACAATTATTTTTATATTAATTACAGTTTATTCATTTTGTATACCAGCTGTAGTCCCATCCCTCATTCACTTCCAATCCCACCCTTCCTCCCTCATTTCCTCCCATGCCCCTCTCCAAGTCCATTGATAAGGGAGGTCTTCCTCTCCTTTCACCTTATGTACCCTAGCTTATCAGGTCTCACCAGGACTGGCTGCATTGTCTTCCTCTGGCTTAGCAAGGCTGCTCCCCCCTCAGGGAGAGGTGATCATAGAGCAAGCCACTAAGTACTTATTTTAAAAAAATTGCTACTTAACATTCATTAAGTTTTGCTTTAAATGTTGCTCTGTGAAATCCATCACCATATTTATATCAAATCATCTTTTCTTGGGGTGACTCATAGTCACTAACTTAGTTTAACAAAGAAATAAAGATAATCCCAGTCTTAGAGATATAAAATAACCTTAACAGGCAGCTTTATTTCAAGGGATGGTGACCTTTTCCTAACCACAAATATATCCATGCAGAAAATTCAAACTTACTTCCTTCTCCTGTACACAGACCTTCACAATTGCTGGAGTAATAACAACCTTTCAATCTCTTCTGTTTGTCCTTCTTTTCATGGTTCTTCCAAAGTCTGTTGCATGCTTCATCTTACCTTTCAGAAAACTAGAACTAGTAAGCAAGTTATTTATTGTCAACATCTCATTTGTGAAATAAGAATGTGCCCTGACATATGTGAAAAATATGATTTTAATGATTAACAAACATCAGTTTACTAAATAATCATAATAAAACTGCAAGATTATAGGATTATAATTTATATCTTTTTCATTCCATTTACATTTAAAAAATGGAAGCATGTAAAATTCAGAGAGAAGAACAAAGTTTGGTCTTGCTGTGTTTACAACTGTAACAGAGAAAAGAGAGACTGAGGCGTCTGGTTGGAAATGTGTTTCCTAAGCTAATATCTGGTTCTCTTGTATCCACCACAGAATCTCAAATTCGACTTTCTAGCAGCAGGAATTTTTCTCATGAAAGACCTGTATACCACAACAACTATATACAAGGAAATGCACTCTATCATGTCAATGGGGTAAATGTATCAAGAACTGATTGACTTGGACAACATTTTGGCAAGAATGGGGAATATACAAAATAAGTAAAATTAAAAATCATTTCCATCTTTTGCCTCAGGGCTATAATGTAACCTTGAAAGATAACCTTTTAATACACACAGTCAGTCAGAGTGTGGCTTCTCTGAAAGATCTGAAATGCCATGCCCAGTGACAGTTTTGTTGACTCTTAATATTTGTAGTGCTGTTAACATTTCTACCCACATATGCAGCCCCAGCAAAGAAAACAATGAAGCCCTAGCTATGAAAGGCACTTTATGAACCTGTGATATATTATGTTCCTAGGAAGCAGCTGAAGAGACTAAATGTCCTTTTGGGACACAGTCCAGTTAGGAAACATCATTCTTCATTTTTCAAATCTGCCTATTAGGCTTCAGTAAAATAAAATATTATAGTGTCTGTCGTGATACTCACTTATACTAGCTTCCTCAGATCCATTTGCAAAACATCAACATATTTTCTGTATGTATTTGAACACAAAAACGTCTCTGCAAAGAAAAGAAATTACTAATTTGCTTATACTTAGAAGAATGACAATATTCATCACTAATGAAATGTTAGCTGAAACACAATGAATGACAATATTCATTACTAATGAAATGTTAGCTAAAACATAGTAATTCTTTAGAAATGAAAATACTTTGCATTGGATTCTTCCTTCTTTTAGTCCTAGCATCAATTACTGATAACCTAGGTCATCAGTGTTGCTTGTAAGAAGATGAAGTTTAAAGCTTGGTAGAGTTTGGGTAAAGAGTCTCATGGACAGGGAATGTTGGTTGAATGTAGAACATATTCATGGGTCTATGTTTTAAGGAAGGAAGACAAAGATAGATAGAAATAAAGATAAGCATACAGCTAATTTTGAATATACTAAAAATAAAAATTTATAAATTTCTATGATATTTGGTACTATGTGTTATGGATATTTTTTACCATGAATTGGTATACTTTGTAGAATATTAACAAACATTGTCTTTGTTTAATATCTAATAAAGGGAACACATTCCTATCAATTGGAAATGGCTGAACATCTAAACTACATGGTAGATATATTTTTAAATTTTTGATGACCCTCTGAACTGTTGTTATTTTTTTTAATGGTTGCATCAACTTACTTTCCCACCAGTGCTGTGCCAAGTTTCCCTTTACTCCACATTCTCATCACTATTTCTTATAATCATTTTCTTAAACGCTATTCATAGGATATCCAAGATGGTGGCGCCAGGAGGACACTGTGTCTAAGGAGAAGGACAGCAGTGTTGGCACAGTGGCATTGAATTCTGGGCCCTAAAACACCAGTGATTGCAATTTCCAGGTGAGAGGAAAACCCACGGTGCTGGAAGCAATGAGGCCCAGGTCACCCAGCTAAAACCGGGAAGAGTTCCACGTTCCCCAGACAAGAGCCACAAGCCTACATGTTCTGATCACCTTCCCAGGCTGAACTGTGGGCACCAAAACACCAGAGACTGGGATTCCCAGTTGTGAGAAAACCCCACAGGGAAGGAAGGATAATGGGACTGACCTCAGGTCACCCAGTCTTTCCCTGGAAAAGGTCCTGGGGACTGGCAGAAGCATAGCCGCAAGTCCAGAGCAAGAAACCCGCCTCCAGCCCAGAAACCTGTTGTGTGTCCAACTCTGACACGGACAGAACTGTGCTCCTCAGGGCACCAGAGACTAGGTTTCACCGTCAGGAGAAAACCCCACAGCAAGGGAAACACCAGGTCCCAGCTTAGAGCATTCAACCAACCACCACTCCACACACGGAAATCTTCTAGGGAAAAATTCCCAGGTTTGTGCAGGCACACAGTCACCAGCTTAAAGTCACCAAACGCCAGTGCCTGTGCATTCTACGCACCACCCCAGATGGAATTGTGGACCTCAATACACCAAAGACTGGGTCTCCCTGTTGGGAGGGAACCCCACGGTGTGTGGGGGTATATCTGGCACTACCTCAGGACACCCAGCTCCAAAAACGTTTCAGGGTCCCGGCAGGTTTCAGGCTCTAGACTCCTGCTGCATGAATGAGAGCTGTGCTCAACTGCCACAGATTACCACTTGGGTACTGGGGAACAGAGTTCCAACCTCAGACCTACAGAAGCCTGGGATCCCTGAGATAAGCACCCAGATACCGCTCCGAGGGACAACCAGTCATCCTTAACTAAACTGACCAAACCACAGGGCCCCCAAATTACAGTAGTAGCTCATTAAATTTAAAGCAAGAAACCCAGAAGCAGGGCATCTGTCTCCAGGACTTCTCCAGGTGAGAGAAGAGCCACCTTGACTAAGAAGAACCACAGTTACCACTCAGGTCTCTATGCCTGAGGTAAGCTGTGGCAATTGTTGGAAAACACCGGCCATTCAGTGACCATACCCAAAAAGCTGAGGAGGCCTCCTTCAGGAAAAATCATCTTCCTGCCAAGGGGATTCTCCCCATCCCAGGATTCCAGGAAGCACCAGAAATTAACACTCAATGCCTAAAATAGTCCAATGGGTAGAGACCAGCATAAAGCTCAACCAACAAAAGATAGAGCAATATGGTATCTCCAAAATCCAGTTATCCAAGGGCAAGCAGCCCTGGACACCCCAGCATAAATGAAATTCAAGAAGATGACCTTACATCTATGTTTCTGAAAAGGATAATAGAGGAAACAAATAAAATGCGTAAAGAATTAGAGGAAGATAAAGTCAAACAGCTCATGTCCATCTGTAAAGAAATAGAGGAAGATAAAGACAAACAGATTATGGCCATCCAAAAATAAATACAGGAAGATTAAGTCAAACAGATTGTGGCCTTTAGAGAGGAAATACTTAAATCACTGAGAGAAATAAAAGAGAGGAATGCTCAAAAAAAAAAAAAAAAAAACAGCTGAAAGAATTGAAGGAAAATACAGTCAGACAGGTTAAGGAAGTCAACAAAACAGCTCAAGATGTGAAGATAGAGTTGAAAAAATTAAAGAAAACACAAATAGAGGAAATCATGGAGAGAAAGAACTTAGTCAAGAAATTAGGAACTACAGAGGCAAACATAACCAATAGACTACAAGAGATAGAAGAAAGAATCTTGGGTGTGGAAGATACAATGGAAGAAATCAATGTATCCATCAAAGAAAATGTTAAATCTAAAAAATTCCTGACACAGACCGTCCAAGAAATCCAAGACAACATGAAAAAACAAAACCAAAGAATAATAAGAATAGAGGAAAAAGAAGATTCCCTCCTCCAAACCCAGAAAATATTTTCAACAAAATCATAGAAGAAAATTTCCCTAACTTAAAGGAGAGGCGTATTAGAATAAAAGAGGCCTACAGAACACCCAATAAATTAGACCACAAAAGAAAATCCTCCTGCCGCATAATAATCAAAACAGATGGATGTTGGATTTTATCAAATGTTTTTTCTGCATCTAAGGAGATTGTTATGTGTTTTTTTTTTTTCAGTTTATTTATATGGTGAATTACATTGATGGATTTCGATATATTGAACCACCTCAGCATACCTGGGATGAAGCCTACTTTGTCAGAGTGGATGATATATTTGATGTGTTCTTGGATTCGGTTTGCAAGTATTTTGTGAGTATTTTTGCATCAATGACAGAGATTGGCCTGAAATTCTCATTCTTTGTTGAGTCTTTGTGATTTTTAGGTATACTGTGGCTTCATAGAATGAGTTAAGTAATGTTCCTTCTGTTTGTGGAATAGTTTGAAGAGTGTTGGTTTTAGCTCTTCTTTGAAGGTATGGTAGAATTCTCTGCTGAGACCATCAGGTCCTGGGCTTTTTATGGATGGGCAACTTTTGATGACTGCTTCAATTTTCATGGGAGTAGGGAGGAATATAGGACTTCTTAGTCTATTTACCTGTTCTTGGTTTTGCTTTGCTAAATTGAATCAATCAAAAAAACTGTTCATTTCATATAAATTTTCAAATTCTGTGGCATATTAAGCTTTTGAAGTAAAACCTAATGATTGTGAAGATTTCCTCATTGTGTGTTGTTTTTTTCCCCCTTTTTGTTTCTGATTTTGCTGGTTTGGATAGTTTCTCTTGCCTTTTAGTTAGTTTGGCTAAGGGTTTTTCTATCTTGTTAATTTTCTTAAAGAACCAGGTATTGATTTCATTGATTCTTTGAATTGTTTTGTTTCTAATTTATTGATTTTAACCCTGAGTTTGATTAGTTCCAGCTGACTACTCCTCCTGGGTGTGTCTGCTTCTTTTTTTCTAAGGCTTTGAGCTGAGCTGTTATGTTGCTAGTATGAGATGTCTCGAATTTCTTCTTAAGGTACTTAGTGCTATGAACTTTCCTCTTAGCACTGATTTCATTGTGTCCCACAAGTTTGGGTATGTTGTGCCTTCATTTTCATTGAATTCTAGGAAGACTTTAATTTCTTTATTTCTTTCCTGACCCAGCTGTCATTGAGTAGCAAGTTGTTCAGTTTTCATATGAGTATAGGCCTTTCACTATTTCTGCTGTTGTTGAGGTCCAGCTTTAGTCCATGGTGGTCAGAAAGGACACAAGGAATTATTTCAATCTTCTTGTACCTGTTGAGGCTTGTTTTGTGACCAACTATATGATCTATTTTGGAGAAGGTTCCATGTGGTGCTAAGAAGAAGGTAAATTTTATTTTGTGTTTGGGTGAAAGGTTCTGTAGATATCTGTTAAGTTCTTTTGATTCATGACCTCTGTTAGAGTCAATGTTTCTTTGCTTAATTTCTATTTTTTTGACCTGTCCTTTGTTGAGAGTGGGGTATTGAAGTCTCCCACTATTAATGTGTGGAAATCTGTGTGTTGTTTAAGTTTTACTAATGTTTCTTTTACCACTGTTGTTGCCCTTGTATATGGGACATAGATGTTCAGAACTGTGATGTCCTCTTGGTGGAATTTTCCTTGGATAAGTATGAAGTTACCTTCCCCATCTCTTTTGATTAATTTTGGTTTAAAGTCTATTTTATCAGATATTAGAATAGCTACTCCTGCTTCCTTCTTGGATCCATTTGCTTGGAAAACTGTCTTCCACCACTTTATTCTCAGGTAATGTCTATCTTTGTGACTTAGGTGTGTTTCTACTTTTTAAAGCATCCATTCTGTTAGTGTGTGTATTATTATTGGAGAGTAGAGCCCAGCAATCTTAAGAGAGATTAGTGACCAATGGCTATTATATCCTTTGATTTTGATATTGGTTGTGGTAGTGTGTTGGTGTGCTTGGCTACTTTTAGTTTTTCTGTAGTGAGGTTATATATTTCCTATATTTTTCTGAATTTACTTAGCTTTCTAGGGCTGTATTTTTCTTGTAATATCTTCTGTGAGGCTGGATGTGTGTGTGTGTGTGTAGGCATTGTTTAAATTTGTGTTTGTTGTTGAATATCTTGTTTTCTCCATCTATGATGACTGAGAGTTTTGATAGGTATAGTATCCTGGGCTGACATCTGTGTTCTCTTAGGGTATACATGATATCCATCCAGGCCCTTCCGGCTTTCATAGTCTCTGTTGAGAAATCAGGTGTGATTCTACTGCTTTTTTTTTCCCAGAAAATATTTTTATTTAATTTTATTTTTTTCTTATCAGTTACATTTTATTAACTCTGTATCCCAGCTGTGTCCCGCTCCCCCATTCCCTCCCAATCCTACCCTCCCTCCCTCATCTCCACCGTACCCCTTTCCAAGTCCACTGATGGGGGGGAACCTCCTCCCCATTCATCTCATACTGTTTTATCAAGTATCTTCAGGACTGGCTGCAAAGCCCTCCTCTGTGGCCTAACAGGACTGCTCCTCCCTTGGGGGGTGGGGAGGCCAAAGAGCCAGTCATTGAGTTCCTGTTAGAAATAGTCCTTGTTCCCCTCACTATGGGAAACCAATTGGTTATTGAGCTACCACAGGCTACATCTGAGTAGAGGTTCTAGGTTACATTCATACATGGTCCTTGGTTGCATGTCAGTCTCAGAAAAGATCCTGTGCCCAGATATATTTGGTCCTTGTAGAGTTCCTATCCATTCCTCATCAGACTAACTCCCCTTCTTTCATATGATTCCCTGTGCTCTGCCGAAGGTTTGGTCATGAGTCTTTGTATCTGCTTTGAAAACACTGCTAGTTAGAGTCTTTCAGATGCATTCAGTAGACTACTGTCAGACATTCAATGCACATCCCATCTGTCTTTCTAAACAAGGATTGATCATCTTACCCATGTCTGCTCTATTGATTATCTTTTTTTTGGTGTATAGATTTCATTATATTTGTCATATCTTATAGGTCTATATAAGTGAGTATATACCGTGTTTGTCTTTCTCCTTCTGGGATATTTAACTCAGAATGATCTTTTCTAGATCCCTCCATTTGCCTGCAAATTTCATAATTTCCTCCTTTTTGATTGCTGAGTAGTATTCCATTATGTAAAAATACCACAATTTCTGTACCCATTCCTCCGTTGATGGACATCTGGGTTGTTTCCAGGTTCTGGCTAGAACAAATAAAGCTGCTATAAACATGGTTGAACAAGTATCCCTTTTGTGTACTTGAGCAAAGTTTGGCTATATACCTAGTAGTGGGATAGCTGGGTCTTGAGGAAGCACTATTCCTAATTGTCTTAGAAAGCGCCAGATAGATTTCCAGAGTGGTTGTACCAGTTTATATTTTCACCAGCAGTGGAGGAGGGTTCCCCTTTCTCCACAACCTCTCCAGCATGTGTTGTCCCTAGAGCTTTTGATCTTGGCCATTCTGATGGGTGTGAGGTGAAATCTCAGGGTCGTTTTAGTTTGCATTTCTCTGATGGCTAATGAGGTTGAGCATTTCTTTAAGTGTTTCTCTGCCATTCGATATTCCTCTGTTGAGAATTCTCTGTTTAGCTCTGTTCCCCATTTTTTAATTGGATTACTTGGTTTGCTGCTTTTTAGCTTCTTTAGTTCTTTGTATATACTGGATATTATTCTTCTGTCAGATAAAGGGTTAGTGAAGATTCTTTCCCAATCTGTAGGCAGTCGTTTTGTTTTGATGACAGTGTCCTTTGCTTTACAGAAGCTTTTCAGTTTCATGAGATCCCATTTATTGATTGTTGCTCTTAGAGCCTGTGCTGTTGGTGTTCTGTTCAGGAAGTTGTCTCCTGTTCCAATGAATTCTAGGCTGTTCCCCAATTTTCTTCTAACAGATCTAGAGTATCTGGTTTTATGTTGAGGTCTTTGATTCACTTGGACTTTAGTTTTGTGCAGGGTGATAAATATGGATCTATTTTCATTTTTCTACATGTAGACATCCAGTTGGAACAGCACCATTTGTTGAAGATGCTGTCTTTTTTCCATTGAATGGTTTTGGCTTCTTTGTCAAAAAATCGAGTATTCATAGGTGTGTGGGTATATTTCTGGGTCTTCTATGTGGTTCCATTGATCCTCCTTTCTGTTTTTATGCCAATACCATGCAGTTTTTATTACTATTGCTCTGTAGTACAACTTGAGATCGGGGATGGAGATACCTCCAGATGATCTGTTGTTGTACAGGATTGTTTTGGAGATTCTGGGTTTTTTGTTTCTCCATATGAAGCTGAGAATCTTTTTTTCAACGTCTGTAAAGAATTGAGTTGGTATTTTGATGGGAATTGCATTCAATCTGTAGATTGCTTTTGGCAGGATGGCCATTTTCACAATGTTAATCCTACCAATCCATGAGCACGGGAGATCTTTCCAACTTCTGATATCTTCTTCAATTTCTTTCTTCAGAGACTTGAAGTTTTTCTCAAACAGGTCTGTAACTTGCTTGGTTAGTGTCACCCCAAGGTACTTTCTGTTATTAGTGGCTATTGTGAAGGGTGTTGTTTCCCTAATTTGTTTCTCGGCTCTTTTGTCTTTGGTATACAGGAGGGCTTCTGATTTTTTGGAGTTGATTTTGTATCCTGCCACTTTGCTGAAGGTGTTTATCAGCAGAAGGAGTTCTCTGGTTGAATTTTTGGGGTCGCTCATGTATACTATCATATCATCTACGAATAGTGACACTTTGACCTCTTCCTTTCCAATTTGTATCCCCTTGATCTCCTTTAGTTTACTTATTGCTCTGGCTAGGACGTCAAGTACTATGTTGAAGAGATATGGAGAGAGTGGGCAGCCTTGTCCTGTCAATGATTTCAGTGGGATTGATTTAAGTTTCTCTCCATTGAGTTTGATGTTGGCTGTAGGCTTGCTGTATATTGCCTTTACTATGTTTAGATATGTGCCTTGTATCCCTGATCTCTCCAAGACTTTAAACATGAATGGGTATTGGACTTTGTCAGATGCTTTTTCAGCATCTAAGGAGATGATCATGTGGTTTTTCTCCTTCAGTTTTTTTATGTGGTGGATTACATTGATGGATTTCCATATGTTGAAACACCCTTGCATGCCTGGGATGAAACCTACTTGGTCATGGTGGATGATATCTTTGATGTGTTCTTGGATTCGGTTTGCAAGTATTTTATTGAGTATTTTTGCGTCAATATTCATAAGAGAGATAGGTCTGAAGTTTTCTTTTTTTGTTGGGTCTTTGTGTGGTTTAGGTATCAGGGAGACTGTTGCTTCATAGAATGAGTTTGGTAATGTACCTTCTGTTTCTCTTTTGTGGAATAGTATGAGGAGAATTGGTGTGAGCACTTCTTTGAAGGTCTGGTGTAATTCTGCACTGAAACCATCTGGCCCAGGGCTTTTTTTGGAGGGGAGACTGTTAATGACTGCTTCAATTTCCTTGGGGGCTATAGGGCTATTCAGTCTTTCTACCTGATCTTGACTTAATGTTGGAAGATGGAATCTATCAAGAAAATTGTCCATTTCATTTAGGTTTTCAAATTTTGTGGCATATAGGCTTTTGTAGTATGACCTAATGATTGTTTGAATTTCCTCAGCGTCTGTAGTTATGTCACCCTTTTCATTTCTGATTTTGCTGATTTGGATAGATTCTCTCTGCTTTTTAGTTAGTTTGGCTAAGGGTTTGTCTATCTTGTTGATTTTTTCAAAGAACCAGCTTTTTGTTTCATTGATTCTTTGAATAGTTTTATTTGTTTCTAACTGATTGATTTCAGCCCTGAGTTTGATTATTTCCAGCCATATGCTCTGCTTGGGTGTATCTGCTTCTTTTTTTTTCTAGTGTTTTCAGTTGGGCCATTAAGTTGTTTGTATGTGATGTTATGAATTTCTTCTTGCAGGCACTTAGTGCTATAAATTTTCCTCTGAGCACTGCTTTCAATGTTTCCCATAAATTTGAGTATGTTGTCCCTTCATTTTCATTGAATTCTAGGAAGTCTTTAATTTCTTTCTTTATTTCTTCCTTAACCCAACTGTCATTGAGTAACAAGTTGTTCAGTTTCCATGTGCGTGTTGGCTTTTTGTTATTTCTGTTGTTGTTGATGTCCAGCTTTAGTCCATGGTGGTTGGATAGTATACAAGGGATTATTTCAATCCTTTTGTATCTGTTGAGGCTTGCTTTGTGACCAACTATATGGTCTATTTTGGAGAAGGTTCCATGTGGTGCTGAAAAGAAGGTATACTCTTTTGAGTTTGGATGAAAAGATCTGTAGATGTCTATTAGGTCCATTTGATTTAGGGACTCTGTAAGTGTTTTTATTTCCCTATTTGATTTCTGTCTAGTTGATCTGTCCCTTGGTGAGAGTGGAATGTTGAAGTCTCCCACTATTAAGGTATTAGATCAATGTGTGATTTAAGCTTTAATATGGTTTCATTTACAAATGTAGGTGCTCTTGTATTTGGGGCATAGATATTCAAAATTGTGATGTCCTCTTGGTGGATTTTTCCTTTGATGAGAATATAGTGGCCCTCCTTATCTTTTTTGATTAACTTGGGTTGAAAGTCTATTTTATTAGATATTAGGACGGATACTCCAGCTTGTTTTCTGGAACCATTTGCTTGAAAAACATTTTTCCAGCCCTTTACTCTGAGGTAGTGTTTATCTTTGTTGCATAGGTGTGTTTCTTGGATGCAACAGAATGTTGGATCCTGTTTCCGCAACCATTCTGTTAGTCTGTGTCTTTTTATTGGGGAGCTGAGTCTGTTGATGTTGATAGATAGTAGTGACCAAGAATTGTTACTTACTTTAGATGTGGGGTTGGTGGTGTCACTGAGTTTCATTGCTTGTATTCTTTTGTTTTTTTTTTTTTTGTTGTGTAGTTATCTATTTCCTCTGTTTCCTTAGATGTAGTTGCTTTCTTTGGTTTGGAGTTTCCCTTCTAGTAACTTCTGTAGAGCTGGGTTACTATTGTTTAAATTTGTTTTTTTTCATGGAATATTTGGAATTCTCCGTCTATGTTGATTGAAAGTTTTGCTGAGTATAGTAGTCTGGGTTGGAATCTGTGGTCCCTTAAGGACTGTATGATTTCTGTCCAGGCCCTTCTGGCTTTCATAGTTTCTGTTGAGAAATCTGGTGTGATTCTGATAGGTCTACCTTCATATGTCACTTGGCCTTTTTCCCTTGCTGCTTTTAGAATTTTTTCTTTGTTCTGTATGCTCAGTGTTTTGACTATGATGTGACGTGAAGAATTTCTTTTCTGGTCTAGTCTACTTGGTGTTCTTTAGGCCTCTTGTATGTTTATAGCCATCTCCTTCTTTAAGTTGGGGAAGTTTTCTTCTATAATTTTCTTGAAAATATTTTCCGGACCTTTGAGCCTGATGTTTTTTTTTCTCTTACTCCTATTATTCTTAGATTTTGTCTTTTCATGGTGTCCTTGATTTCTTGGATGTTTTGTGTTTGGAACTTTTCTGATTTTATTTTTTTTTTTGAGAGATGTGTCAATTTCTGCAAGTGTATCTTCGGCTCCTGAGATTCTTTCTTCCATCTCTTGTATTCTGTTGGTGATGCTTACCTTTGTAGTTCCTGATCTTTTCTCTATGTTTTCCAGCTCCTGGTTTTTCTCTATTTGTGTTTTCTTTATTGATTCTAATTCTGTTTCCATGTCTTGCACCATTTCCTTCATCTGTTTGAATGTGGAGTCCTGCTTTTCAATAACAGCTTCTATTTTTTTGTCTGTTTCCTCTCTTTGTATCACTAATTGTGCCTCTACTTCTTTGGCTATAATTTCCTGTATTTCTATGAGAGCTTTGTTTATTTCTTCTTTATATGACTTTATTTGTGTGGACATGTCTTTGAGAGCTTTGTGCATTTCTTTTTGGTTGCCTCAATTTTCGTGGTCATTTCTCTGAGAGCTCGATTTGTTTCCTCTTGGTTAGTCTTGATTTCTTTGGCTATTTCTCTGAGGGCTTTGTTCATTTCATCTTTATGGGCCTCTAATAGCTGGAGAAACATAGTTTTGAGGTCATTTTCTTGTATATCTAGTGAATTGAAGTGTCCATTGTTTTGTGGGGTTGCTGATGAGGTCATTATGTCCTGATTTTTGTTGGGAGTGTTCTTTCGTCTGCCTCTAGCCATCTGGTTATTTATAACCCTCACTGTTGGTTCCTCGAGTTTGTAGTTCGGGCTATGATTGTCTTTTTCTGTTTTCTGGACTGTTTTTTCAGGAAGACGAGAGACGGTCACTGGTTTGGGAGTATGCGTTGTGGTTTCAGTTTTGCCTAAGTAAGGAATGTGACGCTGGCGCTATTTGCATGCACTTTTAGCAGGAGCAGTGTGCATGCACGGATTCTTTGACTATTGCAATGGCCTGCAGGCCACTATTATGCAGTTCTGTCTGAGATCCTGGGATTGTTTGCCTGGTTTACACTGGTGGACCCATAGGGCAGAGGCTTCAACATTGGGGTCGCTATCCCAAGAGTCCCTATGATGCCCACACTAGGGGTGTGGGTGGCAGGGATTTCATCTGGTTGCTTCTGTGGAGAGGCCCTGGGTCTGGGGCAAACTCTCCCTAGAAGGCTCACTCACTCTCTTGCAGGACCAGTTGGAATGCACAGGGGTTCCCCTTGCTCTCTACTCTCTGATTTGGTCCTGCTGCGGAAAATGTGCGGGTAGGCCAACAGTCAGCTCTGTGACAGATTCTCCTGCTTTTGCTGTTATATGTTACTTGGCCTTTTTCCCTTGCAGCTTTTATTATTTATTTCTTTGTTCTGTATACTTACTGTTTTGATTATTATGTGGCAGGAGGATTTTCTTTTCTGGTCTAATTTATTAGGTGTTCTGTAGGCCTCTTGTATGTTTATAGGCCTCTTCTTTAATTTGGGAAAATTTTCTTTTATGATTTTTTTGAAAATATTTTCTGGGCCTTGGAGATGGGAATCTTCTTTTTCCTCTATTCTTATTATTCTTAGCTTTTGTTTTTTCATGTTGTCTTAGAATTCTTGGATGGTTTGTGTGAGGAATTTTTTAGATTTAACATTCTGTTTGATGGATAATTGATTTCTTCCATTTTATCTTCCATACCTGAGATTCTTTCTTCCATCTATTGTAGTCTGTTGTTTATGCTTACTTCTGTAGTTCCTAATTTCTTGACTAAATTCTTCCTCTCCATGATTTCCTCCAATTGTGTTTTCTTTAATTTTTCCAATTCTATCTTCAGATCTTGAACCATTTCATTGATTTCCCTCACCTGTCTGACTGTATTTTATGTTTTTCCTTCAATTCCTTCATCTGTTTGTTTGAACAGTCCTCTTTTTCTTCTATTTCCTTTAGCGACTTAATTATTTCCTCTGTGAATGCCACAAACTCTTTTGCTTCATCTTCCTGTATTTCTTTATAATCTGTTTGACTTTATCATCTTATATTTCTTTCTGATGGCTGTAATCTGTTTGACTTTATCTTCCTCTATTTCTTTATGCATTTATTTGTTTCCTCCATTATCCTTTTCAGAAGCATAGATTCAAAGTCATCTTCTTGGATTTCATTTATGATAGGGTGTCAAGGGATGCTTGCCCCTTGATAACTGGGTTCTGGAGAGGCCATACTGCTTTTGCTTTTGTTGGTTGTTCTTTTATTCTGGCCTCTATCCATCTGGCTGTCTCAGGTGTTGGCTGTTAGTTTTGGTACCTCCTGGAATCCTGGGGTAGGGAAAATTCCCTTGGCAGGAATATGATTGATCCTGAAGGAGGTCTGTTCAGCTCTTTGGGTATGGTCACTGAATGGCTCTTGCTTCTCAGGAATTGCCACAGCTCACCCCAGGCATATGGACCTGTGTGGTAATAGCGGTTGTTGGTAGTCAAGGGGGCTCTTCTCTTACCAAGAGAATTTCTGGAGACAGTTGCCCTGCCACTGGGTTACTTGCTCTGAGTTTAGTGGGCTACTGTAGCTGCTCTTACACTGTGTTTTCTGGGCACAGTCCTCTTGAAGAAGCAGGGAACTCTGCAATTTGGTCAGTTTATCTAGGGAGACAGGTTGATCCTTGGTGTAGTGTCTGGAACTGATCCTGTGGATCCAAGGCTTTGTTAGTTCTGAGGTTGGGGCTCTATGCCCCAGTACCCAAGCAGTAATCAGTGGCAGATGAGTGCAGCACTCATGCCTGTGGCAGGAGGCTAGAACCTGGAGCCTGAGGGAACCCAGAAAATTTTCCAGAGCTGGGTATCCTGAGGTTAGACCTGATGTTTCCCCCATTGTTGGGTTTCTTCCCGACAGAGAGACCCAGTCTGTGGTGTTTTAGAGTCTACACTTCAGTCTTGGATGGTGAGTAGAGCATGCAGGCACAGGCATATGACGGCTCAGTGGCAACTAGGTACCTGCAGGAACCCAGGAACATTTCCCAAGTACTTTTTGAGGGCAGAGGTGTTGGCTTAGGGCCCTGAGGTTGGACCTGATGTTTCCCTCACCATGGGGATTCCTCCTGACAGGGAAACCCTGTCTCTGCTTCCCTGGGGCCCACAGATCTGTCTTGGATGATGAGTCTGGTGTACAGGCAGGTCTCTGGGCTGGCAGCTGAGTACCTGCCAGACCCCGGGAGCTTTTCCAGGCACTGTCTGGGTGACCTGAGGTCAGTCCTGATTGCTTCCTTCACTGTTGAATTTTCTCTTGATTAGGAGCCTCAGCTTTTGGTGTTGTGGGGCACACAGTTCAATCTGGGATGGTGATCATGCACACAGGCTGGTGAATGAGTACCTGCTGGGATCCAGGAACTCTTCCAGGCTTTAGATGGGTGACCTGAGAATGGATCTGATTGCTTCCCACACCTTGGGGTTTTCTCTCCTCCGGGAAAAAAACTATAGCTAGTGTTTTAGTTTCCAAAGTTTGGTGTGTTGGTTGCAGTGCAGTTACTACTGTTCTGCTCATCAGACACTGTGTACTTTCGGCGCCACCATCTTGGATTCCCGGCACTGAACTGTTTCTCTGCCATTTGATAATCCTCTATTGAGAATTCTCTGTTTAGCTCTGTATTCTATTTTTTCCTTATTTATTTTTTATATTAATTACTTTTTATTTACTTTTTATCCCAGCTGTAGCTCTATCCCCCATTCCCTCCCAATCCTACCCTCCCTCTCTTAACTCCTTCCAACTCCCCCCCCCACCCGCTCCAATTCTACTGATAGAAATAGGTTCTCCTCTCCTTCCATCTGACCCTAGCTAATCAGGTCTCATCAGAACTGGCTGCATTGTCTTCCTCTGTTGCCTGGTAAAGCTACTCCCCAATCAGGAGGAGATGATGAAAGAGCCAGCCACTGAGTTCATGTCAGAGACAGTCCCTATTCCCCTTAGTAGGGAATGCACTTTGTATCCCATTTTTTAATTGCATTACTTGGTTTTTGGTGTTTAACTTTTTTACTTCTTTATATATTCTGGATATTAGCCTCATGTGGATGTAAGCCTCAAATCTGTAGGCTGTCATTTTGTTCTGATGACATTGTCCTTTGCTTTATAGAAAGTTTTCAGTTTCATTAAGTCCCGTTTATTGATTGTTGATCTTAGAACCTGTGCTGTTGGTGTTCTGTTCAGGAAGTTATCTCCTGTGCCAATAAATACCAAGCTCTTCCCCAGTTTTTGTTCTAACAGGTTTAGTGTGTCTGATTTTATGTTGAGGTCTTTGATCCACTTTGGACTTTAGTTTTTTTCAATGTGATAAATATGGATCTATTTGCATTCTTTTACATGTAGACATCCAGTTAGATCAACACCATATGTTGAAGATGCTGTCTTTTTTAAATATATGGTTTTGGCTTCTTTGTCAAAAATCAAGTATCTGTAGGAGTGTGAATTTATTTCTAGGTCTTTTATTCAATTCAATTGATCCTACAACCTGTTTCTCTGCCAGCACCATGCTGATTTTATTACTGTTGCTCTATAGTACAGCTAGAGATCAGGGATGGATATACCTCCAGAAGATCTTTTATTGAACAAGATCTTTTCAGCTATTCTGGGTATTTTGTTTTTTCGTATGAAGTTGAGAATAGTTCTTTCAAGTTCTGTAATGAGCATGTTGGTATTTTGATGGGAACTGTTTCTAATACATAGACAGCTTTTGTAGGATGGCCATTTTCATTATGTTAATCCTACTGATCCATGAGCATGGGAGATCTTTCCATCTTCTAATATCTTCTTTAATTTCTTTCTTCAGAGACTGGGAGGTTTGTTGTTGTTGTTTTTTCATACAGGTCTTTCACTTGTGGGTTAGAGTCACACCAAGATAAATTATGTTATTTGTGGCTATTGTGAAGGGTATTGTATCCCTAATTTCTTTCTCAGCCCTTTTTTTCTTTGTATACAGTAGCACTACTGATTTCTTTTTTGAGTTAATTTTGTATCCTGCTACTTTGCTGAAGGTGTTTATCAGCTGGAGGAGTTCTCCGAATTTTTGGGGTCACTCATGTATACTATCATATCATCTGAATAGTGATACTTTGATTTCTTCCTTTCCCATTTGTATTCCCTTGATGTCCTTTAGTTGTCTTATTGGTCTAGCTAGGACTTCAAGTACTATGTTGAAGAGATATGGAGAGAGTGGGCATCCTTGTCTTATCCTTGATTACAGTGCGATTGAATTAAGTTACTTTTGGTTTAGTTTGATGTTAGATATAGGCTTGCTGCATATTGCCTTTACTATGTTTAGGCATTTTCCTTGTATCCCTGGTCTTTTCAAAACTTTAAACATGAATGGGTGTTGGATTTTGTCAAGTGCTTTTTCGGCATCTAGGGTGATGATCATGTTTTGTTTTGCTTTGTTTTTCCTTCCCTTTGTTTAGGTGGTGGATTACATTGATGGATTTCGGTATATTGAACCAACCTTGCATGCCTAGGATGAGACTTGGTCATGATGGATGATATAGTTTTATGTGTTCTTGAATTTGGTTTGCAAATATTTTAGTGAGTATTTTTGAGTCAATGTTCATAAGAGAGATAAGTCTGAAGTTCTCCTTTTCTGTTGGGTCTTTGTGTAGTTTAGGTATCAAGGTTACTGTGGACTCATAGAATGAGTTTGATAATGTTTCTTCTGTTTCTATTTTGTGGAATAGTTTGAAGAGAATTGGAGTCAGCTCTTCTTTGAAGGTATGGTAGAATTCTGAGCTGAAACATTCTGGCTCTGGGTATTTATTTATTTATTTGTCTATTTATTTATTTATTTATTGTGGCAGGGAGACTTTTGATGACTGCTTCTATTTCTTTGGGGGATACAGGACTGTTTAATCTATTCATCAGTTCTTGGTTTAGCTTTGGAAAGTGAAATCTATGAAAAAATTGTCCATTTCATTTAGATTTTCAAATTTTGTGACATATAGACTTTTGTTGTAAGACCTAATGATTGTTTGGATTTTCTCAGTGTCTGTCATTATGTCACCCTTTTCATTTCTGATTTTGCTGATTTTGATAGTTTCTCTCTGTCTTTTAGTTAGTTTGTTGAAGGGTTTGTCTATCTTGTTGATTTTCTCAAAAAAAACAGCACTTGGTTTCATTGATTCTTTGAATTGTTTTATTTGTTTCTAATTTATTGATTTCAGCCCTGAGTTTTAGCCTTTCCAAACCATCTGCTATTCTTGGAAGTGTCTGCTTCTTTTTTTTTTTTTCTACAGCTTTTATGTGTGCAGTTAATTTGCTTGTATGAGATGTCTCAAACTTTTTCTGAAGGCACTTAGTGCTATGAACTTTTCTCTTAGCACTGCTTTCATTGTGTCCCATAAGTTTGGGTAAATTGTGCCATCATTTTCCTTGAATTTTAGGAAAAGTCTTTTTATTCTTTTTTTTATTTCTTCCTTGATCCAGCTGTTTCTGTGTAGAGAATTGGTTAGTTTCAATGCAAGTTTTGGATTTTTGTTATTTCTGTTGTTGAGGTCTAGTTTTAGGTCATGATGGTCTGATAGGATACAAGGATATAATTTCAGTCTTCTTGTATCTGCTGAGGCTTGATTTGTGCCTGACTATATGATCAATTTTGGAGATGATTCCATGAGGAGTTGAGAAGAAATTATACTATTTTGAGTTTGTGTGAAAAGTTCTGTAGACATCTATTAGGTCCATTTGATTTAAGACCTCTGTAACTGTCATTATTTCCCCATTTAGCTTCTGTCTAGATTATCTGTCCCTTGGTTAGAGTGGAATATTGACGTCTCCCACTATGAAAATTTTGTGATTGAATTGTGATTTGAACTTTATAGTGTTTCATTTATGAATGCAAGTGCTCCTGTATTTGGGGCATAGATGTTCAAGATTGTGGTGTCCTCATGGTTAGTTTTTCTTTTGATGAGAATGAAGTGCCCTTCCTCATTTTTTGATTAATTTTGGTTGAAAATCTCTTTTATTAGATATTAGGAGAGCTGTTCCAGCTTGTTTTCTATGTCTGTTTGCTTGAAAAAAAAGTTTTCCAGTCCTTTACTCTGAGGTATTGTCTTTGTTGCAGAGGTGTGTTTCTTGGATTCAGCAGAAGGTTGGATAGTGTTTCCACAACCTTTCTGTTAGTTCGTGTCTGTTTTTTGGAGAGTTGAGTCCATTGATGTTGATAGATACTAGTGACCAATTTATGTTAGTTCTTTTTATTATGGAGTTGGTGATGACAGTGTGTTTGTGTGCTTGTTTTCTTTTGATTTTGTTGTTGTGAAGTTATCTATGTCCTGTGTTTGTTTGTTTGTTTGTTTTTGGGGGAGGGTGTATTTCATTTTATTGGATTGAAGTTTTTCTTTTAGTATCTTTTGTAGGGCTAGGATGCTGTGTAGATATAGTTTAAATTTAGTTTTGTCTTGGAATATTTTATTTTCTTAATCTATTTTGATTGAAAGCTTTGCTAGGTCTAGTAGTCCTTTTTGACATCTATGTCAGAACTTTTCGGGTCTGCGTGACATCTGACCAAGCTTTCAGCTTTTATAGTTTCTGTTGAGAAATCTGATATGATTCTGGTAGATCTACCTTTGTATGTCACTTGGCACTTTTAATATAGTATTTTTTTCTTTGTTCTGTTGATGGAGTGTCTTGACTATTATGTGATGTGAGGAGTTTCTTTTCTGTTCTAGTCTATTTGGTGTTCTGTAGTCCTCTTATATGTTTATGGACATCTCTTTCTTTAAGTTGGGAAAATTTTCTTCTGTGATTATCTTGAAAATATTTTCTGGACCATGGAGCATGAAATATTTTTTTTTCATCTCTTCCTATTATTCTTAGATTTCATCTTTTCATGGTGTTCTTTATTTCTTGGATGTTTTTTTAATTTTTTATTAATTACACTTTATTCATTTTGTATCCCCCCATAAGCCCCTCCCTCTTCCCCTCCCGATCCCACCCTACCTCCCCTTTCTGCACGCATGCCACTCCCCAAGTCCACTGATAGGGGACGTTCTCCTCTCCTTTCTGATCTTAGTCTATCAGTTCTCATCAAAAGTGGCTGCATTGTCCTCTACTGTGGCCTGGAAAGGCTGCTCCCCCCTCAGGGGGAGGTGATCAATGAGCAGGCCAATCAGATTATGTCAGAGGCAGTCCCTCTTCCCATTACTATGTAACCCACTTGGACACTGAACTGCCATGGGCTACACCTGTGCAGGGGTTCTAGGTTATCTCCACGAATAGTCCTTGGTTGGAGCATGATTTTCTGGGAAGTTCCCTGTGTTCAAATTATCTTGTTCTGTTGCTCTCCTTGTGGAGTTCCCGTCCCCTCCAGATGTTTTGTATTTGGAACTTTTCTGATTTTATTTTTTTCTTTGAGAAATGTTTCAATTTCTGCAATTGTATCTTCAACGCTTGAGATTCTCTCTTCCATCTCTACTATTTCATTGGTGATGCTTAAATTTGTGGTTCCTTATCTCTTCTCTAAGTTCTCCTGGTCCTTGGTTTTCTCTTTTTGTGTTTTCTTTATTGATTGTATTTATATTTTCATGATTTGCACCATTTCCTTCACTTATTTGAATGTGGACTCCTGTGTTTCCATGATGGCATCTATTTTTTTATTATTCATTTCTTCTTTATGTGCCTTTATTTGTGTGGCTATATTTGCCTATATTTCTTTGAGAGCTTTGTCCATTTCCTCTTTATGTGCCTCTAATAAGTGGATAAGTAAAGATTTAAAATCATTTTCCTCTGTTTCTGATGAATTAAAACATCTACTGATTTTGGGTGTTGTCGGTGTATCCATGTTGTCCTGATTTTTGTTGAATGTGTTCTTACACTGGCCTTTAGCCATCTGATGGTCCATAGCCTTTGCTGTTTGTTCCTGGAGCCTGTACTGCACACTAGGTCCATCTGTTTCTGGAATCTGGAGTATTCTTCAGGAAGATGAGAGACATCCACCAGTTTGAGAGTAAGTTTGGGTCTCTCAGATGCAACTAAAGGAGGAAGGTTGCAGGCTGATGTGCGCAAGTGCAGGAGTGATCGTGGGAGTGTGTCTGTCTGCAAGGGTGGATGTAAGGGAGCAGCTTAAACACAGGTTGTGGTGCAGATGCAGTTTGCAAGCACAGTGTGCATGCGCAGGAGCCCTGAATGGCTCAGTGACCCACAGGCTTTTCTTGCTATTGTCCTCCAGGCTCTCTGATCTGTCTGGCTGCACCATCGTCGCCCCAGGAATTGTTTCCAGGAATTGTTTGGATACTCTACTGAAAACCCACAGAACAGGGGCTTCAAAGTTGGGAAGTCTGTTCCAAGGACCCTTACATTCCCACAGAGGGGGTGTGGGTGAGAATGTTCTGATGTCTGGTGGCTAGTGTAGAGGGACCATGGATCTAGGGCTCTGTAAGCACTCTCTTGCAGATGTAGTCACTTGAAGACAGGTGTATGCTGTAAGCTCAGAGGGCCCACAGTTTTCTATTCTCATGTTTGGGCCCCCTGTTTGGTTGTTAGGGAAGGTACAACCGAAAGTGCAAGGGGTCGATATTTCACCACACTCAGACGCCCAGAGATGTCCGCAGAGGGATTGAATCCAATCTGTCTCAGCTAGAGGATTGTCCCCTAGAGCCTAGGAAGACTCAAAGTTGATGCTCTGGTTTTAGCTGCCCATCCACTCAAAAGTTTTGGATTATCAGATCCTCTGCCTTTCAGAAACAATGCACACTGGTGATTGCCCTCTTAGAGTCCAGAATTTTTTATTCCTCACTAACTCTAAGTATAGTTTAACAAAATTTTCTCCATGTCCCCAATATCTTTGATCTCTAACAAGAACCATTTTACTCTCCAATTACATGAGATGCAGCTTTTAGATATGACATATTAGTAAGATGATAAGGCACTTGTCTTTCTTTTGCTGGCTTATTGGGTTCAAATGATGATCTCTGGTTACATCTATGTTATTGGCAAGTGATCTTTTACCATGATTTTTTAAATATTTCTTTTATTTTTTAGATTATAATGACATCATTTTTCCTTTCCCTTTCCTTCCACTAAACCCTCCCATATATCCCTCCTTGCTATCTTTCAGATTCGTGAAACAGTATTCCCCGGAAAAGAGCATACTAATTAGTTATCCCATACCAAATGGTCAGCCAGAACTACATATAAGTAATATTATAAGACTGGCAGGTAATATACAAATATGTGTATATGTGTGTGTATAATATATGTGTGTGCATGTATCAACATTTAGTAGAAAGAGGGGCCGTGAATATGAAATATTGTAAGGTTAAACAGTGTTTCTTTATGGATATATATAACATTTTTTTGTCTTTTTCATTAGTGGATATACAGAGTTTTCTCTCTAGTTTTCCACTATTATGATAGTATGCCAATAAACTTTAGAGTACAAATGTCTCTTTAACATATTGACTCAATTTCATTTGGATATATGCTGGAGCATACGAAAGTTATACTTCAAAATTTTTTTTTTGCTTGTAAAGTTTTTTTTTATTAATTACACTTCATTCATTTTGTAACCCCCCATAAGCCCCTCCCTCCTCCCCTGCCGATCCCACCCTCCCTCCCCTTTCTGCCACTCCCCAAGACCACTGATAGGGGAGGTTCTCCTCTTCTTTCTGATCTTAGTCTATCAGTTCTCATCAAAATTGGGTGCATTGTCCTCTACTGTGGCCTGGTAAGGCTGCTCCCCCCTCAGGGGGAAGTGATTAATGAGCAGGCCAATCAGATTATGTCAGAGGCAGTCCCTCTTCCCATTACTATGTAAACCACTTGGACACTGAACTGCCATGGGCTACACCTGTGCAGGGGTTCCAGGTCATCTCCACGAATAGTCCTTGGTTGGAGTATGATTTTCTGGGAAGTTCCCTGTGTTCAAATTATCTTGTTCTGTTGCTCTCCTTGTGGAGTTCCCATCCCCTCCAGCTCTTACTATTTCCCACTTCTTACATAGAATTCCATTCACTCTGCCCATCAGTTGGCCATCAGGCTCAGCATCTGCTTTGACAGTCTATACTGCAGAAGCTTTCAGAGGCCCTCTGTGGCAGGTTTCAAGGTTGTTTCCTGTTTTCTTCTGGCTTTAGAGGCCCTCTGTAGCAGGTTCCGAGGTTGTTTCCTATTTTCTTTTTCTTCTGATGTCCGTCCTCTTTGCATTTCAGGATGGGGATTGAACATTTTAGTTAGGGTCCTCTCTTTTGTTTAGTTTGTTTAGATGTACAGATTTTAGTGGGTTTATTCTATGTTGTATGATTATATGAGTGAGTATATACCATATGTGTCTTTTTGCTTCTGGGACAACTCACTCAGGATGATCCTTTCCAGGTCCCACCATTTACCTGCAAATTTCATGATTTCCTTATTTTTCATTGCTGAGTAATACTCCATTGTATAGATGTACCACACTTTCTGCATCCATTCTTCAGTTGAGGGGCATCTGGGTTGTTTCCAGCTTCTGGCTATTACAAATAAAGCTGCTACAAACATGGTTGAGCAAATGTCCTTTTTGTGTACTTGAGCCTCTTTTGGGTATATGCCTAGGAGTGGTATGGCTGCATCTTGAGGAAGCGCTATTCCTAGTTGTCTGAGAAAGCGCCAGATTGATTTCCAGAATGGTTGTACCAGTTTACATTCCCACCAGCAGTGGAGAAGGGTTCCCCTTTCTCCACAACCTCTCCAGCATGTGTTGTCCCTTGAGTTTTTCATTTTGGCCATTCTGATGGGTGTAGGGTGATATCTCAGGGTCGTTTTGATTTGCATTTCCCTGATGGCTAATGAGGTTGAGCATTTCTTTAAGTGCTTCTCTGCCATTCGATATTCCTCTACAGAGAATTCTCTCTTTAGCTCTGTTCCCCATATTTTAAGTGGATTACTTGGTTTGTTGCTTTTCAGCTTGTTTAGTTCTTTATATATATTGGATATGAGTCCTCTGTCAGATAAAGGGTTGGTGATGATTCTTTTCCAATCTTTAGGCAGTCGCATTGTTTTGATGACAGTTGTCCTTTGCTTTACAGAAGCTTTTCAATTTCATGAGGTCCCATTTATTGATTGTTGCTCTTAGAGCCTGTGCTGTTGGTGTTCTGTTCAGGAAGTTTTCACCTGTACCAATGAGTTCTAGGGTATTCCCCACTTTTTTTTCTAGCCGATTTAATGTGTCTGGTTTTATGTTGAAGTCTTTGATCCACTTGGACTTCAGTTTTGTGCAGGGTGATAAGTATGGATCTATTTTCGTTTTTCTACATGTAGACATCCAGTTGGACCAGCACCATTTGTTGAAGATGCTATCTTTTTTCCATTGTATGGTTTTGGCATCTTTGTCAAAAATCAGGTGTCTGTAAGTGTGTGGGTTTATTTCTGGGTCTTCTGTTCGATTCCATTGATCCACCATTCTGTTTCTATGCCAGTACCATGCAGTTTTTATAACTGTTGCTCTATAGTACAGCTTGAGATCAGGGATGGAGATACCTCCAGAAGATCTTTTATTGTAGAGGATTGCTTTAGCAATTCTCGGTTTCTTGTTATTCCATACGAAGTTGAGAATTTTTCTTTCCAGGTCTGTAAAGAATTGTGTTGGCAATTTCATGGGAATTGCATTAAATCTGTAGATTGCTTTTGGTGAGATGGCCATTTTTACTATGTTAATCCTGCCAAGCCATGAGCATGGGAGATCTTTCCATCTTCTCATATCTTCCTCTAATTCTTTCTTCAGAGACTTGAAATTTTTTTCATACAAGTCTTTGACTTGCTTGGTTAGGGTTACACCAAGGTACTTTATGTCATTTGTGGCTATTGTGAATGGTGTTGTTTCTCTAATTTCTTTCTCAGCCCTTTTGTCTTTTGTATACAGGAGTGCTACTGATTTTTTTTTGAGTTAATTTTGTATCAGGCCACTTTGCTGAAGGTGTTCATCAGCTGTAGGAGTTCCCTGGTAGAGTTTTTGGGGTCACTCATATATACTATCATATCATCTGCAAATAGTGATAATTTGACTTCTTCCTTTCCCATCTGTATCCCCTTGATCTCCTTCGACTGTCTTATTGCTCTAGCAAGGACTTCCAGCACTATGTTGAAGAGATATGGAGAGAGTGGGCAGCCTTGTCTTGTCCCTGATTTCAGTGAGATTGCTTTAAGTTTCTCTCCGTTCAGTTTGATGTTGGCTATAGGCTTGCTGTATATCGCCTTTACTATGTTTAGATATGTGCCTTGTATCCCTGATCTCTCCAGTACTTAAAACATGAATGGATGTTGGATTTTGTCAAATGCTTTTTCAGCATCTAGGGAGATTATCATGTGCTTTTTTTCTTTCAGTTTGTTAATATGGTGGATCACATTGATGGATTTCCGTATATTGAACCACCCTGCATACCTGGGATGAAGCCTACTTGGTCATAGTGGATAATATCTTTGATGTGTTCTTGGATCCGGTTTGCAAGTATTTTGTTAAGTATTTTTGCATCAATGTTCATAAGGGAGATTGGCCTGAAATTCTCTTTCTTTGTTGAGTCTTTGTGAGGTTTAGGTACCAAGGTGATTGTGGCTTCATAGAATGAGTTTGGTAATGTTCCTTCTGTTTCTATTTTGTGGAATAGTTTGAAGAGAATTGGAGTTAGCTCTTCTATGAAAGTCTGGTAGAATTCTGTGCTGAGGCCATCTGGTCTTGGGCTTTTTTTTTTTTTTTTTTTTTTTTTTGGATGGGAGATTTTGATGACTACTTCTATTTCTTTGGGGGATATAGGGCTATTTAATTGATTTACCTGGTCCTGATTCAGCTTTGGTGAGTCAAATCGATTAAGAAAATTGTCCATTTCATTTAGATTTTCAAATTTTGTGGCATATAGACTTTTGAAGTAAGTCCTAATGATTGTTTGTATTTCCTCAGTGTCTGTAGTTATGTCCCCCTTTTCATTTCTGATTTTGTTGATTTGGGTGGTGTCTCTCTGCCTTTTAGTTAGTTTGTCGATCTTGTTGATTTTCTCAAAGAACCAGCTCTTGGTTTCATTGATTCTTTGAATTGTTTTATTTGTTTCTAATTGATTGATTTCAGCCCTGAGTTTGATTATTTCCAGCTGTCTACTCTTTTTTGGTGTGTCTACTTCTTCTTTTTCTAGGGTTTTTAAGTGGGCCATTAAGTTGCTTGAATGAGCTGTCTCGAATTTCTTCTTGAAGGCACTTAGTGCTATGAACTTTCCTCTTAGCACTGTTTTCATTGTGTCCCACAAGTTAGGGTATGTTGTGTCTTCATTTTCATTGAGTTCTAGAAAAGCTTTAATTTCTTTCTTTATTTCTTCCCTGACCCAGCTGTCATTTAGTAACAAGTTGTTCAGTTTCAATGTGTGTGTAGACATTTTGCTATTTCTGTTGTTGTTGAAGTCCAGCTTTATTCCATGGTGATCAGACAGGATACAAGGGATTATTTCAGTCTTCTTGTATCTGTTGAGGCTTGCTTTGTGACCAACTATATGGTCTATTTTGGAGAAGGTTCCATGAGGTGCTGAGAAGAAGGTAAATTCTTTTGGGTTTGGGTATAAAGTTCTGTATATGTCTGTGAGGTCCATTTGATTCATGACCTCTGTCAGAGATATTGTTTCTTTGTTTAATTTCTGTTTTGTTGACCTGTCCTTTGTTGAGAGTGGGGTGTTGAAGTCTCCCACTATTAATGTGTGGGGATCTATATGTGGTTTAAATTTTATCAATGTTTCTTTTACAAATGTGGGTGCTCTTGTATTTGGGGCATAGATGTTCAGGATTGTGATGTCTTCCTGGTGGAATTTTCCCTTGATGACTATGAAGTGTCCTTCCTCATCTCTTTTTATTAATTTTGGTTGAAAGTCTATTTTATCAGATATTAGAATGGCTGCTCCTGCTTGTTTCTTGGGTCCATTTGCTTGGAAAGTCGTCTTCCAACCTTTTACCTTCAGGTAATGTCTATCTTTGTGCCTTAGGTGTGTTTCTTGTATGCAACAGATTGCTGGGTTTTGTTTACGTATATATTCTGTTAATCTGTGTCTTTTTACTGGAGAGTTGAGTCCATTGATGTTGAGAGAAATTAATGACCAGTGGCTGTTAGATCCTTTGATTTTGATGTTGGCTGTGTTCATAAGGTTGTGTGCTTGTTTGCTTTTTGTTTTGCTGTAGTAAGGTTAATTATTTCCTGTGCTTTCTTGACAGAAGCTAATTTTCTTGGGTTGTATTTTCCCTTCCAGTATCTTCTGTAATGCTGGATTTGTGTGTAGGTATTGTTGAAATTTGTTTTTGTCATTGAATATCTTGTTTTCTCCGTCTATGAGGACTGAGAGTTTTGCAGGGTATAGTAGACTGGGTTGACATCTGTGTTCTTTTTGGGTCTGCATGATATCTGTCCAGGCCGTTCTGGCTTTCATAGTTTCTGTTGAAAAGTCAGGTGTGATTCTAATGGGTTTGCTGTTATATGTTACTTGGCCTTTTTCCCTTGCAGCTTTTAGTATTTTTCCTTTGTTCTGTATACTTACTGTTTTGATCATTATGTGGCAGTAGGGTTTTCTTTTCTGGTCAAATTTGTTGGGTGTTCTGTAGGCCTCATGTATTCTTATTGGCTTCTCCTTTAACTTGGGGAAATTTTCTTCAATGATTTTGTTGAAAATATTTTCTGGGCCTTGGAGAAGGGAGTCTTCTTTTTCCTCTATTCCTATTATTCTTAGGTTTTGTCTTTTCATATTGTCTTGGATTTCTTGGACTGTCTGTGTCAGGAATTTTTTGGTTTTAACATTTTCTTTGACAGATACGTCGATTTCTTCCATTGTATCATCTACACCTGAGATTCTTTCTTCCATTTCTTGTATTCTGTTGGTTATGCTTACCTCTGTAGTTCCTGTTTTCTTCCCTAAATTCTTCCTCTCCATTATTTCCTCCATTTGTGTTTTCTTTAATTTTTCTTGTTCTATCTTCAGGTCTTGAGTTGTTTTGTTTACTTCCTTCACCTGTTTGCTTGTATTTTCCTCTTTTTCTTTTAGTTCCTTCAACTCTGTCTCTTTTATTTCTTTCAGTGATTTAATTATTTCTTCTCTGAAGGCCACAAGCTGTTTGGCTGCATCTTCCCGTATTTCTTCACGGATGGCCCTAATCTGCTTGTCGTTATCTTCCTCCATTTCTTTAAGGATAGCCATGATCTGTTTGGTTTTATCTTCCTCTAATTCTTTACGTATTTTATCTGTTTCCTCTATTATTCTCTTCATCAACATAGATGTAAGGTCCTCTTCTTGATTTTCTCTTATGCTGCATTGTTCAGGGCTGTTATCCTCTGGATGGCTGGGTTCTGGAGATGCCATATTGCTCTGTCTTTTGTTGGTTGAGCCTTTACTCTGACCTCTACCCATTGGACTGATTTAGGTGTTAGCTGTTAGTTTCTGTGCTTCCTGGAGTCCTGAGGTAGGGAGTATCCCCTTGGCCGGAAGATGATTTTTCCTGAAGGAGTCCTTCTCTGCTCTTTGGTTATGGTCACTGTATGGCCAGTGTTTCTCCGGAGTTGCCACTGCTCACCTCAGGTTTATAGCCCTGAGTAGTAGCTGTGGTCTATGTTAGGCAGGGGGGACCTCCTCTTACCCATAGAATTTCTCAAGACAGCTGCCCCACTGCTGGGTTTCTTGTTATAAATTTAGTGTGCTGCTGCTCACTAAATTTTCATGTACAGTCCTCTTGAAGAAACTGCTGATTCCCTAGCTGTGGGGTTTTCTCCCAAAAGGGAAACTCAGTCTGTTATCCTGGGGTGCACAGTTCTGTCCAGGAAAGTGGGAGGTGCACTCAGCAAGTCTCTGGGCCAAAGGCTGATTGCTCTGCTCTGGACCTGGAGAATGTGCACCTAGGTTGAGTTGGCGCCTGGGGGGCACTGTTCTGGTCTGGAGGCTGGGTCCTCACTCTGGACCAGAAGCTGTGTGTCTCTGTCTGGGATGGGGGCTGCAGGCACCACTCTGGTCCAAACGCTATGGGTGCAGCCCCCCTGAAGGATCAGGGATTCCCACAGTTTTGACAGTCCAGCCAGGGACAACTGGCCGATCCCTGGCACAGTATCTGAGGGCTGCTGCAATGGCTCTTCGGCTCCTGCAGGTCCGAGGATGCAGCTGTGTGTCCCAGTGCCCCAGGGGAACTCAACAATGGCGGCAGAGCACAGCGCTCCTGCCTGCACTAGAGTCTGCGTGAGTCCAGGAAGTGTTTTGGTGCTGGGTGTCCTAAGCATTAGAGCTGCTGACCCCCTCTGCTGGGGGTTTCCTCCTGCCAGAGACACGCAGTCTGGTGCCCTGGTGCCCTGGTGCCCACAGTTCTATCTGAGGCGGCGAATCAGGCGTGCAGGCAGGCACCTGTGTCCCGGCTCTGGGTCCAGACTGGTTCTTGGGGCACCCGTGGAACCCGAGTCTTTTCCAGGGGATGTCTGGGTAACCTGGGGTCGGTCCCAATTGTTTCCTGCTCCGTGGGGTTATCTCTCGACTGGGAAATCCAGTCTATGGTGTTGTGGGCCCACAGTTCAGTCTGGGACCGTGACCAGATCGCGCTGGCGTGTAGCCCCCAGCTGACGACCAATAGCCTGGCGGAACCGGGATCTGTTCTGCGGTTTAGCCAGGTGAGTTAAAGCTGATTGAATCCCCCACCGTGGGGTATCCTCTCACCTGAGAAACACAACCACTTGTGTTTTATGGCCGCGAGTTCTGATTGCTGGTCACTGTGCCAATCCTGCTGTGCTGCTCCTCAGAATGAGAGTCCTCCCGGCGCTGCCATCTTGCCCCTGCCTGTTATACTTCAAATTTTTGAAAGAATTTCTATACTATATTACATATTGGTTTAACAATATGTATTCCTACCAATAAGTAGCATATAAGTTTGTAATTTGTACAGATTCTTGCTAATACTTGTAAGAACCACCCCAAAATATATGAATGAATTATCACATAAGATATTATATTACATCAAAAATATCAGGCAAAGAAGACAAAATTAGTAAGTTACCAAAATAGTTAAATTCACAGAAGCAGGAACTGGAATGTTAATTTCCAGGGTTTATAAAGAAGATGAACCTGAGCATCATGGTGCATGCCTTTGATCTCAGAACCCAGAATGCAAAGGCAGGAAGATCTCTATGTGTTTGAATCCAGGCTGGTCTACAAAGCAAGTTCTAGGACAGCATTGCAACATAGAGAACCCTGTCTCAAAAAAGAAAAAGAAAGAAAGAATGAAAGAAGGAAAGAAAGAAATGGAGAAATTTTTAAATGATATATTTTCTGATTTATGAGATGAAAAATAATCTATAGATTTGCCTCGCAAGATAAAATTTATAAATAATAATTTGATACCATGCACTTCAAAATAGGTTGATAAATATTTTTTTTGTGAAAACAACCTAAAATTATACAAGAACAATTGGTGGTTATAAAAACATTCAGTTAATTTGTTAGGGTGATACTATAATATAAAGTATCATTATATTATATTAGTATGTAATATATTAATATAAATATTAATATAAAGACTGTATAGATCTGTCCAAAGTTAAGAAGGTATGTGCTTTAGCTGAATGTGGTGTTGCACAACTTTATATACCAATGCTCAGAAAGGAGAGGCCTATAGATCTCTGTGAATTCAGGGCCAGCTTCATCTACATATCAAGCTTCAGGTCAGCAGAGCTACATAATAAGACCTTGTCTCAAAATAGTCAATCACACCACCAAAGTATGTATACTTTAAGCATATACAAATTTGTTCATAGTTTTATATTTCAATAAGCCTAAAATGCCTTCAGATCTTCTTTTTAGTCACTGAGACATAATTAAGACTTCAGTTTCCACTACAAACTCTGTACTCGAGTCACATAAAACCACTTGAAGCTAGGTAAAGTGTTTTGATACCTGCACACCACCATATATCTATACCTGCATCATCTGTCTATATCTAGATAGATGAAATTTTCTTTGTCAGTACTATCATGTAAAACCTTGAAATTCACATAGCTTAAGATATATACAATATAGAAAGTACATAAAATAATGTTTAAAGAGCTGCTTATGCCACTGATGAGAGTAATGCCAGTTAAAACTGATGTTAAAATGTATTCCTATTAGAATAATATAATAATATAAGCTCTCTTTATCTGTCTTTATCCAAGCCACCTTATATCTACATAGCTGATATCTACATAGCTTCAGGCCTCCTTTATCAAGAAGGCCTTTTAGATGTAACCCTTCAATCTTTGGATTCCCCAAACAAATATTTGTCATTAATTTTAAATATATCTAGTACATTATTCTGTTATTAGTAAGAGAATGTGGACTAATTCATACATAAAATATATCAAAATCAGTGTCTGTAATAGTGATTGAATAAAGTTAACATTGTCAACACTAGTTGAAGGAGATAATCAAATGCAATAATACTTATGGTATATTACTATATACCTGAAATTATGACCTTCTTTCATTGCTTCTATAGCTCTTTTATATCCATATCTGTAATTTTTTATAATATGGGTTCATTAATACATATTATAGAAATCAATACTCATCATCAAGTATATAGTATTGATTTCATAAGGCATATCACTGGTAATCTTGAGACAAAGTCTTCAGTGATAAGAGGAAATCATAGCTGAGTGAAAGGGAAGCAACTGTTTATAATGTCAAATTTTACTTTCAAGTTTCTCTAGTAACAAAGTACTATTCTGTATTCCAAAGGAAGTGTTTTATAAAGAGAAGTACCAGGAAGAAAACAACTGGCAAGCTATAAGACAGTATTTATTCAATTATTTCTACTAAAGATGTGTTCTTGCAAATAACATGAATGAATAATTTGGTCCTAGAAGCTTAATTTTTGGATGTTTAAGTATTATGCTTACTGTTTTTATTAAGAACTTTAATTTCCAACCATTGTAACAGTGGAGAAAGTGGGAAAAAAAAGTCTTTTAAATGGTTTCGAGTCTGTATCTTA
The DNA here is from genome assembly GCF_907164565.1 of Psammomys obesus. Classification (NCBI taxonomy): domain Eukaryota; kingdom Metazoa; phylum Chordata; class Mammalia; order Rodentia; family Muridae; genus Psammomys; species Psammomys obesus. Next base: position 5,184,009 of record NW_026585687.1, read on the forward strand.
CCAAGATATAACTAGGAAAAAAAAAAAGAAAAAATAAAAAAAAAACATTACATCTAAAAGTAATTCAGATTAAAGAGGTAAAATATATTGGACTGTTATCTTCCATTATATCTTTAACATGTCCAAGTCACCTCAGCTACACTGACTGAAAATAAGTAGTAACGAATAAAACATTTTTGTTCTCTAAAAATCTCCATCCAGAGCCAGGAATTTTCAAAAGCTGTAGTTACTGTTCAGCTGAAAAACAGTTTTATAAAGTGAGATAGTTGTAGTATGTAGAAAATAGGAAGGTTTTGTAACTCAAGTATGTGTGATGAATGCACTATTGCACACTTATGTCAATACTTATAAATGACATTGCTACCTGTTTCAAAAAAGTCCACCTCTGTGGTATGTCTGGAAATGAAACTTCTTATTGAAACTGTAGTTCTATTATCCTCCTCCTGATTAGATCAGTTGCTTGCCGTGTTTTAAAAAGCAGAGATTCCAGGCTTGTTTACTTGACAGAACAGATTTATATTATGCTTTGTGTGGTTCTTTCCCCACCATTCTTATAAAGTGTCATTTTAGGAGGATGGGCAAGAGCATATGTGGAGACTATAGCTTACTGTGTCTGGTGAGAGTGAGTTGCAAATATGTGCCCTAAGACAAAATGGTGGTAAGAATCCTTGCAGAAATAATAAAGGAAAGTGGACATATCAGTACACTACTTTGATCCAAGCACTTTGGAGGCTATGGTAGAATGTTTATAATTGGAGGACAGCCTGTGCTACACAGTGAGACCCATACGAAAACAAATCAAACAGACAAAATAGAAAAAAGGAGAAGAGTGTTCTTATTTTGAAAATAAGAAGTGTTTTAAAAATTGAACAAATAATAGTACAGAGTCTGGAGCTCTAGGACCATGTGAGGACCAGAACCTGAGTTAGAGACTCCCTGACCCAGTCCTACCCTCCATCTACCTACCTGTCAGCCACTGTGCTGATGTGGGACCACAAAGAGTCTGAACACAGAGTTCAAATCTGAACTCTAGGTAGGGAATCCCAGAGCCAGTCCACCAGCCTGCTAGATTCTCAGCCTCATACACACACATGAAATATAGACATGAAATAGTTTCAATCTGATGTCAGCCCATTTATTTACTGGGGCTAAGATCAAAAGTTTAAGTAGTATTAATTCTCTTTTTTGTTTCATGGCTAAGGATACTGAAGTTTTTGTTTGGTTGGTTTGTTTTGTTTTTCAAGACAGGGTTTTGCTATGTAGCCTTAGCTGCTCTGGACTTGAACCCACAGAGATCTGCCTGCCTCTGCCATCCCAAGTGCTAGGATTACAAGCATGTACCATCATGCCTGGCTGATACTGAACATTTCTAAATGTTTCTCAGCCATTAGTGTTTAATTGTTTGAGAACTGTTTGTTCATTTCTATATCCCCTTTTTAAATTTGGTCATTTGTTTTCTTGACATTCAGTTTTGTAGTTCTTTGTATACTTTAGAGATTAACCATTTATTAAATATATAATCGAGAGGATTTTTCCCATTCTGTATGCTGAAATTCTGCTGGAATTAGTGTGTTCTTTGGTTTTAGCTTCATGAAGTCCTATTTATTCATTGTTGGTTAGCATAATACCTGTGCTATTGGTGCCCTGTTCAGAAGATCCTGTCCTGTGTCAATAGGTCAAGACTACTCCTTACATTCCCTTCTATCAAATTTAGGGTATCTTGTTTAGATAATCATATTGTTTAAATAACTTTATTGTTAAGATTTCATGGGTGCATCTTTCCTGACATATACAGAAAACACTAAGCACTATAACATATTTGACACATCCTGGCCCTTTGGCTCTTATTGTCTTTCTGCTTCCCTTTTTACAATTTTCACAATCAAACCTTAGTTGTTGGGGTAATGCTGTAGAGGTATCAATTGAGCTTGAGTATCCTCCACTCAGCTATTCTCTATATTTTGACCAGTTGTAGATTTCTAAGGCAAAAAAAAAAAAAGATTCTTCTTTGAGGAGGAGTGATGGTGATGTCTACACTTATCTGTTTTTATATAAACGTAAACATTTAGAATGTATTTAGAAATTATTTTGGTTTAGAAATAGAGTGGCGATAGGCTCCTTTCTAGTGTCTTTTCTTGGTAGTTTCTCTTCATGGCTTCACCAGCCATGGATAGTGGCTGAGATTTTTAGTATCAGGAATGAAGTCCCTTCTATTAAATGGACCTTAAGTCCAATTAAGTCACTGTTGATTACACTTATGATATAACTGCCACTATTGTTCCTTTCAGTATACATTGCCATTTGGTCATTATTGTTGTTTTTAGGTGTGACCAGATGAATCCTAGAGAAACATATTTCTATTTCTTTCTAACTACAATTGTAAGGATAACAACTATGATATTCTTACAAAATGCTATACATTCCTTTTTGATTATTTGACACTTTTCCTCAAATATTCTGAATGTCAGTATTTCTTGGAATTCTTGATCCTGTCTTGTAATCTTCAAAGATAATCTTTAAAATACTGTGAAAGAGAATACTAAGCAGTGCTACTAACATTTCTTCCTTCATTTCTGGAGTTTAGTAAACTGTTTGGCAGAACAATTCTTATAGAGCCGGATTCTAAGCCTAACTCATGTGTTGCCTAGCAATCACAAATTTCTTAGTACAAGTGCCTAACTAAGTTCATGAGCAGAAATTTGCAACACACGGTTATTCATATCAACCCAATTAAAACACCAAAGTGTTGCAATTTAAATTCTTCCAAGTGAATTACAGAAAAGCTTTATTTAATACTATGCATAATTCCCACTAATCCTTAAAGTAGCTATCATTCAGGAACTGAACATTAATGTGAGAGGGTGGTGAGATCAATATATAAGAACAGTAGGGGAAATGATTGGTATGTAAATTAATTGTGACTTTTGAGTTTTCTTGTAATCATAATTAAAGGCTTTTGTCTTTGTAAACCTGACAATAATATTCCTTTTAGTATGTAAAACCAGGGTTTGCTGAGCTACATTAATTACATAATTATAGCACCTTTGCTTCTCATAATGATACCTAAGGGCTGTTTTAATAACAAGGAAAGGGAGACTGCATTAATTCTATGAAGCATTAGGTAAGTGCATGTCACAGATAAGCCTGAGACCTTTTGAAAATATTTATGCTTAATCTATTTACCCATGTTAGAGCAAATTATCAAAGTATACAAAATGACCTCAGAAAAAGTTTTCAGCTTTTAATACATAGAAATGTCAACAAAAACTCAGGTCAGCTAGTTTTGTTTTGTTATGTTATGTTATGTTATGTTTTTTTTTTTTTTTTTTTTTTTTTACCTGAGAAGGATAAATAATGTCTTTTCTAGGGCTTTGGAGTTGTTAATTTCCTTTAAGTACCTTAATTTTGTTTTACTGTGCAATTTTAAAGAGGGAACATTAATAGTAGGGAGAACAAAACAATATAAAATATATGAGGCTTTGGAATGGGATGAATTAGTTTCCTTTCATTTGTCCCAATGTCTTAACTGTTTTTCAGTCTCCTCACATAGTGCTATAAACCTACACTTCTTAGCTGTACATTTTAAGAGGATTTTAGTGATAAAAAAATCACTAATTTAGAGTTAATTTGCAAAATAACAACTCTTTTAGGGCATCTTCTTTTAGTGACTTATTTTTCAACACTGAAAATCATATATATATTCATTATCTTGCTTCTTTACTTCTTGTAGACCTCCACTGACATATCTAGTTGATTAAGTTGTACAGTTTCTGCATTTTAACTTCCCTTATAATATTCAATGTAACTTGGTTGGGCTTATGAGTTGTGTTAGTTGCAAGGCCACCAAATATCTCAGAATTGCCAGATCATGTAATATTTATGGATATAATGATTAGCCCAGATATAAACCTATAATCTAAGTAAGGCCACAATTGAATCTGTTACTATATGTTGCAATTATGAAGGATTTATGTAAATGCCCTGTAAAACTAATCCATTGAGGCCTGACAAAGGGAAAAGATAATCATTAATATTTGGTCAGATGATTTTAGGTTTTTTTTTCTTTTTAAAATTTATTTAATTTTTTTTTCATCTATTCACTTTGTATCCCAGCTGTAGCCTCTCCCTCATCCCCTCCCAATCACACCCTTCCTCCCTCTCCTCTTCCCATACCCCTCTCCAAGTCCATTGATAGGGCAGGTCCTCCTCCCCTTCCATGTTCAGATGATTTTAAAATATTGAGGTCACCTGTTAGTGTAGCACAGAACATTACACATGGAAGGGTGCTTTATTTATTTCCCATGTCAAAATACCCTCTGAGTCCTTCCTTGACACTGATACAAAAATTCTACATAGAAAATATCTGAAAAGGAGGTAATATTTCTGTTCTTGTCTGAATCCCTTAAGATTTAGTTGATGAAACATGATTTACATGCAGTCACCAAATACTAATGGCTGAAAGTGATATGATGACAATGTTAATACCACAGACTTTAAATAACACAGAGTCCAGAGAAAGAATAACTGTGCAGACTGAACTAAGGCATAGATATTTATCTAATTCCCAGTGTTTTAAAATGCCATTGGTCATAGAGGTCTAGGAGTATTTAGATTTGGAATAGAGAAAGCAAAGCCTATGTTTGTGTATGTGTGCATGTACACACACTCTCCTCTCAGTCGCTCTCACACACACACACACACACAGACACACACAGGGAGAGAGAGAGAGAGAGAGAGAGAGAGAACATGAGGAAAGTGAATCAAGAGATTTAGAGAAGAGAGGGCTTGTTGCTTAGGAAAGTAGATTGTGACTGTTGAAATGAGAAGCTGGTGTGAAGCAGGTTGCACTTCTGGAATGTAGTTGTAATTGAGTACATAGAAAGAAGGTCTACAAACATTGAAAACAATATGCTGACAAAATTTCATTTTTCCATAACCAGAATGTTGGTATTTTCAATATTGCATGGTTCATAAGTTATTGAAAGGTTAACAACAATGAATGAGTTTTCTCCCCTAGCTAGAAATAACTTTGGAGTTAATATGTGATATGAACTTATTTTGTAAATATGACTACCAAACAGAATACAACAGAATAGCAGACAATACCAGAATAGAAACTCCCCAAGATACATCATAGTTAAAACAATAAAGGAAGAGTATTGTAAAGTGTCAGAGAAAAACCACAATAATAAAGACAAACCCATCAGAAATTATTTTTTTTATTGTAATTTTAATTTATTTTTCTACAATTATTCATTATATGTCCCAATTGAAGCCCCCTCCCACAACTCCTCTCAGTCTCACTCTCATTCCCTCTTCTCCCCTACTTCGTTCCCCTAATCCACTGAAAAGGGGAGTGCTTCTCCTCTCCTCTGCCATATGCCTATTGTTTATCAAGTTTCAATGGGACTGCCTGGATCCACTTCCTCTGTGGCCTGGTAAGGGTGCATCACCACAGGCAAGTGATCAAAGAACAGAAAACTGAGTTCATACCCCTATTCCACTGACAATTGGCTACACCTGAACAGGGGTTCTAGGTCCTCTCCATGCATAGTCCTTGGTTGGTGCATCAGTCTCTGCAGGACCCCCTGGGCTCAGATCCTTTATCTGGTTGGTCTCCTTGTGGGGCGACTGTCCCCTCTATGTCCCTCTAATCCCCACCACACTCTTATCCATAAGACACCCTGCATTCTGCCAAAAGACTGGCTGTGAGTCTGAGCATGTGCTTTGATCCCTTGTTGGGTGGAGCCTTTCAGAGGACCTTGTAGAGTAGGCTCCAATCCTGTTTCTTCTCTTCCAACTCTTCTGGTATCTATACTGTTTGGCATTCTAAATGAGATTTAAGCATCCTCCCTAGGGTCCTACTTAGTGTTTAGCTTCTGTAGGTCTGTAGATTTTAGTATGTCTATCCTATATTACATGCTTAATAACAGCTTATAAGTGAGTGTATATCATTAGTGTTTTTCTGTTTCTGGGTTACTTCACTCAGGATGATCTTTTCTAGTTCTATCCACTTGCCTACAAATTTCATAACTTCTTTCTTTTTAATAGCTGAGTACCATTCCATTGGATAAATGTGCCACAATTGCTCTATCTATTCCTCCATTGAGGTACATCTAGATTGTTTCCAGATTCTGGCTATTACAAATAAAACTGCTTTGAACATGGTTGAGCAAATGTTCTTGTTGAATGGAGGAGGGCATATTTTGGTTATATGCCTAGGAGTGGTATAGCTAGATATTGAGGTAACGCTATTTCCTATTTTTTGAGAGTCAGATTAATTTCCAAAGAGGTTGTACAAGTTTTCACTTCAACCAGGAATAAAGGAGGGTTCCCCTTTCTACACATCCTCTCCAACATGTGTTGTCATATGAGTTTTTGATCTTACCCATTCTGATCAATATAAGATGGAAACTCAGAGGCCCTTCGTGGCAGGCACCTGTCCTGTTCCCTATTTTCTCCTTCTTCTGATGTCCATCCTCTTTGCCTTTCTGACTGGGGATTGAAGATTTTATCAATAGTCCTCCTTCTTGATTAGTTTCTCTAGATGTACACATTTTAGTAGGCTTATCATATATTATAAGTCTAGTGTCCACACATAAGTGAATATATGCCCTGTGTGTCTTTCTGCTTCTGGGATAACTCACTCAGGATGATCTTTTCTATTTCCCACCATTTACCTACAAATTTCATGAATTCATTGTTTTTTATTGCTGGGTAATATTTCATTGTGTAGATGTACCTCTATTTCTGTATCCATTCCTCAGTTGAGGTGCATCTGGGTTGTTTCCAGTTTCTGGCTATTACAAATAAGGCTGCTACAAACATGGTTGAACAAATGTCTTTATTGTGTACTTGAGCATATTTTGGATATATGACTAGGGGTGGTATAGCTGGATCTTGAGGAAGAGCTATTTCTAATTGTCTGAGAAAGTGCCAGACTGATTTCCAGAGTGGTTGTAAAAGTTTACATTCCCACCAGCAGTGGAGGAGGGTTCCCCTTTCTCCACATCCTTTTCAGCATGTGTTGTCACTTGAGTTTTTGATCTTAGCCATTCCAATGGGTGTAAGGTGAAAACTCATGGTTGTTTTGATTTGCATTTCCCTGATGAGTAAGGACATTGAACATTTCTTTTTTTTAACTTAATATTGGTTTTATTTTATATATTTTTTTATTTTTATTATGTTACATTTTATTAACTCTGTATCCCAGCTGTATCCTGCTACCTCATTCCCTCCCAATCCCACCCTCCCTCCGTCATCTCCTCCGTGCTCCTTTCCAAGTCAACTGAAAGAGGAGAATGTTTTCCCATTTTATCTGACCCTGTTTTATCAGGTACCTTCAGGACTGGCTGCAAAGTCTTCCTCTGTGGCCTAGCAGGGCTGCTCCTCCCTTTGGGGGAGAGGAGGTCAAAGAGCCTGCCATTGGGTTCATGTTAGAAATAGTCCCTGTTCCACTTACTAGGGTGTTTTCAGCCATTCGATAGTCTTCTATTGAGAATTCTCAGTTAAGCTCTGTACCTCATTTGTTAATTGGACTACATGATTTGTTGCTGTTTAACTTCTTGAGTTCTTTATAAATACTGGATATTAGACCTCTGTCAGATATAAAGTTGGTGAAGATCCTTTCCCAATCTGTAGGCTGCCATTTTGTTCTGAAGACAATGTCCTTTGCTTTACAGAAGCTTTTCAATTGCATGAGGTCCCATTTATTGATTGTTGCTCTTAGAGCCTTTGCTGTTAGTGTTCTGTTGATAAAGTTGTCTCCTGTGCCAATGAACAGGACAGGAGCTTGCCACAGAGGGCCTCTGAAAGGCTATACGCTGAAGGGTATCAGAGCAGATGCTGAGACTTATGGCCAAACTTTGGGTAGAGTGCAGGTAATCTTAGGGAAGAAATGGGAAATAGTAAGACCTTGAGAGGACAGGAGCTCCACAAGGAGAGCAACAGAACCAAAAAATCTGGGCACAGGGGTCTTTTCTGAGACTGATACTCCAACCAAGGATGATGCATGGAGATAACCTAGAACCCCTGCACAGATGTAGCCCATGGCAGTTGAGTTTCCAAGTCAGTTCCATAGTAATGGGAACAGGGACTGTCTCTGACATGAACTGATTGGCCTGCTATTTGATCACCTCCCCCTGAGGGGAGAGCAGCCTTATCAGGCCACAGAGGAAGACAATGCAGCCACTCCTGATGAGACCTGATAGACTAGGCTCAGAAGGAAGGAGAGGAAGTCCTCCCATATCAGTAGACTTGGGGAAGGGCATGCATGGATAAGGGGGAGGGAAGGTGGAATTGGGAGAGGAGGAGGGAGAGAGCTACAGGGGAGACACAAGTGAATAAAGTGTAATTAATAAAAATTAAAAAAATATTAAAAATAATGGAATCTCAGAGTTGTTTTGATTTGCATTTCTCAGATGAAGAAGGATGTTGAGTATTTCTTTTTTTTAATTTTTTTATTAATTACACTTTATTCATTTTGTATCCCCCCATAAGCCCCTCCCTCCTCCCCTCCTGATCCCACCCTCCCTCCCCTTTCTGCATGCATGCCACTCCCCAAGTCCACTGATAGGGGAGGTTCTCCTCTTCTTTCTGATCTTAATCTATCAGTTCTCATCAAAAGTGGCTGCATTGTCCTCTACTGTGGCCTGATAAGGCTGCTCCCCCCTCAGGGGGAGGTGATCAGAGAGCAGGCCATTCAGATTATGTCAGAGGCAGTCCCTCTTCCCATTACTATGTAACCCACTTGGACACTGAACTGCCATGGGCTACACCTGTGCAGGGGTTCCAGGTCATCTCCACGAATAGTCCTTGGTTTGAGTATGGGTCTCTGGGAAGTTCCCTGTGTTCAAATTATCTCGTTCTGTTGCTCTCCTTGTCCCCTCCAGCTCTTACTATTTCCCACTTCTTACATAGAATTCCATTCACTCTGCCCATCAGTTGGCCATCAGGCTCAGCATCTGCTTTGACAGTCTATACTGAAGAGGCTTTCAGAGGCCCTCTCTGGCAGGTTCCAAGGTTGTTTCCTGTTTTCTTGTGGATTTCAGAGGCCCTCTGTAGCAGGTTCCGAGGTTGTTTCCTATTTTCTTTTTCTTCTGATGTCCATCCTCTTTGCCTTTCAGGATGGGGATTGAACATTTTAGTTAGGGTCCTCTCTTTTGCTTAGGTTGTTTAGATGTACAGATTTTAGTGGGTTTATTCTATGTTGTATGTTTATATGAGTGAGTATATACCATGCGTGTCTTTTTGCTTCTGGGACAACTCACTCAGGATGATCCTTTCCAGGTCCCACCATTTACATGCAAATTTCATGATTTCCTTATTTTTCATTGCTGAGTAATACTCCATTGTATAGATGTACCACACTTTCTGCATCCATTCTTCAGTTGAGGGGCATCTGGGTTGTTTCCAGCTTCTGGCTATTACAAATAAAGCAGCTACAAACATGGTTGAGCAAATGTCCTTTTTGTGTACTTGAGCCTCTTTTGGGTATATGCCTAGGAGTGGTATGGCTGCATCTTGAGGAAGCGCTATTCCTAGTTGTCTGAGAAAGCGCCAGATTGATTTCCAGAGTGGTTGTACCAGTTTACATTCCCAGCAGCAATGGAGAAGGGTTCCCCTTTCTCCACAACCTCTCCAGCATGTGTTGTTCCTTGAGTTTTTCATCTTGGCCATTCTGATGGGTGTAAGGTGAAATCTCAGGGTTGTTTTGATTTGCATTTCCCTAATGGCTAATGAGGTTGAGCATTTCTTTAAGTGCTTCTCTGCCATTCGATATTCCTCTACAGAGAATTCTCTCCTTAGCTCTGTTCCCCATTTTTTAAGTGGATTACTTGGTTTGTTGCTTTTCAGCTTGTTTAGTTCTTTATATATATTGGATATGAGTCCTCTGTCAGATAAAGGGTTGGTGATGATTCTTTCCCAATCTGTAGGCAATCGCTTTGTTCTGATGACAGTGTCCTTTGCTTTACAGAAGCTTTTCAATTTCATGAGGTCCCATTTATTGATTGTTGCTCTTAGAGCCTGTGCTGTTGGTGTTCTGTTCAGGAAGTTTTCTCCTGTACCAATGAGTTCTAGGGTATTCCCCACTTTTTTTTCTAGCCAATTTAATGTGTCTGGTTTTATGTTAAGGTCTTTGATCCACTTGGACTTCAGTTTTGTGCAGGGTGATAAGTATGGATCTATTTTCGTTTTTCTACATGTAGACATCCAGTTGGACCAGCACCATTTGTTGAAGATGCTATCTTTTTTCCATTGTATGGTTTTGGCATCTTTGTCAAAAATCAGGTGTCTGTAAGTGTGTTGGTTTATTTCTGGGTCTTCTGTTCGATTCCATTGATCCACCATTCGGTTTCTATGCCAGTACCATGCAGTTTTTATAACTGTTGCTCTATAGTACAGCTTGAGATCAGGGATGGAGATACCTCCAGAAGATCTTTTATTGTAGAGGATTGTTTTAGGAATTCTCGGTTTCTTGTTATTCCATACGAAGTTGAGAATTTTTCTTTCCAGGTCTGTAAAGAATTGTGTTGGCAATTTGATGGGAATTGCATTAAATCTGTAGATTGCTTTTGGTAAGATGGCCATTTTTACTATGTTAATCCTGCCAAGCCATGAGCATGGGAGATCTTTCCATCTTCTCATATCTTCCTCTAATTCTTTCTTCAGAGACTTGAAATTTTTTTCATACAAGTCTTTGACTTGCTTGGTTAGGGTTACACCAAGGTACTTTATGTCATTTGTGGATATTGTGAATGGTGTTGTTTCTCTAATTTCTTTCTCAGCCCTTTTGTCTTTTGTATACAGGAGTGCTACTGATTCTTTTGAGTTAATTTTGTATCCGGCCACTTTGCTGAAGGTGTTTATCAGCTGTAGGAGTTCCCTGGTAGAGTTTTGGGGGTCACTCAGGTATACTATCCTATCTTCTGCAAATAGTGATAATTTGACTTCTTCCTTTCCCATCTGTATCCCCTTGATCTCCTTTGACTGTCTTATTGCTCTAGCAAGGACTTCCAGCACTATGTGGAAGAGATATGGAGAGAGTGGGCAGCCTTGTCTTGTCCCTGATTTCAGTGGGATTGCTTTAAGTTTCTCTCCGTTCAGTTTGATGTTGGCTATGGACTTGCTGTAAATCGCCTTTACTATGTTTAGATATATGCCTTGTATCCCTGATCTCTCCAGTACTTTAAACATGAATGGATGTTGGATTTTGTCAAATGCTTTTTCAGCATCTAGGGAGATTATCATGTGCTTTTTTTCTTTCAGTTTGTTAATATGGTGGATCACATTGATGGATTTCCGTATATTGAACCAGACCTGCATACCTGGGATGAAGCCTACTTGGTCATAGTGGATAATATCTTTGATGTGTTCTTGGATTCGGTTTGTAAGTATTTTGTTAAGTATTTTTGCAACAATGTTCATAAGGGAGATTGGCCTGAAATTCTCTTTCTTTGTTGAGTATTTGTGAGGTTTAGGTAACAAGGTGATTGTGGCTTCATAGAATGAGTTTGGTAATGTTCCTTCTGTTTCTATTTTGTGGAATAGTTTGAAGAGAACTGGAGTTAGCTCTTCTTTGAAGGTCTGGTAGAATTCTGGGCTGAAGCCATCTGGTCCTGGGCTTTTTTTGGATGGGAGACTTTTGATGACCGCTTCTATTTCTTTGGGGGATATAGGACTATTTAATTGATTTACCTGGTCCTGATTCAGCTTTGGTAAGTCAAATCGTTCAAGAAAATTGTCCATTTCATTTAGATTTTCAAATTTTGTGGCATATAGACTTTTGAAGTAAGTCCTAATGATTGTTTGTATTTCCTCAGTGTCTGTAGTTATGTCCCCCTTTTCATTTCTGATTTTGTTGATTTGGGTGGTGTCTCTCTGCCTTTTAGTTAGCTTGGCTAAGGGTTTGTCGATCTTGTTGATTTTCTCAAAGAACCAGCTCTTGGTTTCATTGATTCTTTGAATTGTTTTATTTGTTTCTAATTGATTGATTTCAGCCCTGAGTTTGATTATTTCCAGCCATCTACTCCTTTTTGGTGTGTCTGCTTCTTCTTTTTCTAGG
>NW_026585687.1:5201072-5214467 GCF_907164565.1 Psammomys obesus
TGCTTGTATTTTCCTCTTTTTCTTTTAGTTCCTTCAACTCTGTCTCTTTTATTTCTTTCAGTGATTTAATTATTTCTTCTCTGAAGGCCACAAGCTGTTTGGCTGCATCTTCCCGTATTTCTTCACGGATGGCCTTAATCTGCTTGTCTTTATCTTCCTCCATTTCTTTACGGATAGCCATGATCTGTTTGGTTTTATCTTCCTCTAATTCTTTACGTATTTTATTTGTCTCCTCTATTATCCTCTTCATAAACATAGATGTAAGGTCCTCTTCTTGATTTTCTCTTATGCTGCATTGTTCAGGGCTGTTATCGTCTGGATGGCTGGGTTCTGGAGATGCCATATTGCTCTGTCTTTTGTTGGTTGAGCCTTTATGCTGACCTCTACCCATTGGGCTGATTTAGGTGTTGGCTGTTAGTTTCTGTGCTTCCTGGAGTCCTGAGGTAGGGAGTATCCCCTTGGCCGGAAGATGATTTTTCCTGAAGGAGTCCTTCTCTGCTTTTTGGTTATGGTCACTGTATGGCCAGTGTTTCTCAGGAGTTGCCACTGCTCACCTCAGGTTTATAGCCCTGAGTAGTAGCTGTGGTCTATGTTAGGCAGGGGGGGGATCTCTTCTTACCCATAGAATTTCTCAAGACAGCTGCCCCACTGTTGGGTTTCTTGTTATAAATTTAGTGTGCTGCTGCTCACTAAATTTCCATGTACAGTACTCTTGAAGAAACTGCTGATTCCCTAGCTCTGGGGTTTTCTCTCAATAGGGAAACTCAGTCTGTTATCCTGGGGTGCACAATTCTGTCCGGGAATGTGGGAGGTGCACTCAGCAAGTCTCTGGGCCAGAGGGTGATTGCTCTGCTCTGGACTTGGAGAATGTGCACCTAGGTTGAGTTGTCGCCTGGGGGCACTGTTCTGGTCTGGAGGCTGGGTGCCTCACTCTGGACCAGAAGCTGTGTGTCTCTGTCTGGGATGGGGGCTGCAGGCACTGCTCTGGTCCAGACACTGTGGGTGCAGCCCTCTTGAAAAACCAGGCATTCCCACAGTTTTGACAGTCTAGCTAGGAATAACTGGTTGATCCTTGGCACAGTATCTGAGGGCTGTTGTAATGGCTCTCTGGCTTTTGTAGGTCTGAGGATGCAGCTGTGTGTCCCAGTGCCCTAGGGGAACTCAATAATGGCAGCAGAGCACAGCGCTCCTGCCTGCACTAGAGTCTGCGTGAGTCCAGGAAGTGTTTTGGTGCTGGGTGTCCTAAGCGTTACAACTGCTGACCCCCTCCGCTGGGGGTTTCCTCCTGCCAGAGACACGCAGTCTGGTGCCCTGGTGCCCTGGTGCCCACAGTTCTGTCTGAGGCGGCGAATCAGGCGCGCAGGCAGGCGCCTGTGTCCCGGCTCTGGGTCCAGACTGGCTCTTGGGGCACCCGTGGAACCCGAGTCTTTTCCAGGGGATATCTGGGTAACCTGAGGTTGGTCCCGATTGTTTCCTGCTCCGTGGGGTTATCTCTCGACTGGGAAATCCAGTCTATGGTGTTGTGGGCCCACAGTTCAGTCTGGGACTGTGACCAGTTTGCGCTGGCGGGTAGCTCTGGGCTGGCGACCAAGCGCCTGGCGGAACCGGGATCTCTTCTGCGGTTTAGCTGGGTGAATTAAAGCTGATTGAATCCCCCACCGTGGGGTATCCTCTCACCTGTGAAACACAATCACTTGTATTTTATGGCCGCGAGTTCTGATTGCTGGTCACTGTGCCAATACTGCTGTGTTGCTCCTCAGAATGAGAGTCCTCCCGGCGCCGCCATCTTGCCCCCCGAGTATTTCTTTAAATGTTTTTCTGCCATTCTATATTCCTCTATTTGGACTTCTCTACTTAGGTCTGTACCCTTCTTTTTAAGTGGATTATTTAGTTTGTTCATGTCTAATTTCTTGAGTTCTTTATATATGCTTTATATACTCCAATAGCCTTCTATTCGATATAGGGTTGGTGAAGATCTTTTCCCAGTCTGTAGGCTATCATTTTGTTCTGTTGATATTGTCATTTGCTGTACAGAAGCAATTTCTGTACAGCAATTTCCTTTTTATTAATTGTTGATCTTAGAACCTGAGCTGTTGGTGTTCTGTTCAAGAAGTTGTCTCCTGTGCCAAAGAGTCTTATTCCAGCCAATTTAGTGTTTTTGGTTTTATGTTAAGATCTTTGATCCACTTGGACTTTAGTTTTGTGCAGGGTGACAGATGTGGGTCTATTTTCATTTTTCTACATGTGGACTTCCAGTTAAATCAGCACTATTTGTTGAAGATGCTATCTTTTTCCATTGTATGGTTTTTTGTCTCCTTTGTCCAATATTAAGTACCTGTAAGAATATGGGTTTATTTCTGGGTCTTTTATTTCATTCCATTGATCCACCATTCTGTTTCGATTCCAGTACCATGCCATTTTTGTTAGTGTTGCTCTATAGTACAGCTCAAGATCAGGGATGGAGATAGCTTCAGAAGATCTTTTATTGTAGAGTATTATTTTAGCTATTCTGGGTTTTTTGTTATTCCATATGAATTTGTGAATTTTTCTTTCAAGGTCTGTAAAGAATTGTGTTGTTAATTTGATTGGAATTGCATTAAATCTGTAGATTGCTTTAGGTAAGATGGCCATTTTCACTATGTTAATTCACAGGAGCAATGAGAGATCTTTCTAAATCCTGATTTGTTCTTCAAGTTATTTCTTCAGAGACTTGAAGTTTTTCTCATATAGGACATTCACTTGCTTGGTTAGAGTTCCATCAAGGCACTTTTTGTTATTTGTGGCTATTGTGAAGAGTGTTGTTTCCCTAATTTCTTTTTCAGCCTGTTTGTCTTTTTTATAGAGGAGAGCTTCAGGTTTTGTTTTTCTTTTGAGGTAATTTTGTCTCCAGCCCCTTTGTTGAAGGTGTTTAAGAGCTAAAGGCGTTCTCTGATAGAATTTTTGGGGTCATTTATGTTACTGTCATAACTTCTGCAAATAGTGATACTTTGTGTCTGCCTTTCTGATTTTATCCCCTTGATCTCCTTTAGTTGTCTTATTGCTCTATCTAGGACTTCAAGTATTATGTTGAAGAAATTGGAAGAGCCTTGACTTGTCCCTGATTTCAATTGGATTGATTTAAGTGTTTTCTCCATTTAGTTTGATGTTGGCTATAGACTTGCTGTATATTGCCTTTACTATATTTAGGAATGTGCCTTGTATCCCTGATCTCTCCAAAAGTTTAAACATAAGCTGTTGGATTTTTGTCAAATGCTTTTTCAGCATCTAAGGAGATGATCATGTGGTTTTTTGTTTTTTTTTTCTTTTTTCTTTCAGTTTGTTTATATGGTGGATTACATTGTTGGATTTTTGAATGTGGGACTACCCCTACATGCTTGGGATGAAGCTTACTTGGTTGTGGTGGATGATATCTTTAATGTGTTCTTGGAATCAGTTTGTGAAAATTTTATTGAGTATTTTTGCATTAATGTTCATAAGCAAGATTGGTGAAGTTCTCTTTCTTTGTGGGGTCTTTGTGTGGTTTGGATATTAAGGTGACTGTGGCCTCATAGAATGAGCTTAGTAATATTCCTTCTGTTTCTATTTTGTGGAAAAGTTCAAAGAGTATTGGTGTGAACTCTTTTATGACGGCCTGGTAGAATTTTCTGCTGAAACCATCTGGCCCTAGGATTTTTCTGGTGGGGAGAATTTTGATGATAGCTTCTATTTCCTTAGGGGTTATAGGACTATTTAGCTTATTTACATGATCTTGATTCACACGATGTAAATAGAATCTATCAAGAAAATTGATTGATTTCTTTTACATTTACATTTTAATTGGATTTACATTTTTAAATTTTGTTGCATATAGTCTTTTAAAGTAAGACCTAATGATTCTTTGGATTTCCTCAGTGTCTCTTGTTATACACCCCTTTTCATTTCTGATTTTCTTGATGTGGGTATTGTCCCTCTGCGTTTTATTTAGTTCGGCTAAGAGACTGTCTATCTTGTTGATTTTCTCAAAGAACTAGCTCTTGGTTTTGTTGATTCTTTGAATTGTTTTCTTTCTTTCTAATTCATTGATTTCAGCCTCAAGTTTGATTATTTCCAATCGACTACCCCTCTTGGGTGTGTCTGCTTTTTTTTTTTTCTTGAGATCCTTTTAGAAATAGTCCTTGTTCCCCTTACGTATGTATGTATGTATGTATAAATATATGAATTCAACCTGCTGAGTCCATTTAGTGTTACTTATTTGTATATGATGTCAAGGCTGACCACTTAGTACTAGCCAACCAACTAGGGACCTCATCCTTAGCTAAGAGTATTTTTCTTGCTGTTAGCATTCCTTACTTGCCTGTATTTCTTTGTCTAAGGTGGGGGCCCCTGAGATTGTCCCATCTATGCCTATTGATGTTCTATTTGTTAAGGTCTTCTTTAGGCAGCTCTACACAATGGCCTATATTACAAACTCGAGCTTGGGTCCCAAATCCTTCCTGACACAGGCGGTTTAAGAAAGCTGCCCCAAGCCTCACATTACCTCCCAATATAATATTTATTTCCTTCAATTTTTTATAAATTTAATGATTTCAGGGTTTTTTTTTTAAGAAAAATAGGATTTTGTAATGCATATTGCATATGTACCACATTTCATAATCCATTTTTCAGTTGAAAAATATTTAGGTTGTTTCTATTTCCTAGCTATTGTAAATAAAACAGAAATGAGCATGACT
Source organism: Psammomys obesus (assembly GCF_907164565.1). Lineage (NCBI taxonomy): Eukaryota > Metazoa > Chordata > Mammalia > Rodentia > Muridae > Psammomys > Psammomys obesus. The sequence continues at coordinate 5,205,782 of NW_026585687.1, forward strand.
AAACAAGTATCTGTGGACTGAGAGGTCAAGTACTTTGGGCATATGCCAAGAAAATTGTATAGCTGGTTCTTTTTTTTTTAAGGTTTTAAAATGTGTTCTTTATTTAAAGTTTACAAAACAGTTAAACCTAGCTGGTTCTTAAAGTAGATTTATTTTTATCTTTTTGAGAGTTCTACATACTTCCAGAGTGGCTGGGCTTTTTTGCAATTCCACTAGCAGTGAATGATTTCTTACTCCCTTCCATACATCCTCAAAGCACTTTTAGTCATTACTTTGTTAATTTTGTGTGCGGTAAGATAAAAATCTCAAAATGTTTTGATTTGCATTTCCCTAATTATGGAGGATGATTAAAATTTTAAAGATACTTCTTTGCCAATTTTATTTATTCTTTTGAGAACATTTGTTTGGATCTATAGTTTATTTTTACGTGAGTTGTTTGTTTTGATTTTTGATTTTAGATTTCTTTGTATATTCTGCATCCTCTGTCGGATGTATAGCTAGCAAAGATTCTTTCCCATTCTGGGCGCTTCTTCTTTATTCAATTATTTCCTTAGCTGTTCAGATTTTTTTTTTTAGATCCTACTTTTCAGCTGTTGGTCTTAATTCTTGAACAAATGGAATCCTATTTAGAAAGTGTTTTTAGAAACACTATTTAGAAGCTATATCCTAGTCTATATCCCATTGGGTAACCCCAGTTTTTCTTCTGGCAGTTTAAGTATTTCAGGTTTCATATTGAAGTCTTGGATTAATTTGGAGTTAATTTTTGTTAAAAGTGAAATATGTGGGTCTAATTTCATTCTTTTACATGTGAACACACAGTGTTCATCACACCCTTTGTTAAAGATGCAAAGATGCTGTCGGTATTTCTCCAGTGTAGGTTTTTGTTATCTTTGTCAAATATGAAATAGATGTAGTTATGTGTAATCATGTTTGGGTCTCCTATTTTATTCCATTTGTTTTCATCTCTGTTTTTGTGCTACTGCCATACTGTTGTAATATTTATTTTTAATCCACTATGTTTATCAGTGCTGTGCATAAGTACATGAGTACAAAATCATATATTGGACTGACTTTCCTCTGAGTACAGTCAACTCCCAACAGTTACTCACATGCTGGTGGAACTTCACATGCCCCTCCCCTATCTATACTGAAATGCTAATTGGGTTGATCTTGTGTTATTTTTTAGTAAACATACCTGTTATGAATTTATGTATGTGATGGCCAGAAGACATTTTTTTTGCACCAATTCTCCCCAACTTCTAGCTCTTATAATCTTTCTATCTTCTTACCCAATGTTCCCTGAGCCCTGTAATGAGCAGATATGATATATTTTTTTCAGGCTTGAATACTTCACTATCAGTTTCTTTTTTCAGTTTACCAGATATGAATCGCTCTACTAACCTCTTATCTCCTGCAACAATAAGCTTCTCTGATAAGTACTGGGAGCTTTACTAATATGTGAATATAGAGATGAGTATTTAAAAAGTAGCTTCATACTGTGTCCATTTACCAAAGTCAAAGTAGTAAATTTGCCCTTAAGGCCTATGAGCTCCTCACCCATAGGTTGTTAAACAGGTTTATAATCATAGGCAGGAGCTTTTTCTTGTGGAATGAGCCTAAACTCCAACGAGAAATTGGTTGGCTACCAATATAGCGTCATTCGACTGTCACAGCAATGGACACACCTTGCCGGACCAGTTCTTCTTGTAACTCATTAGGTTTATAACTCTTTAAGACTATTGATTAATTTTTCACTACTAGGAGCCTATATAGCACTTTTCAACATTATAAAATCTAGTCAATATGGATGAAAGATTCTTGATGGGTACTAAGTTGAGATTCTTTCATATCCTATGACCCAAATAAGTAACATCTTCATGAATACAGTGTTACCATCAAGATACTTTACATTCATAACTTTAACAAATGTCTGTGATAACTTCCTAATCATCTTTACCTTACAGGTAAAGGTTTATTTAGTTCATGACATCTAAAGTTGCAGTTTATGTTTGTTTGTTACTGTTGCTGCTATTTTACTTGTAATGTCACCCTGCAAAGGAGCATAGAGAAGAGAAAGTCATTTGCTTCATGCCCAGAGATTAAAAGAGGAAGAGGCTAGGCCCTCCATTATGCAGTTCAAGAGAACACCTTCGTTGTGCTGAAAAATTACCTTTCAGTTATGTCATTAGGGTAGAGCCAAGCCAACATATGAGCCTTTAGGGAACACTCTGGACCCAAGCTGTAACAAAGAGATGATGGTTTATACTGTCCCAAAGCTTTCACATATGCTATCCTTCCTGCTTGGAATATGATTTTCTTTCTGTCTACCAAATTAACATATACTTATTTAATCTCAGGTTTAAGATTATTTTCACAAGATTTCTCTCCCAGACTTTAGAATCTGTGTTAGTTGATGGCTAATCTCATTTGTTAACTTGATAGGATGTAGAATCACTATGAAAATGGATCTCTGGGTTTGCTTGTGAAGAAGTTTCCAGATTAAGTTAACTGAGGTGAGAAGACACACCTAAACAAATTATTAAATCACCCCATGGGCTTCGAGTCCTAGGCCAACTAGAGACAAGAAAGTGATCAAAGCCACCAGCGTTCATCTCACTTTCTACTTCATATTCCTGTTGCCATTCCTTTCCCACCATGATGAACTAGTATCTAGAATTGTAAATGAACCAATACCAAAATACAAAACAAAACACAAACCCTTTCCATATTTAAATTTCTTTTAACATACATCTGTCAAACAAAAGGGAAAAGAAATTCAGGCAGCAGCCTTGATGAATCTTCGAAGGGAACCATGTTTTGGATAACTATAACCAACACTTAAAAATCATAAACCTATTTGTTTGACCCTTCTAATAGTGTTTTTCCTTACTGTGCTATCATGTCCATGAAGATAGATACCACGACAGTTTCACTCATCAAGTATTCTCAGAAATCAGCCTGTGCATATATGAGGCACTTAGTACTTATTAATGATTACAAAGCTTTATTATAGAAACAAAGGGAGTAGGCTCCATTTGACTTGACACTGCACATCAGTGTGATACATATGGATGTAAACCTCAAATTTCATCACTGTACATGCGTGTTCATAAATTTTCTGATGACTGTGATCAAGTAGGAACTGTTTCATATTGCTTACAGGCTTTTATAAACCAGTCCCTTTCTACTACCTCTGCTTTATCTTTCCATGATCCTAAACTCCTTTAGGGTTCTGCCCATATCTCTCTTTCTTTGCTTCAAATTCCATGTCTTCTTCACTTTAATGATTTCTTGCATACTGATTCAGTCTATATATCACTTCTTTCACAAAACCTTCTCTAGTAATTCACTGTGACATCTGAAATCCTGACACTACACGGATACTTTCCCTTCTTTCTAAGCCATTTCTGTAATAAATCCAGCTTTGGTGCTCTAATCCCATCTTTCACACAGTTCTCTTTTAGTATTTCTACATTCTCAGCTGTGATTCTATACTATATAGACTGATAGGACTAAAAAGGAACAGCTTTCTCTAAGGCTAGTGTTGACTCCACATTCTGAGACTTAGAAGCATATTAGCTTACTTTTCTCACCTATAAAATAGTATAAATGAGGTGAATAAAGAAACTAACTTTTATCAAGTCTGTCAAAATAAATCTTCAGTAATTAACAGTAAATCAAAGGCCTGATTTATATAGTATGTGTGTTAACAGGTGTGTGAATACTTCCACCATCATCAAATAGAAATTACAAACAAATTGATAGCAAGTTTGAAGTTATGAAAAAAATAAACAGTAAGCATTCACAACCTGGAGCATTCACTCCAGCATATCTCTGTGTTCAATGAATCTCTGTATAAAGGAGTTATTTTAATGAAGGAAGTGTTCTTTGTTTCCAAGGTTATCTATCTACCAGTATCCCGCTGCTTGTTTGAAAACGTATTGCTTCTAAGTATTCCCTCTTATGTTATTAGCTTTTTCCTTTCTGTTGGTTTCTTTTATCTCTGACTACAGATACATCTGTGCTACTCCTGTGCACTGAGATTTCATTCTTCTCCAGCGTGGATCTTTACTTCATACCACCTTTCTTAGTTGTACATCAGATAAGTGTATTTTAGCCTCCCACAGTGAGTCAAGTGCTATGCTGTGTTAAACAGGTCCCATCCACTATATCTTGCCACACTAAACTTATTTCAATTATAGATTCATGCCAGTTCCTTTCCCTTCTCAAGGACTTTGTACATGGTGTTCCTTTTGTTTGGAAATATCTTTTAAAATTTATTACATTTTATCTTTAATGGTTCAGCTTCAATGTCACCTCCTTAAAGAAGTATGTTTTCCTTGCTTCCTCAGTTACAAAGTCTCACAGAACTCTGTTCTTTCAGTTCATAGTAGCAGCATTTGTGAGAAAATAATTATGAGCATAAGTTTGTTGACATTGTCTTTTATTAGAGTGTGAGTTCCACAATAAAAGTAACCCTGGAAGTTTTATCCTTCAATATAGTATTTAATGATAATGAATGAGTAAATGAGTAGTGCATTATATTACATGAGGCTACAAAAATCTTCTTGTTATTTTGTAGGAATTATAAACTTTGTTGTTCTCACCTGTAATATGGAGCTAGTGCAAGCTGATTGTCTCACACCTGTCATAGAACATCCATTCCTTGTGCCTTAGAAAAGTGTCATATTTTAAAAAAGAAAAGATGATCAGTTGTGATCCTAATTTAAACCTTTTTAATGATTTGTTATTGTTGCTGTGGTTTAGCCTGCATCCTCACACAAGCCAAAAATTATGGAATGTAGTTGATTCCACCAAACTTTCCATTCCTATCTCCTCTTATGTTTTCTCTTCTTGTTTATATTTCTGCTAGAAGACATCTTTTTAACTCCCTGGATTTATTATTATGCCTTTTCTCATGTAGGGCCTACTTGCTCTTTTTTAATCATGTTTGGTTGCAGATTCTATGGAGAAATCTATAACAAGTGTTTTGCCGGATAATCATTGTAATTAAATAGCCTTTAAATATGTGTTTTAATTTTTATTATATTTGTTGGTTTATCAACTTATTTATGTTTTTTCCTCCCTACCTTTCTCCGTGTTTGTGTGTGTGTGTGTGTGTGTGTGTGTGTGTGTGTGTGTGTGTGTGTCTGTGCCTGCCTCACCACCTGAGAGAAGATCATTGAACAACATGCTGGGGTTGTTACTCTTCTTTTTTTGTGTTTTTTGTTTTTTGTGGGTTTTTTTGTTTTGTTTTGTTTTGTTTTTTAAAGGGTTTCTCTGTGTAGCCTTCGCTTTCCTCGAATATGCTCTGTAAACCAGGATGGCCTTCAACTCACAGAGATTTGACTACCTCTGCCTCCGCTGAGATTAAAGGTGTGTGCCTCCACTCCCCAGCTTGGTGCTCTTCTTCAAGCATGTGCTTGGTTTTTTGTTGTTGTTGTTGTTGTTGTTGTTGTTTGTTTGTTTTGTATTGTTTTATTTTTTTTTTTGCATTTACCTCATATCATCTGGCTTTACATCAAGTGCTTTTACTGGTTAAGCTAACTCAATAAGCCTTAAGCAGTCTGAGGATTTAGGCTGAACCACAGAAGCAATAAAAAAAGTTTAAATCAGGATCATCTTTTCTATTTTTTAATGTTTTTTTATTTATTACAATTTATTCACTTTGTATCCCAGCTGTAGTCCCACCATCATCCCCTCCCAATCCTTCCCTCCATCATCTCCTCCCCTGCTCCTTCCCCAGTCCATTGATAGTGGAGAATCTCCTCTCCTTCCGTCAGCCAAATTGGATAGACATTGGAAGAAGGTGAAAGTAAGGAGCAAGACAGGAGCCTACCACAGAGGGCCTCTGAAAGGCTTTACCCAGCAGAGTATTAAAGCTGATGCTGAGATCCATAGCCCAACTTTAGGCAGTGTTCAGGGAATCTTATGAAAGAAGGGAGAGATAGAAAACCATGGAAGGATCTGGAGCTCCACAAGGACAGCAACAGCACCAAAAATATCTGGGCCTAGAGGTCTTTTCTGAGACTGATTCTCCAACCAAGCTCTATTAATCTTTTCTTTTCTAAAATATCATCCTCTTCTAAGGCACAAGAAGTGCATGTTCTACAACATATTTGAGATGATTTTGAAATAACTTCTGAAAGTTGCCTTATGATCTCCACTCTGGTGCTGAGACATACATACACACACACACACACACACACACACACACACACACATACACACACACATACATACACAGAGAGAGAGAGAGAACGGGATATAGAACATAAATATTTATTTTTATATGCATAGACAGGTGTAATGGTCACCGTGAATCACAGAAGCTTCATGTCAGCAAATGATCAAGTTGAGGACTGATAACTGATCTCATTTGAGGATCAGTAACAACTAATGGGTTGGCCCTAAACAGGAAATCTATGTCACTCCAAAGTCCAAAGTCAAAAAGAAGGTGAAAAGAATATGGAAATGAAAGACTAGAGAAGTGTGAAGTGCTGAATTCCAGATATGACACACAGTAACCGAGACCACCTGCACATACACAAGAGAAAGGAGGAGGAGGGAAAGAGGTACATGAATGTGGGACAGGGACTAGTTAAGAGAGTTGGCAGAGTTAGGAGGAGCTGGAAAAAGGTGCTAAGGAGTGACTGTGATCATAGTATGTCTATTCCCTAGTATGGAATTATCAAGAGTAAATTACTACCTCAATTCAGTAATTGAGATATATTTAAAATACTGGCCCTTAGCATCCTCTGATGTTTAGAAGATATGTAATCTTTGCCTTATCAACATTTCTGATAAATGTTGGAGCAGATCATCACTGAGTCTACAAGTTTCATTCCTCTAAAAATAGCCATTTTCCATTCCTCAGCTTTGAAACATTTGATAAAACCTATAAAGGTACTTTGTTCAGAGATAATATTGGTGAGTCCACAGAAAGATGGATATTTCCTAAGTACTCCCTAGGCCTATTCCCTCCTTCCTCACGCTGAGGCTGAATAGACCGAAGGTAAAAATTATTTTGAAGTTTTGTTTCTCAGTGTTTTCATTATGACCACAGCAGAAGTAATGATTGTTATATTCAACCATCAAGGAATATGTTGCCTGTGAATTTTATACCATTATTTATCCAAATGTATAATCAAGATATGCAGGAAAAGAAAGAAGGCTGATTTTGTATTAAAAAATCATGAGAGAGCAAATGATAGTCAATCCAATTAAAGAGACTAAACATAGACCTTCAATATTTTATTAGCTACAACATGGTATATACACTATCTTCATGAGATAACATCATATCTAGTGACCAGTTAACCTCAATTCACGTATTTCTCATACTGTTTTCAATTATACTCTCTCAATTGTTTACTCAAGTCAAAATGTCTTACACATTGCAAGAGATTTTGCAACCAGAATAATTCCTAACTTCCCAAATTCCCTTCTCATCAACTTACCACTCTTTCCATCTCATTTTCTAGATATGTCTGAATTCTGTGAGCGTTCCATGGGTTCACCCCTTGAGTGTTCAATTTATTTCACACCTTGTTTATTATATCACACTTTTGAATGACCTTGTGATCTCACACCTTGTTCATGCTATCTCCTTTATGTGGACTGTCCTCTCTTACACTTGTCTTCCTGAGAAACTCTTATCTTGCCTATGAAGCACAGCTTACAATGTCACATACATTTTTTCCTATTGCCATCCCCTTTTAGTATCACTCAACCCTTCTAGTTCATGCACATAGAAGTGACTAATTATCCTCTTTTATATAACTTCCTGGTATCTAATATATTTTAAAATGCATTTGAGAGAAAAGTAAATTTTGTACCTGTGTATAGATCATAATGACAGATTTAATTCATAAATAAACTTAAATAAGGTTTAATGATAAATTGTGCCTGGCTAATATTATGAAATTTTATGAGTCCATCTTATGAGCAACACATCATTCATAAAAAAAAAACAACCTGAATTTGCTTAAGACATAGTGTTTGCCTTCAAATAGCTAAGAATCACAGGATTAGATATATAAGATAGATTTTAAATTTATTATTATGTAAATGACTGAAATTGTCTTAGGTTTTTATGATTTTACTTGGATGTTTAACAAACACAAGTAAGCTCCTGAATATTTTCAAATGACACTTTTAATCTTCAAAAGTTCATGATGATCATTGTTTTCTATTGCATGACACTGAAACACTAGTAGAAATCTCATCAGCAACACTTCAGTTAACTAGAGTCATGCTAAAATAATGGAGAGATAAATCACTACAGAATCCTTCCATTATTCACTTCTGCTTCCTAGCTTACTCAATTCTTATTCTACACCAGAAAAACTGCTCTTTATTACATTCAAGGATGAATACATGGCTCCCCCTAGTCTACTAAAATTGTAGCATTACCTAAAATTGCTTCTTCAATGTTTTATTTAGAGTTTCTAGTAATGTGACAAAATACCATAACCAAAAGCAAGTTGGCAAGAAAAGAGTTTATTTCTCTAATACTTCTGTGTTTCTGTTCATTATCAAAGGAAGTCAAGAAAGGAACTCAAACAGTTCAGGAACTTAGAGTCAGGAGCTGAGAAAAAGGCCGTGAGGAAGTGCTGCTTACTGCCTTGCTCAGCCTGCTTTCTTTCTTTCTTTCTTTCTTTCTTTCTTTCTTTCTTTCTTTCTT